>NC_133770.1:65736120-65804074 GCF_003597395.2 Chelonoidis abingdonii
CAGACATGAGTAACCTGTGAAGCAGACCCTTCTTCCTTCCATTTATGTTTTGTTTTAGGTTTGTTGATTCAGTAATAGGGAGTATAGCGATACAGAGAGTAAGGGCCTCTGACCAAAATCAGCTTGAAGTCAAGGGAAGAGATTCTCCTCCTTTAATAACATTTGAATCAAGGCCTAGATTTGAGCAATAACTAGTCCACTATAGCAATGAGGAACAAATGAAATGCCATGCTTCTTCTTGTTAATTTAGGGTAAATCATTTGTCCTAATCCAGCTAAGATTTTTAACCCTGGGAAGTTTTTTTAATAGAAAATCCTATTCTGTTAGTTTGCAGCCAATAATTAGCTATTCTTATTATTTTTATTTCATTAATAGAGATCACTTCTGGGCCTGGACAGTTATCGCAGGATTCAAGGGATTTTTGCCATGCCTTCGATGGGTTCTTATGTTGGAATAAGCTGAGTGTCCAACTGTGCCATCTGAGAACTATTTAACTTCTAGCATACATCCCAAATGATTGATACAGCTGAAAACACACTAATAAAATAGTAAAACAATCCAAAGATGCACGGAACACTATTTCACTATTACACTAACAATTAATTTCGAAATCAGGAAAGAAGAAAGTTGGGCCAGAAAAAATGGGTTAGATAAGTAAGACAGCTTCACACTGTAAAAAAAAAAAAAAAAAAAAAAGTTGGGTTTAGTCTTTAAGGCTTCTGGGCAAGAGGTTCGATTTACACTGTGCTGAACAGCAAGAGAGTTGCTCAAGTTCCTACAAAGCAGTTTCCTTTTCCCTGAAGGGATAAAAAAGTGCAAAAGGCATATAGAACCATATTAGAATCATGTCCAGCTTGGCCATGCTTTGAGTAGGGAGTAGCACACTCTAGCCTTTAAAAGACCCTTCTTTTAAAGGATTCCCGATATATCGGGTAAGGATGGAATAGTCGGATGATGTGGGGTTGCATTTGGAGGGGATAGATTAAATGATGAGATGCCCAAGATTAGAATACTTTTATGGAACTAAGATGATATGGAAAATGATTAGACATTGCAAAGAAATGTTACTACCCTTATTTCAAAAGGAACAGCATCCCACGACCTTGTTAACATGGGTTTATAACTTATTTGTTGCTAGGTTCGCAAACATATATATTACACACTTTTAATCCTTTGGTGATTCATTGTCTTCCCATGTTATGAAAAATTAAGACTAAAAATATAATGATAGGGATTTGTCTCTTTCTCTTTTCTGATTTTATCTTCTTCTATACTGTCGTGATTGTATTAACAGGTATTTTCCTTTGATTTTTTTTTTCCAGCCAGTGTATACTTACATTTTCAAATTCAAGTTTGGAACACTTCCCAGTCTGTCTTTGGAGGTGCATTCAAAGCCATATTTAAACTGTCATCTCATTTCTTCCTTTGGTAGAGAATTCTCTAATTATTTGAGCAGAGGAAGGTAGGCGTGCTGAGGAGACAACAGTCCTCATATGGTAACTATACAGGTGCTGGAGGATGAGTTCCATTTTGTGAAGGTTTTTGAGATTGTGAAAATGGTATTTGTTCACAAATTGAACAAAAACTAATATTTTTAAATTCTCAGCAAAGGAAAATATCGAGGAAAAAATTTATTTGGGACCCAATCAAAAATCTTTGATTTGATTTTACTTTTAAAAAATGTTTGTATTATTGATGATATCCCAGATAACTTTGAGCACACACTCTTGGTCAACTCCTAGGCCATTGTGAGAGGGAGACCCGTTCAGGATTTGTGTGGTGTTTACTCTGGAGTCTAACTAGTTCAGGTGTCCTAGGGCACAGTTTCAGAGCTGTGGACCCCTGTTACCAGTGCTGGACCCCTCCGACTTGCTCCCTAAAGGTCTTAACATACTCCTTTCAGCCTCCAGAAATGTGGGTGTTCTGGGCCCGCAGATTAACTCTTCAGAGCCCGATGATAGGTGGCAGACATGACACACCGAAAATTGTTACACAGGAGTCTATACATTATCTTTCTTTTCTCAATTAGCACCAGAAAATGCAGATTTGTTTGTTATCATTCATGATAAACCTATTATACATCTTTCTGCCTGAGTTTCTCACACTCTGGAAACTTTCTCTGGGTGGTCTGGGGGGTATCCAGGACCTTCTGCTGCAGCTCATGGCTTGACTTTTTGAACTTTCTCTCTCTAGGATTCGCTTGTTTCACTGACCTCAGTTGGCCCACAACAAAACTACCTCCCCTGTGCTACAGAAAATATACACTCTTCCTGCTCTGCCCAATCTTGCCTAGTGTGTGTTGAGTCCCTCAAGTTTATATGTCACATCCCCCACCGCTACACTTGATCCTTGGCCCTGCTTGTGGTTAATTTTTGTTGTCTCCAAACCCCAACTACGTATAGACAGCTGGAGGCAGTGGCTTCTCCGGCTCCTGCACCTCCTTGCATACCTATTTGATGGGCAGAGGATAGTCCTTAAGGTTAATGACTTCCATTGTTATTTGGTCTGGGGAGATGTGCTTACAGGCTGTCATCTTAGGTATATCACCAAGAGGGGAAGAGATATCTCAGTGTTGAGCATTGGCCTGCTAAACCAGGGTATTGAGTTCAAATCTTGAGGGGGGCCACTTAGGGTGGATCTGGGGGGCAAATCAGTCTTGGTCCTGCTAGTGAAGCAGGGGGGCTAGATTCAATACCTTTCAAAGGTCCCTCCAGTTCTAGGAGACTAGGTATAATTCTATTTATTATAATTAATATGAAGCATTCCATGTATAGCGTTTTTGTTAAGAACAATTTTCACAATATCAGCCGATTCATAGTTGTACAGTCTCCAATTGTTCCCATTTATATAATATATATTATACAAAATTAAAAAGTTTAAACAAAATCATTTAGAAACTTATGAAAGTTTGTGGTGATACCACGCTGGCGAGGGTTGCGAGTTGCTTTGAGAGGATAGGATTAAAATCAAAATGATCTGGACAACTGGAGAAATGGTCTGAAGTAAATTAGGATGAATTAATTAAGGACAAATTGCAAAGTACTCCACTTAGAGAGGAACAAATCTGTTGCACACCTACAAAATGGGGAAATGACTGCTATGAAGCAAGTAATGCAGAAAGGATCTGGGATTCATAGAGGACCACTAAGCAAATACGAGTCAACAGATGTAACCTAGTTGCAAAAATAGCAACATCATTCTGGTTTATGTCATTGCAGGCGTGTTGTAAGCCAATGATAGCAAGAAGTAATTTCTTCCACTTCTATTGTTGCTGGTTAGGCCTCAACTGCGAGTATTGTGTCCAGTCTGGGAGACCACATTTCAGGAAGATGTGACAATTGCGAGAAGTCATGAGAAGAGCAACTAAAATGATTAAAGGTCTCTAGAAAACATCACCTATGAGGGAAGATGGAAAATTGGGTTTGTTTAGTCTTGAAACAGAAGACTGGGGGGACAGACGGAATGTAAGAGTTTTTAAGCACATAAAGGGTTGTCAAGAGGAGGGAGAAAAACTGTTCTTCTTAACCTCTGAGCATTAGCCAATGGGCTTAATTGATGAAGGGAGGTTTAGGCTGGACATTAGGAAAAACTCCTAGGCTGTCAGAGTGGTTAAGCACGGATAAATTTCCTGGGAGAGCTATGTGGATCTCTCCATAGGAGAGATTTTTAGGGCAGTTTAATAAACACTGTCAGGATGTCAGGACTCTAGATATTATGGTCCTGCATGAGTGCAGGGGACTGAACTAAATTGTTCAGGTTCTTCCAGTCTATGATTCTATATTTACAAAAACTATAAACCGAAAACATTTTAGGCTGAAAATGGTCAGAATATTGATGTTTGACCAGCTTCTTGAATTCCTCCCTCCCCCCCTTTTCTTCCAAATTAAATTTCTTAGTGAAATCAACTGATTCACAAAGCATTGCCACTTTAATGGAACTGCATAATCTGGTGGAGATTGTTTGAAGGTTCTCTGACCAGCTCTAGGTGTGGCTCTGAGACATAGCATATGGTACAAACAGCACCATTGAGAAGCAGTTGTGAAATTTGCATGAGAGTAGGTAGGTGACAGAGTGTTTTAAGGGGATGCTAAGAATTGACAGAAGTGTGTAGTTTAGATCATTGAGAAAATCTATTGCTTCTATAATTCTGTTGGCAGTATAAGAAACCTATAGTAAGGAGATTGTCCAATTTACATCCACAAAATCATGTCAAATGAGTACAGTGAGTCTTATTTTAAACTTGTTCCTGCAAGGTGCTGGAGCTCCTCCTGGTTAGGCACCAGGCTAATATGGTACCGTACAATTCCCTGTGGACTTAACACATGATCAATTCAATAGGACTTTTCCACCAAAGATGTGGTCCTGGAAAATTGGAGAACATACTCTGAGGAGCGTATATTACAACCTTGAAAAGCCATTGTGGAGGAGAGCCGATTGAAGTCTTGCAGCTCTTAGCAGGTACAAAACAAGGTACATATGCCAACATCCAGATCTGCCAGTGCTACGACATAAACTTAGCCGCGTTGGGAGAGGAGGGCGGCAGTGGGGCAATTGTCCAGACCTGCAAAGCTCTAAGAGTAGTTACTGGAGGCCGGGCTTTCAACTCGCTCCTGAGTCCCATAAATTCTTGTGGGGCTCCACCCCAGAGCTTCTTCTCGTCTCAGGTCTCGGCGGCGGGAGTCTTCGCTGGGGAAGGCGGAATCACCCTGCCGTCCGAATTCAACAACCGAGCGAAGCCCCACGCAAAGGTGCCTCAGTTCTGCCCCCATAGCAAGGAAGAAATTGCTGTGTTCTTCTTGATGAGCCAATTAGAAGCCTAACTCTAGCTCTTCATGGATTATGCTATATTTCCTCAAAAGTGTAAAAAGACCGTAAAACTCTCCTCCTTTAGCCAGAATAAAGCGAATATTATTAATCGTATTAATAAGGTTTGATATTACTTTTTGTCATGTTCCAATCCCCCAGCTTCGTACCAAAGAAGTTTATGGACACATACAGACAAATCAAGGGTCAAGAGGACAGAAATCAGAAACAGTTCTGCAATGTATCCTCGAAAGCCTGTGTTTTGATTTGGGAAGCATTTTGGAGGGAAGGAGATTATGTATTTCAGAGTAGTGAAATGTGCTCCCTGCCTGAGTCAAATCAACTGTTAAATTTCAATTGTGCTAGCAGGTGGAAATAAATAGTGGTAGTAACATTTGGCATGTTTTTTATTCTCCATGTTGCTCATTAGCTTGTCACTGGGAGTGTCTTGTCATAAATCCATTGCAGATCATGGGGCGCGGATATGGACATTAGGAAAAACTTCCTAGCTGTCAGAGTGGTTAAGCACTGGAATAAATTTCCTGGGGAGGTTGTGGAATCTCCATCATTGGAGATTTTTTAGGGCAGGTTATAGATAAACACCTGTCAGGAATAGTCAGACTCTAGATAATATTTAGTCCTGCCATGAGTGCAGGGGACTGAACTAAATGAGCTTTCAAGGTTCCTTCCAGTTCTATGATTCTATAATTTACAAACAAAACAAAACCTGAAACATTTTAGGCTGAAAATGTCAAAATATGATGTTTTGACAGTTTCTGAATTCCTCCCTCCCCCCCCCCTTTTCTTCCAAAATTAAATTCTAGTGAAATCAACCTGATTTCACAAAGCATTGCCACTTTAATGGAACTGCATAATCTGGTGGAGTGTAATTCTGTTGAAGGTTCTCTGACCAGCTCTAGGTGTGGCTCTGAGAGCCATAGCCATATCAGGGGTACAAACATGCACCACATGAGAAGCAGTTGTTGGAAGCATTCTGCATGAAGAGTAGGTAGGTGACAGAGTGTTTTTAAGGGGAATTGCTAAAGAATTGAACAGAAAAGTGTGTAGGTTTTAGATCATTCTCTATGGGGTAGCAGAAAATTCTATTGCTTCTATAGAATTCTGTTGGGCAGTTAAAGAAACCTATAGTAAGGAGATTGTTGTGTGTCCAGCTTCCAATTTACATCCACAAAATCATGTCAAATGAGTACAGTGAGTCTTACTGGTTTAAACTTGTTCCTGCAAGGTGCTGAGAGCTGCTCTGGCCCCAATCTAGCAAAACACTTATGCCCATGCTTAACATATGTCCAGTGACAATTCCCATTGTGGACTTAATCACATGATCAATTCAATAGGACTTTTCCACAAAAGATGGTCCTGGGAAACATATTTGGAGAACATACTCTGAGGCAGTAATTATTACAACCTTGAAAGAAGCCATCTTGTGGAGAGAAGGCCCCGGTGAAGTCTTGCAGCTCTTAGCAGGTACAGAAGAGAAGGTACATATGGCCATACTTCCACTCCAGATCTTCTGCCAGTGCTAGCGGAGCATTAATAGCACGGCTGCTTGGGAGAGGAGGGCGGCAAGTGGGGCAATTTGTCCCAGACCCTGCAAGGGCCTCTAAGAGAGTTTTTTGGGGCCCCTGGAGCGGGGCCCTTCACTCGCTCCGAGGGCCCCAAAAAATTCTTGTGGGGCCTGCGCCCCCAGAGCTTCTTCTGCTCCAGGTCTTCGGCGGCGGGGAGTCCTTCCGCTCTGGGGAAGCGGAATCACCCCTGCCGCCGAATCACCACCGAAGCAGAAGCCCCCCACCGCCAAAGACCCCAGGCCCCCTGAATCCTCTGGGTGGCCCTGACCAATAGTAGGATTCAGTCTGCCCCCATATGCAAAGGAAGAAGATTTTGCTGTGTTCTTCTTGCATGAGCAATTAGAACCTAACTCTAAGCCATTCATGGATTATGCTATATTTTCCTCAAAAGAATGTCATATAGTAAAATGGAACCTTGTATTAAGTAAATTTCATTTACTGTTCTGCTTTTACTCACAGAGCTTTTAAAAAGCGAATATATAGATCGAGGTACATTTTTAACAAGGTTCTTTCCTCTCTTAATTGTTTAGTGTTTATTACATTTTGATCCAAAACGTATTTTTCCATTGCCCCAGATTCTGTACCAAGAAGTTATGGACAATACAGACAAAATCAAGGGTCAAGAGACAGAAATCAGAAACAGTTTCTGCAATGAATAATAAAGACTCTAAAAGCCTGTGTTTGATCTGGAAAGCATTTGGAAGGAAAGGAGATTTTTTGATGTAATATCAGAGTTAGCTAAACGTAGATTCTTTTAACAATGCACTTGAGTCACAAAATCCACTCTAACTGTTAACATTCAATGATGCTAGCAGTGAAAATAAAAATATAGGGTCTTATTCTCCATTGCCCTCATTGCTCGGATGTAAATAGCTACTCACCATGGGGGTATAAAATGCTAAAAAATCAGAATGGTAGTGTTTTGCATTCACTTTGCAGTGGCACAAATGAGTATGCATGGAGCAGGGCAATGGAGAATCAGGCCCATAGTAATATTTTGGAGAGGGAAGGAGGAGTATTCAAAGACCTGCGAGCACTGCTGTCATAACCAACTACTATAGCATGCTCAGCAGAAATTATATAGGGCCAAATCCTGTTCCCCTTGACGTCCATGTTCATAAAATCAGGGAGCAAGAAAAAAACATCAGTGTTAGTTTTTGAAATGAAATACTAAAGACTCCAATACTCTTTTTAACCTGACTTCAAATGGCCCCGTCGCAGGATCGGACCCATTCTATTTAAACATTCAAGAAATAGCACGTTGTATTACCAGTGTCTGCTTGCTTGTTACAAAGAAATGGCAACATAAAAGCTATGAGAAATATCTTGTTAACAGGCTGATTCCAAACCCAGCTGCTTCAATTGGCTTGAGACATTTTTAGTGTTTGAAATTAATAATTTGAAAACGATGCTCTGTCTGCTCGTAATTACTTTATCCTGTCTTCAGAAGTAAGAGAAACTGCTAAAAACAGCAGTTGCTACATCAAAGTAGGTCTCATTAAGTGAGATTGTAATGCGCAAGCACAGGTACTAGTGTCACTGAAGCTATTTTATAACTACTTAACTGCAGAAATAATGACACAGCATAAGGTGGGAGTGAACATTAACACTGATCTTTATTCTGCTTGATGTTCTCAATCTATATTAGATTTTCCCTTTGTTTTACATTTTGTGCAATATATTGCATCAAACCCTGAGAGCCAAAATTAAGATCAGTTACTGGAACATGCAGAAAATGTAAAATATGTATTTTTTGACAAGACCAGGTTACAGATAATGAATCTCATCAAACATTTACGAAGAATCAAGTAAATTCGGAAATCTCCCAATTTCTCAGGTAAAGTCTTCATTTGAAAAATATCATGTGAAAACTTTTTTTCTTTTAAATCTTAATTTAGAAGGTAACAGGTTGGAGCGAATGCCCGACATTTTACTTTATGCACATACAGCAGCTTTTCAGCACTACGCTGTATTAAAGGCATTATTTTATTATGAAAAGTGTATAGCAAATGCATAAGCAAAGAAAAAGATATTCACAAAGGTTATGGGAAGAAGCCCTAAAAGGCTCACTCCGAATTTCAGACCCACTCATCAAACACTGCAAGCAATAGAAAGTTCTCTATGCATATTTCACAAACAGCTAGTGGCTCCAGTTTTCCAGTGCCCTAGGTTACATTTTAATCCAAAGGCATAACACTCTCACTGTTTAAATAGATGATCAATCAGAGAGGCCATTCTTGGGTTCACTTACACTCAACATAGCCATGGTCAACCATTCAGTACCTTTGACCTGACCTTTGAACAGTAAAATGCAAAGACAGCAACAGCTGGGTTTAGAAATAAAAGCCCATAACAAAAAGCCTGGAGAAACATTTTCATAACAATAGGAACTGTTTCATAAAATGTTGACTACAAGTTGGAAGTAGATATTGGAACTATTACAAAATGAAACTGCTTCTGGGATTAGTTAAATTCAGGAAAGGTTTAAAAAACTCACCAGAGTAAAATACACATCACCTACTGAAAGCAAAGCCTTGAAAGGGTTAATTTATAGTCATGAAAGAATGATTAGGTTAATAACAAAGGTATGTAATAGAAACTGTCTTTTTTGTTAATACTTTGCAAAGGCATTTGCCTTTGCCGTATTTAGAGGCAGTGTTCTTGATAGGAGATTGAAAATAGTACATGCGTGCAGCACATATAAATATGGAGGTAATTCAATCACCCACATGTTAGCCAGCTTTTATTAAATCAGCACTTTGAAATGAATGTGACTTTTAGATCTGGCATGTGTTTGTTATTTTGTGTGGTTTTCTGGTAGTATTGTGATTAAAATACCTATTTGCCAATTGCCTCATTTGTCTTGGTTTATCTGATTACAAGATTAAATTACAGATTTCAAACCCTTTAAGAGCACTTATACATAAATCACTTTTTTCTCTCTGAGATTGCATCAATTCCCAAGTGTGAATAAAGTTTAAATTTATTTCATGGGAAAATAATCAAGATCCACATCCAATTAATATGCTCAAATAAAATGCTTTGAAAATTGTATATTGAAAGTCCTCAGTCATATGGGCCTTTGTTCATTTGTATGTGGAAACTGCTGCATCTTTGTGTATATGGTAATTTCATTCACTTCCTGACATACATTTCCTGCAAAGAAAACAATCAAGCCTATAAACAATTAAACTACCAAATCACTGAAAATCCATGTCCAAAACTGCATGGATCTTATAAAAGAGGAATTCACTATACTTAGAGAAAGGTTTTAAAGAGCATATTTCTTGTGAACCAGAAGCATGCTTTTGACTTCCTAAAGATTTCTTATCCCATGGAAGTCTATTATATATCAGAGGTTGATTGACAAGGAACCCAAAAAAGGAAGTAAAGTAAAAAAAGCAAGTATATGACAAAGGAAATATTAATTTAAGATTTAACACTCTGGCATTCAAAAAGTTTTGCAAAAGGAAAGGAACTTATATATCTGCCAAGAACCAGCTTAGAAATGTATGCTAGTCAACTGTGTATTGGTATATAAAATTATATTTTATTTAAACAAAGGAATATTTACTTCTTGCAATGATGTGGTGTATATTTATCTCTAAAATAGTCGTTATGTATGAAATATAATTTACACTATATTTTCGGGGCTTATTTGCATAAGCCTGGCCTATACAATTGTGTTCAAAATTTGCCATGTGCACAATTTCTGAGAGACACTTATTTTTCCTCAAAGTTTCAGCATGAGCCAAACACAGATTTGCATGTGTAAATTGTATTTCTGCATGCAAATCAGGTAATTGGACTTCTCAATACTAAATCTGCATATGTAAATACAATCTGCACTGATAATTCCAAGCTTTTGCATGTGTGGAAGGCTGGGAATATAAAAGTGCCTGCATAGAAACTTGCTCACACAAAATTGTGGCTGCAGTATTAAAAGCCACTTTTGAGCATTTGCCTTTTTCCTTAAACAATCATTAATCACCATTATAACTGTGATTTTTTTTATTATATATCAGCTCAATATTTAAAAGGATTTAATTTCAGCTCAGCCTATGTCTGGCTACCGCATGGTGCACAAAAGTGGGATTGATCTAAGAAGTCTTCCACACTGTATTTTTGCTAACAAGTAATGGCCCCCGGGGGTGTTCAAGGAAGGTGGGGAGGGGCGAAAGGGAGATCAGTTATAGGGTAACCAGACATCCTGATATTAGGGGCTTGTCTTATATAGACAACAATATTTGTCCCCCACAAAAAAAAAATGTGTCCCAGTTTTTCACGCTTGCTATCTGGTCACCCTAGGTAGCTGCAACCCCACCACTCCTATGCACTAGTCAGCAGAGACTCAGGTGCACTGGTGGAGCCTTTGAAAGGTTGGAGCAGCAAGAACACTCCACTTGTGTGCCAGGGAGCCTTGGATGGGGGATCTCTGCAATGGCCCGTCACTCAAGGCTGTGGTTCTGAGGCACAACTGAGCCCTTTATAGCCGTCTTGTATGACTGATGAATCCGCACATCATGTGTATAGTGTATACACAAAGCCAAATTGTGCCTTTGAAGTACAGAGCTGCACAGGGGAGAGTGAGGAAGCACAATCCCTCTCAGGTCTCCATGGTGCACAGCAGAAGTGTACCCACACATAAGGGGTGCAATGTGCACTCCCTTCCACTGCCAGCCAGCTCTGCACCCCTACTCCCTTGCCATGTCTCCACGGCCGCCCTGACACCTTTGAGGTTGCTAGGTCCAAAGCAGTCACAATAGAGAGCACTCCTGATATGTCACCGAGATACCAACCACAGGTTGGTATATGTCCAGCAAGTGGATAATGTTTCTGAACGCAGTGTGCAATTTACAGCAAAAATCACAGGCACAAGATCAGGAGCAAAACACTTGGCACTCAAGCAGAGTAGGATAAAGATTGATCTTCTCTGGGGGGTCTGGTTCTGAATCTCTAAAGTCCAGAGTCTATGACAACCCTGTCCAAACACGCCTTTCTGGACAAAAAAAAATGCTAACAACTTTACACACAGGAGGTCTTTTCTAAATGCTTTTCAGCTCTCAAAGGGAAAGGATTAGGAATCTGGTGGCTGTGGTGAATTAACACACTGACCTCTTATCTTTAGAGGCCACTGATGTTTGAAGACAGCTCGGTTCTTGAATGAAATAACTTTGGGTGGTCTAGGTCCACTTAACTTACTAGGGAATATTTTCAGTTATGCTGAAAATAGGGGCATAATACACAGACATAAAAAAGGAATCTGATCTCACTACAAACCAAACAGATGCCCTTAGGCCAAAACTGAGGTGCATTAACAAGCTTGCACCAACCAAAAGAGGTTAGTAAATACCTGTGATCTCTATTTGGATTAATAAAGGTTGTCATGAATGGTGCTATTGATTTAATGCAATCGAAAAATGTGCAGTGTGATAGAATAAGAGATTGGTGTCCTTCCATCTGCTGAAAGTAATTTTCAAGCATAGATACGCTGTCAACATTTACGACTGAAGCACATTGATTAATTCTGGGAATATCATGATTTCAAACAGAATCAGCGATGGGGATGGTGCTTTGTGTTTGCACTTGCCAAGGTCTCTTTGCCCCCAGTCATTTCAGTACCACTGAATTGTAAAGGGCATGAGAAAATATACTATGTAGGAAATTCCTTGCTTTCAGTTTCTCACACCTAGCTCCTTCAGAGAAAAGAGAATATCCAGCAGTTTAGGAAACAAGATTTTCAATGCACAACTTGATCTTTGTAAGCTCAAACATTACCTTTCCATACACTCAGATTTTCTGGGTTCCTTCCCTTTTTTCTCTAGGCCTGTGCTCAGATAGCTTTAAATGACATACCCTAATGTAAAGGACAAATTGTGTAGGAACTGAACAGTGGAGAACCTTTCCCTGCTTTTTAACCTGCTTTGAGACACTCCATGGCTGTTTGTAAGCTGTGAGGTTATTAGATTGTTGTCATGGGCTTTGAAAGAGGGAGGACTTGGCAACAGGTGGTGGGCTGGCCTTGTACTATTTGGGAAGGGAATCCTGAAAATCTTGTTTAATATCACTACACATATTACTCCGTTATCACCCTACATTTTTGTCCCCTTGTTTATGAAGTCAACATACAATATTAGCATAACATTAACATGCAAACGAACACTTTAAGTGATTGCAAATTTGAAGTCAAATTTCTTCGAGAAAGTAGAACTCATTACATTGGTATATATAAAACGGTATAGGCTCAGGAACTTTATATCCCTGTTCTTGCCATGTCTGTTTTTATTTGGCTGTATACATACAGAACTGTCCTGCTTGGGTTGACCTCTGTATCATCTGCACTATTTGTCTTGCAGGTTGGGAATTTTCTGAGAAAAAAAACAAGGAGGGGGCGGGTAATTGGCCTTGATTAACAAGCGTCTGGTGTGCATACAAATGGTTATTTCAGCAGTAATGAGAAAGAACATAGGGAAGCTGGCTTCTGACAATTGAACTGTTACTAGTACCAGTGTTACACAATTCCTTTTCCTGGCAGGTCGGGGAGAGATTTCTCCACATGTTTTGAACCCTGATATTTTTAACAAAATTACTTAGCACTGCATTTGTAGCAAACTACAACTAGTTCTGTTGCCACTTTACACCCAAATTTCCCATTAGCTTTATTGTGAGTTTCAAACAATGGAAGAGCTACCAAACCAAAGCCACTTATTGTTGCTGTTTATTAGAGATGGTCAAAAATTTAGGGGGTGGGGGGGTTTGAGAAAATGTGAAAAAATTATTCCTGTTTTTCACCAAAATTTTGCAAAATTGGAAGTGTTTTGGCTGGCTCTATTATTTATATTATGGTGCATTTACAGGGCCCAACCAAGGTTGTATGAGATGTTGCACATACACATAGTGAAAGATAGTCACTCCCCTTTAGTGCTTGCAATTGACATGGAGATATCAGACAAAGGATGGGAGAAAGGAACTTTCCCTAAGTAGAGATGAAGCACAGGGAGGTTAAGTGACTTGATCAAGGAACTGAACTAGTGTGAGAAACTTGGTAATAGTCCTGCACTCCCCCAAGTGCAAGACCTGATAACCTGGGATCTGTCTTATTTTGGACACACAAAGGTGTTGGGTCTAGGCACTTTACTCCTTCCCCAAAACTGCATGACCGTGTGCTGGGGGCTACAGTCTAGCCCTTAGTGATGAGTAGAGTGTGTGTGCAAAGTTTTCTTATATTGTCTACAGACATAATCTTAAGAAAAATGTCAATGCAAAAATGCTTCTGTTTTTGCAATATTTATCTTCGTTTCCTATTTTAAATTCATAGAAATCTTGTCAGAGAGAATGTCTAAAATACATGTAGAGGGTGATACAGGCTTGGGCCTAATTGGCCATTTCCACATTGGCAGTGTGAATTCTGCCAACAGACTGTCTGAAGAGGCTCTGACACAGATTTACAGACAATCCAACATTTTTTCAAAAAGGTATTTTACTGAGTTTAGATACCAGAGAATTATTCCACATTCTTTTGTAAGTGATATAGCAGTCTCCTCTCTCTCCTGCACTCACACACACAAACTGACACACACTGCATATATTCCCTTCTCCCCCACCCCGCCGATTTTCCAGCATAATGCTAATTTAGAGGACAGTTGTGTAAGTATTTTGGAGTGTATGGGAAGGGAAGTCTTTTATTCATTTGTGAGCTATGTCATCAAAGGAATGCAATAAATGTGTGATAAACTATATGTATGTATATATTACATTGGCAACCTGTATCAAACAATCTGACTAGGTAACAGGGATTCTGTCCAAGGAGATTATTTCATTATGATCACACACAGAGGCACTTGTTAGACACATCATCCTCTCTCCCAACAACAGGCTCATGAAAAGAGGGAAAAAGTTAAGAAATCTTAAGTATTCTTTGTAGTAGTGCATACAGAAAAACTGAGGTCTCTCTCGGAAATGCCAGCTGTTCAGAAGAAAGATGATGATTTGATTTCTTGATGAGAGCCAAATATTGAAGACTTTAAAACTTGGCACTGATTAGAAAAAATGATGTTATTCTGACTTGTCAGCATTTCAGAGCTGAACCTATCTCCCTTAGTAACACTACTTTCCAATGTGCTGCCCCCACAGACTCATATCTTTCATTATAGGCCAACAGACTCAGGTCTTTTATTATGGATCTGACTGAAATTTTTTAGCTCTATAGTGTTGCTGCTTTGGTTCTAATTTTCCTCCAGTCACAATTAATTTCACGGGCCTCTTACAAAGTAGTTGTACATTATTTCTAATTAAACACATTTGCAATGTCTGTTTGCTTTATACTATCGACACGTCCCTTTGAAATGCTACACAGTGACAACCCAGCTTTGGGGGAAGCTGCACAATACAAGCTTCAGCAAGTGCAGAATTTGTAGTGAAATAGACACAAAGAATTAAAAATATGTGATTTTTTCGTTATAAATACTTTGGATCCAAGGAGGAGGATCCATCAAATTTCCAAAAGAAGTTTTCCCTCCTGCCTATAAGGTTACAAATATCTGGTCATTTTTGAATTACAAAAAACCCCACAAATCTCTCAGAAATATGTAACTCTGTGTAGGAAGGCTTGGTTCCAATGATTTCAGTGGAATTACACTGTGGATGAATTTGGTACAATATAACAGCTCATGTGTTTATTTGGGCTTTTAAAGCACACAGGTTCTGTATTACACCGGAGTATATCCAGGATATGACCACTGAATTGAGAGGATGTTCTATCTGCACTATCATAAAGCTTTATAAAATAATAAGCAAATTCACCTGCGTGGGATAAGCACATATATTTCTACTGCCTCCAAATAGAAAAGGTTAGCATGTATTTTTGAGCAAGCACATCTCTACTTACTGCTTTAACTGTCTCTAGAACTGCAGCTACTTTGTATAGCTTGGTAGATAAATGTACCTCTTACTGAGAAGTATGGTAATACTGCAGACACCTGCACACTGAACAGGACAGTATGCACTTAAATGGAGTGCGCCATCTGGAACATCTAGATTGATACAATAGAACAATTGTTCCATATTGGTAAGCCAACCTGAGGTGAGCTTTTAAGATGGGCTAATTTGATATTGAATGCAGAGCTTTTGGTTTCCATACTGTGTCAATGTTCCCTCTAATTTTTCCCATGCATGTGCGAATGAATTTTGTCATGTACAGCAATATGGGGGTCACATCACATCCATATTGGTGCACATAACAAAATTCATTTGGCATGGGTGAGGCTGAGGGGTTCAGAATGTGGGAGGGGGGCCAGGGCTGGGGCAGAGGGTTGGGGTTTGTGTGTGCAGAGAGTGAGGGCTTTGTCTGGGGGTGCGCGCTCTGGGCCAGGGATGAGGGGTTTGGGGTGCTGGAGGCGGCTCAGGGCTGGGGCAGAGGATTGAGGTGCAGGGGGTGAAGGCTCTTGCTGGGGGTGCAGGCTCTGGGATGGGGCTTCGGATGAGGGATTTGAAGTGCAGGCTGCCCCGGGGGTATGTCAGGGAGAGAGACTCCCCCTAGCTCTCTCTCCCCACAGCAGCAGCTGGGCTAAGGGGGAGAGGTACCTCTGCCTGCCACAGCAGCTCCAGGATTGGGCTGGGTTGGGGCCAGGGGAGGGGGAGAGACATGTCTCCCCACTTCTACCTTGAATGGTGCTTAATAGGCTGCTGTGCAGCCACGCAGCTTAGAGGGAACTTAGTGTGGCATTATAAATATTTCTGTTCCACAGCCTCTTTTATGTTGTAGGTAGGAAGCTGACTGATGGCAGTTACAGTGCCGTAGAATGATAACCCTGCGTATAAAGTTGACAGGATAACATTTAGTCATGGTAGGCCTGCGAGAGTCAAAAATGTGATCTTGGGAGATTGCCGGCTGGGGAAGGCAGAGCTGTCAATATAAAATATCTAATGAAGGAGATGTTTAAAAGAGTATCTGATATCAATCTTTCATGAAGATCATTAGGAAGCCATTAATGAAGAGGTGAACAAGTTTATAGTAGAATTTGCTGGAGACAAAAATGTATGGTCTTGCCACTTAAGGCTGATAATTGACAGAGGAAAAAATTAAATTAAATGGACCACTTCAGTAGCAAACATTTGGGTCCCTTTAGCTTGGTCTGTTCCTCACAACTCAGTCAGTAATAATGTCTATGTCAAAGAGAAATACCTTTCTCTGGAGACTGTTCCCTAAGAGGCCTGAGAAAATTTTGGAAGCATTTTTGCAGTCAGCTCAAACATAGGACCAGAGACTCAATTTTCAATCTATAGCAGAGCATGGCCCTTCCTGCACACTAGGCTTTCCTCTGGCTGCCACCTTACCCACACTGGCGTGCAGGACTGGTGGCAGAATGCAGCAGCCAGGGGGCTTGGCCACCTGTTCTTGTGGAAGACTGAGATCTGTGGGAATAATAAAATTCTGGCCCTCGGATCCTGGCTGATCCATGTTCACTCCATTCCCATGCCTCCTGCAGCAGTGGAAACACATCATAGCTGCCATGCTGCCATTAGCTGGGCCCATCATCTATGCTGCCACTTTTGACATTTTCCTTATGATAAATATATCATTTTTCCCATATTGACCATGACAATGACCCAGCCCAAGCTGTCATTGAGAATCAGGATACTGTAAGGTGTGGAGTAAGAGCAAATTAAGTTAAGAAGATGCCAGTTGTTGTGGCTTTTGTAGGCCACAGTCAAGATAGCAACAGATTTCTGTCACTATAATTTGGGTTAGACTTGATATAGTGACATTAGTCTATCTTTCTGTCCATCTGGCATCTCTTCCTATGTGATTATACAGCCAGAACAATTGATGGAGATGTTTGAGCTGGTTAAAAGGAGAGGAGACTGCTGGTGAAGTGTTGAGGGTCGCTGGACTCTCAACTTCACTCTCCTCTTTGATCTAAAATAGGCTCAATTAGCTGACCTTCAGGCCAGGTTTCAAAGCTGGACTATTTGCTTGGGCTTTGGGGAAGGGCTAAGGATATGGGAATAGGGGGCATTGAGCATAATTTTATTTTAAATTACTGGTCAGTAGACTCACTTGTTGGGGGTGGATTGGGCTATAAGACTTAGGACGTGTCTACACTTATCAGGGATTAACACTGCTGTGATCGATGCAGTGGGGGTCGATTTAGCAGGCCTAGTGAAGACCTGCTAAATCAACTGCAGATCGCTCTCCCATCCACTCTGGTATTCCACTGGAACAAGAAGAGTAAGGGAAGTCAACTGGTGAGCGTCTCCAGCAGTGCGACGTAGACACCGCAGAAAGTGGACCTATGTCAACTCCAGCTACGTTATTCATGTAGCTGGAGTAGTGTAACTTAGGCCGACTTACCCCCGGAGTGCAGACAAGGCCTGTGTGGTTAGTCTTTTTTCCGTATGAAGTGTCACTTTTAACCCAGAAGGGTACCCAGGGGATGGCATAAGCACCTTAACATTTTTCATATGAATTTTAACATAAATAGAGAAATGAATGACTACATAAATAAATCCTACATCGTTCTTTTTCTAGCCTGGTCATAACCACAGTAGCTGAGTAACAGATAAGTGCATGGCGCTATATCCTCTGCACCTCTGAGCCATCCACTCTCTCCCACTCATTAACAGAAATGCTCCACCAGTCCAAAAAGAGAGAACTCTTAGGATCTTTAACTGAAGCTTGCTGGAGACAAAAGAAGCAGAACCAGACCTTACACCCCCTAACCTTCTTTTTCCCCCACCCTGTTTTTGAACCCTGTTTTTACGTTCAGGCTTGCTTGAAGATTTGTTAATTTAATTTCTTCAGCAGTAAATCCCCATTTTTTTTGGTGTTGACCAAGACACAAGTCATTATTAAGAACTGTCTCTTTCCTGTAAATTTCCTTTGTGATTAAAGGAAAGTATAGTGGGAGTGAGGTATTTTGTGCTTTCTCTTTTGTTCCACATTATTAGCAGTCTCCAAATGTTTGATGGGTTTTTCTCAAGTGACAAGCTGTTCCCTCTGTGCACCAGTACTGTCCTGAAATGTCACTGTGCTGACTCTTCTGTTCTACATTTCTTTTTCTTCTGTTATTCAGCATGACTATACACATAGGGCAGATCCTCAGCTGGCCTAAATGAAATTCTGATAGTTTATGCCAGCTGAAGTTCTGGCCCTCTCACAGGCATTACTCAGCACAATACATCTGATACATTTCACAGACTGGTTCATCCCACTGCACTGAAACAATCAGTTTCTTATTACAGTTACACAGGGATAAGATGTAGTATGACACCTGGTCTAGTGAACTGTTCCCCAGTGTCAGATATTACAATATATTATGCAACAGAATACTTACCGTTTGAACAATGATCTTTGGGCAGCTACATTCACAGTCGTAAAACACAATGGAAATCTGACCCACTACTACTGTCAACCCTTGCTCTCAGCATTACTAAAGGGCCAGTCCTTGCATAATGAAGGAAAGCCCTGCTGACGTGCATGGAACTCCTACTTTGCATCTGTATATTGGGCTATAGTCTGTCCCGAGGTAAACTGACATAGGTACCTTGACTTCAATTTACATCAGATTACACCAGCTGGGGATCTTGTTTGTAGATCCAAAATAATTGAAATGATTTTTGCAGACAGAAGACTTGACTCTCTCCCATTAACACCAATTTTATACTTGGTGTAATGTCATAGATTACTCCTTAATTACATCGCTATAAGTGAGAGAGGAATAAGACTCAAAGGGCCAGATCCTCAGCTGGAGTAAATCGATGTGGCTCATTTGAAGCCTATCTGTTCTAAAATATGTGGGCAGCCCACAGCAGGTCACAAACAGTGTTTTGCAGTGAAGAGAAATAATAATGGCCAAATGTTCTAAAAGCAGCTGTAAATTTGCATCTACAGGTTATTTTTTGAAAATGGCACTTAGGGATCTAACTTGGTGCAGTCCCCAGGGTGCTGAAGGAGAGGAACATCTATGGTGACCAGACAACAAGTGCGAAAAATTGGGACAGGGATGGGGGGTAATAGCTGCCTATATAAGAAAAAGCCCCAAATATTGGGACCCTATAAAATCAAGACATCTGGTCTCCATAGGAGCATCCAAAGCTCTTCTCTGAGCTCTCTCTTGAGAGCAAAGAGAGATGGGAGAAGATTCTGGAAGTGAACATCTGGCTAAGTAAGTGATGTAAGGTAGAGAGTTTTTGGTTTTGTGGAACACTGGTCCACCTTCTATGGGGAGAGAGGGCTGTACAGTTTGGATGGCCTCCATCTCAGTAGAAGGAAAATCAATCTGCGAAGAGACAGGCTGGCTAGAATAGTTAGGAGGGTGTTAAACTAATAACAGAAGAGGAGGGTGAAAAGAGGAAACCAAGTGAGCACTCATTTAGCATAAAATCAAGATGTCAAGAGCAAAATTAATCAAGGCACCAAGGGACATGAGGACAAGAAATTCTTAATTGCCTATATACAAATGTCAGAAGCTTGGGTAGCGAAAAAGAGGAATTGGAATTTCTCATTTATGAGCATTAATTCAACCTAGTTGCTATTACTTAAACCTGGTGGGATAATTCACATGACTGGAATGTTAAAATCACTGGTTGACACTTATTTAGGAAAGATTGAGTGGGCAAAAGGGCAGCAGGCATTGCCTCTTCCCCAAAATGGCATTTCTGTTCCTGAATCACTGATAAATTGGAAATAAATTATCTTGAATGCTTATGGAACAGTATCCTAACAGATGTGGTACTAGTTGGTATCTTCTAGAAGACACCACATCACACTAGAGAACAGGCTGGCCGGCTCCTTAAGCACCTATCTATACCATAGGTACTGGAACTAGGGGTGCTGGGAGTGTTGCTGCGCCCTCTGGCTTGAAGTAGTAATAACAACCCAAATACATGATTTCTGCCTTCAGCAATTCTACTATAAAAACTGTTCCAGCAACACTGATCTATACTGTGTAGGAAAAAACCCTTGGTCATCATAGGGGACTTCAATCTGAGAGCTTGTTTAGATGGCGAGTTAGTGTGTGGCAAATAAATAAATCTACAGTGCATTAGCTTGCTACACGCTAACTGTTCATGTGAACCTTGCCATCATGCTATAAAAGTTCCCGAGGGTTTCTAGTGAGACCCACAATGGTCAGTTTATAGCCCACATCATTTAATATTTGTATCAATCACTTGAAAGAAAACATAAAATCACTACTGATAAAGTTTGCAGATGACACAAACATTGGGGGGGGGGGAGTATGGTAAATAGCAAAAAGGACAGGTCACTGATGCAGAGCAATGTGAATCACTTGGTGAGCTGGGCACACACAAACATGTGTGGGCCATACTCACAGGATGGGGAAATCTATCTATCCTGGAAAAGACTTCTGTGGGTCATGATGAATAATCAGCTGAGCATGCGCTCCAAGTGCAAAGCTGTGGCCAAAAAGGCTAATGTGATCCTTGGATGTATAGAACAGGGGAATTGCGAGTCAGAGTAGAGAGGTTATTTTACCTCTGTATTTTTCACTGGTGAGACTGCTGCTGGAATACTGTGTTCAGTCCTGTTGTCCATAATTTAAAAAGGGTGCTGATAAATTGGAAAGGGTTCAGAGAAGAGTCATGAGAATGATTAAAGGATTGGAAAAGATACCTATAGAATGAAATTTGAAAGGAGCTCAATCTGTTTAATTTATCACAGAGAAGGTGAGGGGGTGACGATCACAGTCTGGAAGTACCTATAGACTTGGGGAACAGAAATCTGATAATAGAAGGCTTTTCAACCTAGAAGACAAATATATAGAAAGACCCTATGACTAGCAGCTGAAGCTAGACAAATTCAGATTAGAAATAAGGTGCAAAATTTTAACAATGAGGGTAGTTAACCATTGGAACAACTTATCAAGTGGTGTGGAGAATTCACCACTGAATTTTTAAATTCAAGAATAGAATCCTGTGGCACCTTATAGACTAACAGACGTTTTGGAGCATGAGCTTTCGTGGGTGAATACGTCTGTTAGTCTATAAGATGCCACAGGATTCTCTGCTGCTTTTACAGATCCAGACTAACACGGCTACCCCTCTGATACTTAAATTCAAGAATGTATTATTTTTCTAAAAGATATGCTTTATTTTAGCCACAGCTGTTGAACCTGAAACAGGAAGTTACTTCAGCATATCTTGCGGCCTGTGTTATGCAGGAAGTCAGACAAGGTGATCATTATAGTCCCTGCTGGGCTTACAATGTATGACTCTGAATAAATATCCAATTCGTGTGAATAGTTAATTGCATGTGTATAACTGTAGGCAGAAAGACCATCTTAAGACTTTTAGGACAATGTCATTCTCAGAAGTGGGTGGGTCACTTTAGCTGAAATGTTCCAAAAAAATTCAGCCCTGGGACATGCAACTGGCATGGAAAATTTCAGCCCCAACCATTAAAGTTTGGAAAAGTTAAAGCCACTGAACACAGGGTCTTATAATGGGAACTATTCCGCAACCTTGACTTTAGGTATCACTACCAGGTCCACTCACAATGAACTGCAATAATTAGAGGACCTGAGCAAGGGAAATGGCCCCATTGTGTAATGCATTGTACACACACAATAAAAACACAATCCATGCTTTATAGAGCTTAATGTATCCTTAAAGCAAGCTTAACTATCCTGTGTGGGTAACCCTGTAAAAGTGTGTGAAATTATTGGGCCTGCTTGTACACCAAATCCCGAAGGTGCCAGTGCTGTGCCAGGCATAGCATAACTCGGAGGAAAGCACTGTACATGCTTCAGCAGCTAGACCTTGTAGGCACTAGCTTTGGCAGGTCCCAATAATCCCTCAGTCACAGGGCTAAGGGAAAGGGCATTTGACTAGGGCTGGCAGGAAAGGGAAAAGGTTGAGATACTGTAGGCACAGAGGTTCAAGCAGTTACAGTGCGAAGTGAGGAAGAGCAGCTGCTGCTTGGGTCCCTGGAACAGTCCAATCATGAGTCAGGGATCTTCAGGCCTAGTGCCTCGGGTGCCCACTCCAGTTCGGTCTCTACTCAAGCAAAAAGGTGCTTGTGGGCTTCCAAACTAGGTTCAGTAAATGTCTTTCATTGGGGCCCCTCTGCATTGGCTCCCTGCCCAGCTGCTGCTGCTCTCCCATCAGTCCTGAACAGGCCTGCCCGCACTGTAAAGTCCAGCAGTCACAGCCTGCTGTACACGCAGTTCTGTATCCAACTCCTGCGGATTCCCCTCTGCACCCAGAATTCGTTCTAGCTCCTGGCTAGCCATGCAACCACTGCTTCCAAAAATGCAGCCACTTCTTGGTGCTGAATACTTTCCCCTTACCTGGTCAGGAGGAAGGGAAGTGCTGTGGCATGGGAAGGGTGAGATGGGAAACTTAGTCCCCGCTTAGCCAGGAGGAAGAAGATGTGCAGTGGGAGAAGGCTGGTGGAAGTTGTAGTCCCCTGCTCAGCAGATCCATCAGAAGTGATTCTCTGATATCATAGAACCATAATACAGACTCTTTGGCTTCTCCCCTTCCTTGCTTCTGGTATCATAGAGAAAAGGGGGTGTCAAAGGAAAGAGGCAATGGCCGGGATGCCCTGTGCTGGGCTGCTGCTCAATTTTGACCCGGTGGGGCCACTGTAGCCAGCCTCATTTAGAACAGTGCTCAGGCTGCTGTAGTACAATGCAGAGGGACAAAATCTGCACTAACCCAGAGCAGGATCAAGAGAATTATAAGATGATCATTAAACTGTCTTTGTACACCATCTCCCTGATTGAATAGTGCTCTGTGCAGATTAGCTGCCCTTCAGAATCCGGCCCAACACACACAGTGTAGAGCAGGTCAGAGTGGACTCTCAAATAAGTGCTTATTTCTCTATTCTCTTTCATCTTTATGTGGTTACTTACCCATGATTCCTTGAGTGTCTGCTTTATTTTTTACTTTATTCAAGGCAGAGGAGCAGCAAATAAACACAGAAGTGGATACGCTAAGCTTCTTTTGTAAGCAAGGATAAAAGGAGGCAGGACTCAGTTCCCATGAGCTCGTGTTTATTTTGAGCACTGACTAGACGCCGCTGAGCCCCTTCACTGATGGGACTAAAAACCTGAAATCTTGGCCTAAAAAGAACAAGCACTTTATTTTTGAGATAGGGAGAAAATTCAAACAAGCACATGGTTCCACAGTTATCTGATGAGCCAACTACAGCATGCTTGACTTTCCATCTGGACTTTCATCTGGACATTTCAATTTCCCTTTGAAGTCTGAGGTTGTGTCTTGTGATTTGTAGTGTTTGAACATGAACGCCACTGTTGTGTCAAATGATTTCAGGGAGTGAACAGTACAGCACTTGGGTTTACCATCAGTTCAATAATAGCAACATCACTCACATATAACTTTGTTTCACTGGCTGATATTAAGAAAAATTGTTGCTTGCTGAATGATGCACAGGTCTGTCAACTATCCCCATACATGCCCTTTGGACTGAAAATGATTTTGTTTTATAGCATCAATTTGACGGTACAAAGTTCATAAATTTGTATTAGGAATGTGATTGCATCATTCTGATGCTGCAGCCCTAAATCACAAGAGAAAAGAAGCCAATTACTATGAAAAACACTGGAAGTTTTGTGTAAAAATCAATGGCAGGATATGACCCGTAGTTTGAAAACTTTAAGCAAGTAAAAAGGACTTAAATCTTTATGATCAAAATTATGATTCTGGCTTCTAAAATAATAGCAAGAATTAACTGCACCATCGCAACAGTTTTATGAGACAATAATCTGGTTCTGAAGTGAATAAACTATGCGGTGGAAGACTAAGACATTTATCTCAATAAAGGAACTGGATTATTGCTTACTAAAACAGAAAGATTGGTAGCATTATCTGTTCTGTGCAATAAGTAGTATATATTAAACTAAAATTGCAAGTAATTAGGCAGGAGGGGGCAGGGAAAAAGCTGTTCCAATAATTGGAATAGCCAGTGTGACTGGATCTAATAACTGGAATAGCCAGTGATAGTGGTGTGGGAGAATGTATGTAAATATCCTATTGCAAAGAGGCCATGTTGTACAAGGCACCTATATTGGCCCTGTATAGAGCTCAGAGATAAATAGATAAATAGATAGATAGATAGATACACCTTTGGCCTCTCAGTCCTCATAAAATGCTGGAGTGTTTCAGAAGGTTACATGCCAGGTAGACAGAAGAACTGAGGCAAGGATAGATCGGCAGATTGCACAGAAATGTAACATTTGTGACTAATTCTCCTTGCTGCATCAGAGCAAACTAGCTATCTTTTTTTTTATTCTGCAAACATTCCCCTCCAAGCCCTGCAGTTAGCAGGATTTAAATAATGAAGCAATTTCAGCAGAAACTCCAGAGGAGAAGGCAAATAAATGTCTATTTCTAGGCAGCAGGGGATTATGCTGGAGTAAGGCTCTCTTAACATGTATATTTCTCATGGATGGAGAGTACATTACATATAACAAAAAGGAATGATTGCAGAGGTGCTGGGATAAAATTGTTTTAATGTGAAGTCTCACTGAGATTTTGTGCTTCCTCGTAAGTTTTGCTTCTGACTGCTTGTGATCCCTACACAATTAATATATATTAGTGAAACAGAATATTAAAATCACTCAGAGTTCTGGATGTGTAGCAATGATCAGACACAACACAAGCACAAACCCTTTGTAAAGAGAGAGGAGGGTCATGCATTCTTTTAACAATATGCAAAAATGTGGTATTCTTAGTTAGCTCCAGCATGAAAACAATATCTAAAACTGATATATGTTGCTCTGCCATTTAAAAATATTACAGTGCACTGAGATTTAAAGGCTATTGGGCCTGATTCTGCTTCTAGTTACACTGCTGTAAATCAGAAGTGAAATCCTGGGGCTTTGCCATTTTTACCATTACCTTTGCTAAAGCCAGTGGACTTGTAGCAGGGTAAAAATGGCATAAGTGACATCCAGACTGGATCCATTGTCTCCATAACATTCAGCAAAAACACTATGCCACAAAGGTCACAGCTAGAGCGCTTATCATGAAACCCACCCTTCAAAGAGGTACCATTAAACTCACATTTTTATTGTTCACCATTCTGAGAGTACCCACAAAGCACTTTGAGATAGCAGTTCTTTTGCTCTGAGTGAAAGCTAGCAAACTTGCTTGCTGCCATGTTCCAGCAATCACTGTTAATGCTAGGAGGCAGGAGGAACAGAACCACAGAAGGGGCTCTTCTGTGTTGCATAACAAAGCGCAGGAGTCAAAGAGGGATGCTTGCTTGCAGTAATAATATCATCATTTGCATGTGGGTAGGGGAAATAAGCCATGGAACAGCAGCATTGTTTTTTTTTTTCTTTTCTTTTTTGTCTTGACTGCTAATTAGCTCCAGGAATGGTCGCCATAAAAGTTCTTCTTCCTGTGATGTTTTATTCCAGATAATATATTATCAACAGTACCTGCTTGCATGGGCATTACTTGGCACAGGCATGTGTAATTAAGCCTGATACCATCTCACCCCATCATGTGTTTGTTAAGGGGGTTATTTTTTTTCTCCATTAAAATCAATGGGTGTGCCAGATGCACATGGAGAGAAGGACGGGCCTTGTTATGTCTCTGCTGCTTGGCAAGCTTCCCATTGAGTTAAACCTCAGAATCTGTCTTCAGACTGATCGGCAACATTACGTTAGACAATGACCAGTTTCAGCTTCAGAGTGAAACTGAAGTTGTGCAGCTGCATTCTCAGCATGCAAAGAGCAACTCACATGTGCAAAATATATTAGCTGCAAGAGTAGGAACTACTTACATGAAAGCATCCTGAAAGCCATATAGGAATCCCTTCTTCTAATGTTAGCAGATGATTTATATACGTATCTGCAACATGTTCCTAAGTTCACTTTTCAGGAATCAGAGTATACTGAAGTTTCACATTCTCAAGCTCCTTTTATTTCAACATGAAAGTGATTAAAGATGTTTATCTGAGCCAGAAAATCTTAAAACAGTACCACTTTCATTGTAGGATCGATTAAATCCATCCCAGAGGACCATTAGTCACATAAGAAAAGTATCTGAGAACTCCTTATTAACCCACTTTCCATTTTTCTAACAAGAGCCCTTAATGCATAAAGGAATAGCATAAGTGTGACAGGAAATGCAACTGAAAGAGTAAAAAGATTTGCTACAGGAAAACTTCTTTCCTGGATTTAATGACTGCAGGAGTTGATAGGGTTTTGTTTTCTCTCTCTCTCTCTCTCTCTCTCTCTGTGTTTTAATCTTGCTAAAGAGAAAACACTTGCTTCTTTGTTTTAATATAAAGCACAGTTTTGGGGAAATTAAAGAAAATTTTTTGGCATTTACAAAAAACACATTGTTAAGCTAATCTATTTGTCTTGGAGTTTACATTCCAAGAACAAACGTGTATCCTTTAAATATTTGCAGCCTACAAGTTATGGGGCCAAATTCAGAGCCTCACATCAATCTGAATTGCACCCATGTTGTTGGAAAGAACACACAATTACACTGCATGTAAAAAGAAGTTCTACATTCTGTGTCTTGGACTTACAGTCGAAAACCACACTAGCCAAAGTGCACCTTGGGCCATGAGTAGTGAACACTGCTGTAGAAATCTGCATGCAGAAGGCCCTATTCCCTGCACAACTATTCCACAGTGGGCACTCTCTGATCCCACTGGCCAAGTGCACAGTTGCCTACTTCTGTTTGTTTCTGTTATTTCCAAGAATTATGGAGAGAGAAAGAGAGAGAGAAGCCAAGCATAAGCTGCAATCCATGGACTGCACTAAAATGGAATGTAGAAAATGGCCTACAATGAACTAACTGGCAAGCAGAGAACTAGTAGCGGACAATGTGTCGCTAAGAGAGAGCAGCAGCCCTAGGACAGTTGCAGCCCAGATGCTCAATCTGTACTCACACTGCTCCCTGTATGTCAGAAACATTTGTCCCTCCAGGGTTTAAAGGATGATAAGCAACTCCGTCCTGTAGTTTCACACCAAAATCCATTGTATGCTATGAAAGAAGCTACAACTAATATGTAGTTAAAAGAAGATGGAGAGGCTTTCTTGCTCCTTGGGTTGGCATCAGGACGAAGGCAGGAAAGTGCATTGCACGTAGCTCTGCAGGAAGGTGCATTGCATCACTGAACAGCAGTCGCTCCAGCTGATAACAGGACCAATGTTAATGAGCTCTGAAGAGAGTCTTGTCCAGATCTCCCTAATTATAAGGATGGTGACTAGGATAGTAGGCTTTGAATCAAGGAGGTAAAGAAGGTTACACTGGGATGGTTCTGAGGATTCCAGCAAAGAAATCAAAGAACCATTCCACAGTATCAGATGGGCTGAATCTTGGCAGAATATTGTCTTGAGAAACAAGATATTGATGGGAAATGGATACTTGAACTGACCAAATTCAGTCCTGGCCTATGGGTGGAACTGTCATGAAATTCATGAAGTTATATCAAGGCTGAATTAAACCCACTATTTCACAACTGATAGGACAGTAGAATTCAGTGATGGTCTCAAACAAGCAAGTCCAAAAGCTGATTTCAAGTAAGCAGAACTCTGAACAGAAACAGTACAGAACAAAACTAGCTACTCTTTATTGTGGAGCTGCAGTATGCTGCTTAACAGAGATCTGAGCTCTGGCCAAGAGCCCTGCTGCTCCTCATACCAAGCCTTCATACCAATATAACTTGCTCGTAAGGCTTGTGCAGAAAATTACATTGAAAAACATGTCACCGAATGGCTAAATTACTAGAAAAATTCAAAATGTTCCAAGCTTGATGGCTACTGGAACATCAGATAATGTTCAGAATAGGATTGCTGCATTCTAGAAAGGTAGCTTAGGCCCAGATCCTCAGAGGTATTTTGGCATATATAGGTGTGCTAGACATTACTGTGATTTTCAAAAAGCACCTAAACAGGCTAAGTGCCTAACGCCCATTGACTTCAATGGTAGTTAGGTGCTTAATCCGTGTAGGCACTTCTGAAAATCCCACTAGGTGCTCCTCTGTATCTTTCGGCATCTAAATATCATTGAAAAAGTGGCCCTAAAGCCATTCTGTCTTTGGTCCCTTTACTGAGATTGACTGTTAATGCCAGGTATAATAAGCATTTTTATGAAGTGATCACTTGTCTGCTTGAAACTGGACTGAGACTACCAACTCATTTCATGTAAATCATAGCACAATTATTACATGGTGCTGGTAACCATCTGTGACCCAGAAGTAGAGAGCTCCATATCCCTGTCATTGCCATCTACTGATTTTAATTAATGTCTTGCCAAGCTCATAAAACTTGGCAAGTTATTTTTTTGAAGACAGGAATGTGTTTCCTTTATTAGGTTTTTCCAGAAGTCTCACAGCTGTAGATTATTCACCAGTAATGTGCTGATTAGGAAGCAATGATATGGGACTTATCTGTCATTGCATTTGTTATCTTAATTACTTTGCAGTGAAGATGTTGAATGGTTTTCACCATGGGGACAAAAATTCTGCTGCTGCTGGATCTAGCATGATGCCAGTATTTAATGGATGGTGGATTAAGGGTAATTCCCAGTATTGGACATTCATTGGTTGCTCTTTTATAAGAGCATTTTAGCAACTTGGTCAATAAGCTAAAAAACAAAAGGGCCAAATGTTACAGCCCTTAGATAAGCAAAACTCCCATTGGGACAAATCTTATAGACCTAGAAGTCAATGTGATTACCAGTAAATAGAATCATCTTGCCATACAATCCATTCACTACATCAGTAACAAAAGCAAATACATGAAACCAGCTCCTCAGTTGGTATAAATTACCATCACTCCATCAATGCAATGGAGCTACACCAGTTTACACCAGCTCGGAATCTGGCCCACTTGTGGGGGTCAAATTTCCACAGAGACTTCACTCTAGCCTCCATTTGTGCACATGCTGTTTTGCATGCACAAACACCTTTTCCTTTGTGTGTGCACATGATAAAAACACTTGTGCTAAAATTAATCACTGAAAACCTATTTGGACATTTGGAACCAGCTTCTCAACTGGTGTAAATGGACACTGCTCCATTAGAGTCAGTAGAGCTACAGTGGTTTAAACCAGCTGAATGTCCTGTTCTCTTTGTGCCTCCAAATAGTTGCTCAAAAATGCATGCACAAGCATTTGCATGATCAGGGTTCCACATGCCATTTTCCTGAATGCTTAGCATTGGAACCAAGGATGGTTAAAATAAAAACCAAGCAACATATTAACGCAAAACACAACCCCAACTGACCCCTAAGTCCCAAAGAAGTGTAAAAGTTTGGTTAATTGTTTCTGATATTCGCATCACTGGCTTTTGCACTTTCTGATTTTGGCCAGGGAAGAAGTACTGAACACTCTGGAAGAAATTATAATTACAATCATTTTGGTCCATCTGAAAGAGGAATTTTAGGAAAGGTTTCAAGAAAACCTGATCTCATGCTATTTCCAGACAGGTTCCTAGAGACAACAGGTTCAGCAAAGCTTCAGATAAGTGTTTTGGGATCCTTAACTGGGCCAGACGTGCAATTCACTTGGTAGGGTGAATTAATGCTGACAATGAAATGATCTGAATGTGTCCTATTCATTTGTAGGTGCATGTACAATATTAGATTAATGAACACAAAAAAAATGCACAAAATATTACTAAGCATTTTGAAGCAAAGACTGTGTCTTAATAATTGCTTAAGAATCAGCTAGCAGATGGGGACTCAGATGCTACCATAATGTAAATCAATACGAAAAAATAAATAAAAATAAAAGAACTCAACAGCCTACTCCAAATCAAACTTATCCAGATAAGCCACCCCCACAGAAAAAGCCCTGCCCAATATGCAAGCCTTGTTGAGAGTCCCGAAGGTCAACACAAGACAGTTTAGAAAGATGTTCATGGAAAAGTGAGGTTTTTACTACAATAACTTTTTTTCAGAAAATAGGTTTACTGACATCATTCATTTTTCAACAAGATTTTGAAATGAAATATGCTTTTTTTTTCATTTTGAAATTGTGGGGAAAATCCTTCTTTCTCACTTGTTTGCTCTTCCCGCACTGTTTTCACTGGAGAATAATACATCTCAAATATTTTCAAACAAAATAAAAACTTTGGAGAGGGGTCCAGGTTTTTTTGTAAGACATACCTTTTGTTGACTAGTTCTAGTCAAGAAACTCAGGATCTGTCAGATAAACGGAAGAACAAGTTCCTTAGCTGAGGTCCCCTCACTGAGAATGCTCTTTCTCCAGTCCCAAGGATTCAAATCTGGGGGACTGTTAACTCTAAAATGTCAGATGAGCAGAATTTGGGGGATGGAACAGAAGAAAGCCTGGATTTACACCATGTAGGGCTTCATAGATTAAGACCAATAATTTGAATTACATCTGGAAAACGAATTGGGACTCTGTATCAAGCTCTTAAAGGATCTTATAAGAGTCACTGAATTCCTTCTTGAACTTCATGGCCTACTATGATTATTGTGGGACAAGATGAAATAACATTGGAAGTCTGTGAAGACAAAGAACAGCGGTATAGTGTGCTCTGTGTGAGAAAGGGAACAGAGCAGACACATTCTGCACTAACTAAAGTTTCAGAATGGTTTTCAAGGGTAGTCACAAGCAGAATTCATTACACTGATCCAGAAGCTGATTGCACTGGGAGGATGTTGTAGCAAAGAGTAGACACAAACAAAGTGCATACTAGTGCTTTGCAAATTCCCCTACCTACCTCTTCTGTTCACTTCCTGCCTGATCTCTACCACTTCTGCTCTTCCTGACATGGACCTCTCTGGAACAGGAACTGCAATCATGCCAGATTGTACTAATATTAGACTGCCAAACTTGTTGTGTGCAGAGTAGTTGAAGCTCTGTCAGTCCTAGACCTTTCCCAGACCTGAGGAAGAGCTCCGTGTGTCTTAAAAGCTTGTCTCTCTTTCCAACAAAAGGTGGTCCAATAAAAGATATTGCCTCACCCACCTTGCCAAACCCATGTTTATTTATTAGCTAAGCTAGGACTTGAATGCAAATCTCCAGAAGTGGCACATGTCCTGGATAGGATGTGGTTGACCAAAGAGACTAGTTTCTAGTCTATCTTTCCAAGCACACTTGTGCTTATTTACCTCTTGAAGCCCAAGCTTTTGTTTAGATGCACAAAGACCACAGGGTATACCTTCTGGAGATACCTACACTTTTTAGGCTGATGTGTTGTAATGTTAAATTAAATATGGAATTACTAGTGACATTTCAAAGTCCTGTGTTTATGCATGAGCTCAGCCTAAGATGATCATAATGTTCCTTTTTGGCCATAAAATCGATGTATCTACTGCTATTCTATCACTTCCAAGCAAAGAATTCAATCCCCCTTTAAAATAGTCTCTCCTAGGGTTGTACTTTATAAAGAGCTCTTTTAAATAGGACACTGCCCTAGACATTGCTTTTCCTAGTTTGGAGGAAGATCCCAATGATAAGTAGGTGGATTCATCATCTTAACAATATTGCTGCTTTGTTCTTCAAGTATTGATAGCTAACCTTCTGGAAAAGCAAATAATCAAACAACTGGTCCATGGGGGACCTTGGAGCCAAAGATGTCAAACTTTTTTCCACTTTTATAGAGTGGCCAATACAGGTTCCAGTTCTTATGTTAGCACAGTATCTTTCAATCCTTGTCCTCATAATAGAGATGTAATAGGTAAAACAAAGGTCCCTGTTCCAGTATATTAAAAGCAGAGCATAGTGGATTGTTGAAAACACCCAAAACTTTTAAGGACCCTTCACATAACCAGTGCTCTAGTGATCTCACAGAATGTATATTAGCTGCTAAACCTTGAAAATCCATTTATTTCTGTGTATCAATACTATGTGTTCAGTAGAGTGGAAATCTTGATCTATTTGGCTGTTACCTACACAGCACACGTATAATTACTCTCACTGTAAGAACCTCCTTAAGTCCTCACCATGCTGAATTACAAAGACAGATATAGTCCAGCCAAATAACAAGCTGACCAAATCCATCCTTTCAGTGAGTCACAAGATTTGAGCATCATCAAAGAAAAGAGGGTGGTGAAAGGTCAACTCTTCAGAATTCTTCAGGCAGCCTTAACATGGTATTTCACACTGAAGTACAAACTGTCACATATCGATCCTCTCATTTTCCCCTCCTGCTTCTGTTTGCATCTTCTGGAGCTATGGGTTGCTAGGGGCAGAGGCAGGTGATGGACAAAATAAAATAGCTGGGTCATAGGGATGGTTGGCACCAAACAGGAATGTGAGATAAGAAATCCACAGAGCAGGCAAGCAAAGTCAGCAGTCCAAGGGAGCATGCGGTGTTGACAATTGAGCAACATCTCTAGCACATGTCCAGTTCAAAGGCACTATTTATATTTACTGTACTGCCGACATCATGACATAGATCATGACCCAGCCCCCATATTCAGTCTATTCTGCTGGCCTTGTACATTGTATGACAAAATTATCCACTTATAGCCCTTTGGTGCATGTGCACAAGGTGACTTCATTGACTCCAACACCCTGCAGGATCTTTGAGGTAATCATTTCATTCACCCTTAGAGGTAGTTAGTTATCAAAACAATTACTATTGTATATGTCCCTCTTTGCCTTCAGGTCTTTGTTACGCACTAGCGAGCTCCCATTTCTGCGCTTCCCTCTCTTCCCTTGGATTGTTAAAGCAAAAATCTTTGCATTTGTTTTCATGGTTTTTGACCAGCTAGAAAGGTGAGTTGATTTTTCTTTTAATTTTGAAAAAAGTCATCAAAATGCTAAAGATTTAGAAAAAAAATCAGTAAATTTTCATTAAAGTTGTCACTGTTTTTCAGCCAGCTCTGTGAAGGGGGTAACTTCTAATTCTGCTAACTTATGCATTTTACAATACAAAAAAAAAAGTATTTGTGTTTTCCCACGTTTTGGAGCCTTGTCCTTCTTAATGCTCCCAAAACAATTACTCTGTTTTGTGATTAAGTATTTCAAGGAGCTGGACCTAAACAGCTTGAATAGCCTTCCCCTGCTGTCACCAGCATTTAGATGAACCAACACAGAATGCTGTAAATGATCACCTTAAGAGATAGCCATTGTTTTTTAATGCATGCAGTGAAAGCTACATCTTTATACAATGTTACTTAACCATAATGATTTCCAAATGATGCCCAGCTAGAATGCAAACACCTTTAACCACTTTCTTTTAGACTTCTCCAGCTTTTTACAAGAATTGGTTTGGCCATATTCTGGCTGATGCAGTATAAAGACCACTGTTTACAAATCATCTTGAATCTTATATATCTAATTTAACATGGTTGAGATCAGTCTGACAGCATAAACATGGAATACTGATGTCCTGTAAAAAACAGAAGCTGTCTTTCTTGCCTATGTTTATATTGGAAATGAATGATTAAATACTGTGTGTGGCCAAGCTACAATATCTTTAGTACCATTTCTTTGTTTCCCCCGGCATAGTACATCAGCCCAACAACTGATCATATTTCTACTTTTTATTTCAACTGTCCCACTGAAGATAACAAGAGGCATAGTGTAACAGCTCTGTAGGATTCTGTGAGCCATGTATGTGGTATGTCTCAGATTCACATTAAATTAGCAGACCTGGCTAATTCTGGAGATGAACATGTGGATCCAAACAGAACTTAGTAAATTTTACACCAATATTCTTTTTTATTCTATGCTCAAGTTTCTCCTGTATGAATGACAGATAAGATTTATTGTCATTCCAGCCTCCATAAAATGAACAGACTGGAGTAATTATCCTTAGCTTAAACATATGACAACTGGTTCAGTACGTAAAGCTAGTCCCACTCTGGATCTTGTTTTTGGCTTGGGCTTGGAGACACAGGAAGTGAAGATTACATATCTGTCCTGGCCAGACCATTAACTCCTCTGACTGAGGCCCACCTTTTCTCCCACTGGGGCATGGGTTCCATTTTATTTGCTCAGCCTCAGAAGTTGATGGACCCAGCAAGCCACACACTTTGATGATAGAGAATGCTGACAGCAGATAGTCCATTCTAGTTATGGCCTTGGGTGGACATTCTGTTAACTGTTTGTCCTTGATTATGGATATGGTAGCTCCAGAATACCCCTCCTCCTGCATCATCTTCCGATGTTAGTTTTATGTTGAGGTGATCTGTGACAGACATGGAGGAAAGGGAGGAGGCTGAGCACCAGTGTCAGAAATTGTGCTTAGAATGTGAAGAACTGCATTACAAAGGCTTTTTGCAGCATGATGCCATGCCAGTGATGGAGATGAAGAAAGTTTCTCAATCAGCAGAGCCACCCTGGGTAGTAAACAGTCTGGAAAATCCAATTCCCATTCTCCCAGATGCAGAATTAGGGGTTTGTCACTGTGAGGCATTTTCTATCTACAGTATTTCCTGGAAAAGATAGACTGCCCTACAGCCTGCCTCTCTGTCCTCTGACCCTGGATATCTCATCATCAGTTTAAACTTAACATGCCCGAAATGGAATTGTTAGTGTTTCTGAAAACAACCTCACTTGGTCAGATGAAATATAGAGAGGAGATGGCAGAGCTGGTGTCTGCCTCCATGTTTGCCCTGCAATGATTCCTGCTGACCAGAAGTGGCTCTGAAGCAGCCCTGCCTCTATTTCTTCCTGGAAGGGGTTCCTTAAATAATTGCCACACTGGCTTTATTTTTGTCCAGTAAAGCCCTTCTCCCAGGGTCTAACTTATTGGCATCAAACACGATCAATGCTCAGTCCTGGGGCTTCTTTTCTCCCCCCGTGCCTGGTTTCTACAACTCTTCCTTGCCTTGTTAAGCCACTCTCAGCCCTTCCTGGAGTCTTTTCCAATCCCCTGGAGTCTGCTCTTCCTGACCCTCAGCTTTCTTCAGCCCTCTGGCTATTGCTTTCAAGACCAAACTCTTTCCCCTATCAAAGACCTTGTAGGAGACTCCTGATCAGAGCAGATCTTCTAGCTTTTCCCCCCAGCTGCTTCCTTCAGGATCCTTTCAGCAGTTCCTTGGGTAATCCATTCTGAACACAGATGTCCGCATGTAACAGACCTCTGCAGGAGCCTTTCTCAATGTCTGCAGCCCTCTGCCTGATTCCCTCTTTTATAAGGACCAGGTGCCTCCCTTTAAGCCTCAGTTGGACGGCAGGTAGTAGGTCCAAGTGCACTGGCCCCTGCTTCCTCTTAAAAGGCAGTCACCCTGTGATACCTACTGAGACCAGAATGTGGCAAGAAGGGCATGAAAGAGTGTCAAGGGGGTATGAGGAAGGCCAAGACCTTTCCCCCTCTTCCATTCTAGGATGGCTGTGCTGGGAGAAATGTTGGCCAAAGTTTTGTGTAAGAGTATCAAGGGGCACTCTTAATATGCTCTGCAAGAGCCATCGAGCCTTAAATAAGCATAATGGGCACCATTTTCATGACTTTGAAGCAACTTTCATTCAGATACAGGCTCCATGGTGACATTAGGCACTTTTGAGAATGGAACTTAGACATCATTGAAACTTTACCCAATAGCTGCAAGCATTGCCACTCAGGTCGTGCATCTCCTCACCTTTTTAGCACGGCTCACTCTTGTAGAATATAGAAAGCAGCTTTTTGAGTAGTTCTAGCCTCAGAAAATCACAGTATGTTATTTGTTTAATAATATGGTAGGTACCTCCTGTAAGCTGCAGGGTGCTGGAAAATACAAGCGAACAATAGCTTCTTCCTGGCTTTTAAGAAAACATTGGCAATTTTATATGGCGTTGATAGTACATGATGAAGGTGCCTTACATTGGTCATTTTCAATCTTGTTCTGCACCCTAAATGATGTCATCCGATGGAGTACGATGCCAATATCATGTTGTAATATAAAAGGAAACATTGTTAAAGGAAGCCCAAGATTCACACACAAAAATCAAGCGTCAAACTAGGATTTGCTTGTACAATCACCCATTTTGTATGCACAGCCATGGCAATAGGACATGCAATTTAGGTACTCGGTTATGCAGAAACCTTAGTCCTTGTTCTTTAAAACGTTGCTTTAGAATTTGAGGGCTCTAAGTGCTTCTAATAATGATCAAATCTTTACCTAAAAATATATTAACAATTCATCCTTTAAAGAGGTAAGCAAGGATAAAAATAGGAATGGAAAAATATCTGAACAGCAGCCTTTCTCATAGTCAACAATGGTACAGATAGGAGATTCCTACAAATGTACACTTTAGTATGGGTTGAGTAAAACTTCATTGAAACTAGAGGCTGTAATTGCCACCCTTCATTTAAGATAGCTGTAAGGAACAGTAAAGTTCCTTTATAAAATAATAATGGTCTCCATCCCAAACCTAGGTACATGTCACCATCTAAATCAAAGGTGCATGGGAGTCCACTCAGAAATATGAGCTATGTAAGAGAAGAGCGTGGCTGGGCAAGTTGAAGTAGAGAGAGAGAGAGAGAGAGACTGTGTGTGTGTGTGTGTGAGTGTGTGTGTGTGTGTGTGAAAGAGAGAGAGATAGAGAGAGAAGAATAACACCACAGAAACAGATAGGGAAGGAGAAGAAGACAGACATGGCTAGAACACCCCTGGGAAAATCCTCTAGAGGAAACTTCTTCGGCTAAGTGTTGGTTGAAGGGGTCTTGGATCTATGAGCAAAGAAACTATCTTCTGTTGTTTGATTTCTGCAGTGTTCAGGGAAACAGGACTTCGTAAATAAACAGGATTGCTTACCCACAAAGCTCCAAACTTTGAATAAACACTCAGGTCAAAAGGGATAACAGTATGAACATGATTTTGTATGTGCATATAAACTGTAAACAATTTATGTTAGAAAAGTAAAATATAACAAAACAAGAACAACCTAACATTAGTAGCAGATCCTCAGGTTTCCAGGCATCTGAATTACCAGCAGGCGGTTCAGCAGTGAGGATATCTTTTTGGCTAGATTGCAATATAACTGTATCCTGTTTTTGTTGTTGTTTACTCGGTGTGACATCTATCGACTCAAATGAGCCATTTTTTATTCCTTTGTAGACATGATAGTGAATTTAGCATGGTATGTTATCATAGAACTCCTCACAGACTGTGCTGACAAATAGCTATATGGACAACCTATTCAGTCTGTAGTACCATCCATCAACGATGACAGAAGCTGGCAAACCAGTGATGTTTATAACAATTTGTTATTTCCTAGGAAGTTGCCCTGCTTCATTATTACCGGTGGAGATGAAAGGCCAAGACCCTTGTTTGGTTCTTAACATTTTCTCAGAAAATCATTGTTTTGATATAGTACTTACAGTAGCATTGACTGACAGAGTAGCTCATTACATTGGAACAAACATGCAATATAAAAGCAGGATGGCCTTACCAGTAGCTCAATGAATATTAACTTTTGCCTTTCTGCAAGAAATTTCCTCCTATAGGAATGGTCTTAAGCTGGTCTAAAGCATACTCTTTCCTGATGGGACTTAATCATATTCAATAATACAATGCAAAGCTAGTTGGCATTTACTGTGATCTGCAGTTTGTGGCTGGAGGGAATTCTTTGGGATCCAATATCTAAAGGCTCAAGAATGTATTTTGTGGTATGTTGTTTTATGACCCTTTGTAAATCAGAGCATTTTCTCTTGAGTTACAGAGCACTGTGCAACAATGTTACCAGCTAGCACTAACATCCCGACTTCAGTAGGTTTGCTGGGGTGCAACCAGGGACAGTATTTATTGTTATTTAATGTGTGTATTATCATAATACTTCAGTGCCCCAGCCAGGGCCATGACCCCACTGTGCTGGGTGCTGCACAAACACAGAACAAAAAGTTGGTCCCTGCTTTAAAGAGCTTAAAGTCTAATTTATCCCCTGGAATTCCTGATCTCTAGACCCCTCTTTAGTCTGTGTTCCTTCTGAAGTAAAAATCCACGGTTCAATCATGTGATCTCAGTTTTGCTGTGTGGTTAATGCACTGTCAAATCTGCACCAGAGGCTTTATCCATGTTAGCTAGTACAGTTACCGCCTCCACACACAAAGCAAGGGAATTTGAGGAGGAGGGTCATCTATGGGAAGGGCATTGTAGTACTCCAATTTTTCTGTCGATCCAGGAAATGCTACCCCTCCAGGTGATATTGTGTGCCACAGGTTTATACCAAACTAATGGAAATGCTGATTTTTTTTTGTAACGGTCACCAGTAAGCAGGGATCTCTTCACCCATTACTGAAATGCAGCTAATTCAGGAGTGGAACATAGTCATTAGTTATCAGTGCACAGCAGCTCTGTCAGCTTGAGAGGACGTATAGAGGAATACTGTAACTGCCATAGTTTGAGTTAGGTAGGCAGAAGATAACTTTCCAAATTTGAGATGCTTGGATTTGGCTAAGACACTATCAGCTCTATGACTGTGTTTAATACACTACATCACCCAGGTGTCAAACACTGGGCTTTGCCTCAAGGCTTGTGTGAAGCATGTCATGTGACCATTAATGACCACAAGCTTTGGGTTATGTTTCATCCTAAAGCCTGCCACTGCAAGGCAACTACAGGGTCTTCTCTTTGGGTGAGTACTGACCCAGCAGAGAGTTAGAGAAGGGTGCTACCTACTAAAGCACAAACATGACCACCTGCAGTACCTGAACGTTCTTCAGAAACCTCAAATTCAAGCAGTGCCCCATCTCACACTACTTCGCTTAGGAGATGCAAGAAGATCACGCCACAAGGTTAGATGGCTACACACACTGGCTGAGAAGAGTTGCTGGTTCTGTCCTGAATAGTGACAATTAGGCAATTAGTTGACTGTATTGGCAGGACAGTTCTTGGTGCAATAACATATTTGTCTTTCATTATCCCGCACCCCACATCTGGTAGTTAAAGAGATGCTTCCTCTCCTGGAACATGCACATATTTAAGATCAAAATCACAGCCCCTTTGATAGCTGCTTGAAAACTCTTTCACATTGATTAACCATTGGCCGCCAGACAAAGCTGCCACTGTGTTTTCTTTAAAATGAAAGAAGTGACAGGCTTGGAGAGAAGTAACACCATTGATTTTGGTGAAATGGAAAAGATTCTTCAGCTGCAGACAGTAAAGATGATGCATAGGTGGAAACCTGTTACTGATTCCACAGCACACTGAAATGGCAGATGGACACACAGAGGCTAGCTTAAGGATGTCTTCATCTGTTTTGTTTGGAAAGAAAACAAGGTTTTGGCACCAGAATTTAAAGAAAACAGAAGGTGCTAAATTCACTAAACTTGTATTGGTTTGACTGAGTAATAATGATAGTTTAATGACAGAAAAGAGGCAGATAATTAGAAGTGAGTAGTTCTGATTGCCCTTGAGCAAGGCTCCAGATAGCTTTGCGACACTCCTGAATCCTTGTTTGCTTTGTCTGAAGTTGAAATCCCACAAGGTCTGGATGTTACCAGCTGTCTAGCTAACTAACTGCCAGCACTTTTCCTGAATGGGAGCTATCAGCTTCCACCCACATCAGCCTCCTCCCTTGAGCACTTCCATGCTGTCTTTCTGTGTGTGATTGCTTTTATCTATTGCTTGCAGGAGCTGCTTCTAATCATATTGCTTTTTGCCTCCGAGGGTCAAATACAAGACCATTGCTCCCTAAACAAATGGAGAAAACTGTCACCTTTCACTAGACTGATAAGCATTTGGCAGGCAGGACACCCTGAAGTAGGAGAGCAAACAGCCAGCAATCTGCAAACACCATAAATATGTTACAATCTCAGCAGGAAGATGGGCAATATATGCACCAAGAGGCCTTTGTTTAATGAGCTGTCAGAAAGCAGGCATGGAGTTATGTCTGAAAACATGTGCAAGCTGTAGAGACGGAGTCGAGGCACTGAAAACCTCTTCTCCTTTTCCAGGGAAGTTTGGAGCATCTTATCAGTTTGAGAACTGTCATGCGATGGGGACTATCATTAGCAAACTAATAGCATTGGAAAGCTACAGATTTTTCTCTCTCGGTTCCATTTTGTGACCTAAATGAATTATGGCAAAACTTACTGCTTCTTTTCCACAGAATCTTTTTGTTCAGAAAGCTGGAAACGCAGCCAAGAAACCAAAATGAGTGTACCAATAGAAGACAAAACTAAACAGGCATAAAATACAAAGGACTAAACAGGGAAGCTAAGTATATTATTTCTAATGCTGTGGAGATTGTGTTAATATTACCCTCAGGCCTCCAGCCACATTTATTTCAATCATGCGCATAAAAAAGCATTGAGACAGAAATGATGCCTGAGGTATAATGGGAGGAGTAGGGCTCTTTTGGATAGGTGTAATATAGTGTGCAATAGAATGGGTCCTCAATAGCTATAAAGCTATGCAGGAAAATGATTTCTGAAGTATGAGTAGTAGGGTCACTGGATAGGTATAATATAGCATGCAACCGAATGCAGCTTCAATAGTTGTAAAACCATGCAGGAAAGGTTGCCAAAGCTTCAAACGAAGCAGTAAGTATCCTTTTGGGTCACAAAGCTCACACTTTCTTTTTTGAAAGGTGACCCAAAAAGCTTTTGAAGCTGCTCAAACCTGAGGTCCAGCTTCTGAGTTTTCTTCCCCTTTAGGAATTATACACTTGTTCACCCATCCTCCTTACACCGGTTTAGACACCTGCAATGGCATTAAGTGCTGAAGCGACACAAAGAATACGCTCCTTAGGGCTCCAGGGAAGTAAAGGAGGAGCTGATTTTCAAAGATTTTGTTTAGAGATGGATTAAATAAAGCCTAATCCTTTTGATATGATTATCTGATATATTAATGAATGACTTTCCTGGTAAGTCGGCCATGGCGGTAACTCTGACTACTGTTGTACCATGGGCCTCCATGCTAAGTCAGCAGTCCAAAGTGGCATCCCAGTTCCTTATCTGTCTCATCTGGGATGGACATGCTCTTTGAATAGTGGAGACTAACCCCCCAACTAGCTTCTCATAAATCTTCTTTCCGCTCCCAGTCAATCTTGTATAAATTGTAGTTCAACCATCTATGTCTCATCCAAATAAAAATGTTGCCTAAACAGTCTGAGAGCAAAAAGACGGGCCATAATAAGTCAATTGAAAAGGAGTTGTGTATCGTTAGTGTACTTTAAATGCCACTTACTCCATATATGTTGTATGTATGTATGAATTGCTGTGTATCCTCTGCATGCTGATGATACCACAGACTCTACTTCTGCATGATCTCCCTCTACCTTCCAATACACATTGGATAGCAAAAGAGAGAAATGGAATACCCCACAGCGGAGATACCCAGCTGAAGACAAGAGGTTCCAATAACCACTTCTTGAGACTTCCCACCCTAAGAATGAGTACAGCTACTCAAAGTGGTCCCATACATCTATCCCTATCAGGGAGCACAGCATTGTCACCAACAGGTGATGGTCACCAATAACAAAGCTGGCTGAATATTCCAACATCATTAGTTAGTGCAGTTCTTTATTGTCCATCTTCAGCAAGAGACTGTGAGGATAAATATACTGTCTCTTTAAATATGTAGGAAGGGGGGTGAGGTGGGGAGACCAGGAAAGGTGCCAGGCAGAAGATCTGCAGTGAAGTGGGGGTGGGGAAGAGGGAGAGGGTAGCTTTCACCTTAATCTAATGAAGCTTTTTCTGTGATTATTTACCATTGTCACTTGACAGAGATCATCATTTACCAGGACTGTTTCAGTGTGACAAGATGGTCAAAAGTCAACTGAAAGGTGCCATAAAAGGCGATCAACTCTAGATGTGACTGAAGCCTCCCAGTTGTCAACTTCCTCCACAAGAAAGGGAAGTTAGGGGTGAGTTAGCAGTTAGCCATGATGTTCACATCAAGAGGAGGAAAAACCTCCACACACTTAAGCATAGAGAGCTTCCTGGCCTCTTGGTGTGAGGTATGAACTACTACTTCCAGGAACTAGTGTAAACCACACATCTCCTGAGTGTGGTGCTCTGTCCCATCTAGTCGCACGGAGACCACTTAGAGAGAGATTAATGAGTCTGCTACAGCCTTAGCTAAGGACCCCATTGCTTTTAGTTCATGCAGTAGAGGCTCATGCATTTAGCTCCAGAGATCCCAGGGAAGATCCTGCCCACCGACGACAGGGTCGGTCAGTGTTACACTAGGGCTTCCATTTTGGTCCACACAAAGATGACAGAGGATGGATCTGCATACCAGGCACCGGGATATGAAACCCAGCAGGCCCCTTCTAGATTTCCATCTGAACTTCAACCAGGAGAAACTGAACCCCATTCCGCCTCAACATTTTTCATTGCCCATTCTGTTTTTGCTCCATAAGGCACAGATTCTTTTATTTTTCCAGACTGGCTTATTTACAGTATTTTCCCAATCCATGAGGGGAAAACAGGAAATGATTTCCTTAGTCAGGCCTTGAATTGACCGGTGGGTCCAATGATCCTGCTATATTTGGCAGTTTTTCTGCTGGCTTGAAGAGTGCATGTTTATGCAACTGGGATCATGAAGCTTGAATTATTATTTTAAATGTTTTCACAGAGACTAGCAGTGTAACAGAAATCACTAAACAAACTGTACATTGTGTGTGACAGTTAGCAACGGGCCAGTTTGCAGATATTAAGGGCTATTGAAAGTTATGCTTATATTTTTCTTCTTTAACATTTTTCAAGGACAATTTGATTGCATTTCCCAGAAAGGTTAATATCAACAATCTGTTCCCCTCATTTCTATGAAAGGCATTTAAAAGTAAAACGTCCTGCTGTTATTTCACTATTGCCTGTGCTCTTGATGGCTGAGGGTCCCTGAATAGATCCTGAATTTTTGCACGTTTGCAGATTTCCAGTGGAATTACTCAGTCCAGAGGAGCATTATGAAAGTCTCTCCTCCAATTTTTCTGAGTGCTGGTTGTGCTACATGGCTCCACTCAACATCCTTCACTATTAGTGATAGGCTAAGCAAACTGAATTTTCAATCTCTTTTTAAAAATGTGAAGCCCTACTCCAGTTGCCTGTCAATATGATTAGCTGGCCCCAGTATTTCCTAATGTACACTATAATATTCTAAGAGCTGCATACTGAAAATATACTCGTTCACAAGAGTATGAGCCATGGCCATTTGAAGGTAGAATAATGTGTGCAGCTGTAAATCTAGAACAAAAGGCAGGATTTTTTTTAACTTTATTACCATATCTCTACCTATTGAGGCTAATATTTAGTTTTGGTTCATTAAGCACCCTTGATTTGAGTTGTAACACAAGCAAATAACCCTGAATACACTACTCAGCCAGATTTTGAGATCATTCTGCCGGCTGCTGTAGTTTTATTATATTTATTTGCTTGGTGTTTTTTGTTGTTGTTGTTTTTTTTAATTATATACTGCTTTGAAAATTGAGCAATGGACAAAAATGTTCTTCCTTCCTTTATCATGCATAACATAGAATTACCTCTTTTCTAATGATAAAAATAGAATATGAACAATGTTGCATGATACTGCATTGGTTACATTTTCCACAGTATGCCTGTTCATTTCCCATATCACAGCTGTAGACCTGATAAACAAAATGGACCATACTGAGACTAGAATCAAATCCTGTCTCCACCAGCGTCAATGACAAAACTCCCATTGATTTCAATGGGGTCAGGATATCACCCTTGGTGTGTTTTATTGTACACTAATAAACTTGCTCCTGGAGTTTCGATTGAATAAGGTACCCTTCACTTTCAGTCCTGAGCTGGCGCATACTGTTGGCAGCTTTTAAATCATGAAGGGCTGCATTACTCACCAAACATGGCTGGATTTCAAGAGGGATAAATGCTCCATACAGAGACTCCCTGTAATAAAATATGATACGTTTTAGTTAAGTCCTTAAATTATTTTGTTAAAAAAATAATAGTTTAAAAGGATGCGATAATTGGAAATGTAATCATGTCAAAGTTAGGAAATTCTCATTTCAGGCTGCGTGACACATCCAGTTTTTGTTCTCAGACTCACTGATGCATATCCAATTTTCCAGGATCTTGCTGCAGCATAAACAGGTCTCTGCAGACTTGACAATATATAACCAGCAACTGACAGCAGATTTTCTAATGCATAGCCTAATCTCTGCACGCTTGCTGCTGCAAAGCCATGCTCCGTTCATTCAGTGCAACTTGCTAATTCATATTCTATGCTATACTACAATCACTTTTATGAATTTACAATTCTCTGCAGACTCACTGATACATAACAGCTGTAGTTCACTGATGCATCTACATATCTACTGATGCATAAGTAGATCTCTGTAGACTTACTGATGCATATTTTACCCAAGTACTGTGGTCATTGGTGCACATCAATGCTTTGGAAGGATACTTCGTGGTTGCAGACACTTGAACATAACTAGTCAGTTTACACCAAAAGTTGCTTATATATATATATATATATACTAGTTTTGTTTCAAAAGTAGCCTGGGCACTGTGTCTTAGGAAGGACTGAATACTTGGATAGGCACTGTCTTTTTGTGCTGTGTTTTGTATGGTGCCTGGCACAATGGGGCCCTGGTCCATGACTGGGGCTCCCAGGCACTGTGGTGATGATTTTATTATTATATATTAATATTGTATACTACTATCTATTGTATATTAGTATTATTATTAATAAAAGTAGGAATGATAACCCTGGAGTCTTTTTTTGGAAAACAATGCCTACTACGTCACTCACAAAGCTTTGGCATGATTTGCTACACGTGCTGATTCATAACAATTGTCAACACATTTGTCAGCAACATGAGAAAGAAGAAGAAAGTAAAAGAAAAAAAAATCCGTCACCTCAAATTAGCAATGAAAAATTGGAGGCCAAAAGAATTTCTTTGGCACAAAATGATTAACAATATTATTTACTGGACCAACTTTGGTTGATGAGAGAGACATGCTTTCGAGCTTACACAGAGCTCTTCTTCAGGGCTGGAAAACTTACTCAGAGTGTCACAGCTAAATACAAGGTGGAAGAGATTGTTTAGCATAAGTAGTTAACACCTATTTCAAGGGACCATTCAAAGCGAAGTAGCCCTTTACCATCCCTTTAGTCTTAGGGAAGAAAGGATGGGGGGAGGAAGCAGTTGGAGGGGGTCATTAGTGGATCAGCACGGCTACAACACTGCATATAACAATACATGGCTTTGTCTACATTGAACTTTTGTCAGTAAAACTTTTTGTTGTTCAGGGGTGTGAAAAAACACCACCACACCGAAAGACAAAAGTTTTACCAATGAAAAGCACCAGTGTGAACAGCGCTTTGTTGGTGGGAGAGCTCTCCCGACAACAAAGCTACCACCTCTTGTTGGGGGTGGATTTATTTTGTCTGCAGGAAAGCTCTCTCCTGCCAATAAAGAGCAGCTAACTTCACACCTTTTCAGGGCCGGCTCCAGCTTTTTTGCTGCCCCAAGAGGTGAAGAGAAAAAAAAAAAAAAGATAAAGCCGCAATCAGTGGCACTTCAGCGGCTGCTCTACCACGCTGCTTCATTCCTTGGTGGCAGGTCTTTCGCTCTGAGAGGAACTGAGGGACCTGCCGCCGAATTGCCGCTGAAGGCTTGGACATGCCACCCCTTTCCATTGGCTGTCCCAAGCACCTGCTTCCTGTGCAGGTGCCTGGAGCCGGCCCTGCATCTTTTAGCAGCACAGCTGTAATGGCACAGCTGTGTCGCTAGAAGGTGCATAGTGTAGACATAGCCCATGTCATACAAGTCTAATATGACAGAATCCATGATGATAGCTAGGAACCTGAACAGAAAAGAATACAATTCATTTTATACTGTACTGGAATGCCATGCTTCATTGCACAAAAGAATACAAAATGCATTAAAGCTTTGATATTAGATCCTCAACTAGTGTAAATCAACATAGCTCCATGAGGCCTTTTGTTTCCAAATTTCTCTTTGTAATTCTGAGGGCCTGATTTCAAGCTATAATAATCACAATTATGGGTAAAAATACAAGCAAGACTGCGCACCCAATTTGCGTCCACCATTACCAAAACTGATTAAGCAGATTTTGGGTTTGTGTGTGTTAGTTACTGAATATCCAACTTGTAGCTCGCTATTACAGTAATAGCTCTGAGCAAATTGGACACTAATTGTACGGGTGATTTTGAAGGTTTCTAACGTTTTAGAAATGAGGCAGTAAAAGTCCTGTTATATATCTCTATAAATAGATGGAGCGACCTAATTTGTGTGTGTTATAATTGTTTCTTCTTTCCAAAAAGTTTGAACATTTCCGGTAAATGTTGAACTTTTAGTGATCTGGCAGAGAAAAAGTTCTCATTAAAAACGTTTTAGGAAGTAAACACAGGGCATTTGACCACTCATCCAAGCCTAAATTTTCAAAATCAATGAGTGATTTTTGGTGCCTCAATTTTTTGTTCCTTGACTTAAGTTAAGACACTGAAAGAATCTGATTTTCAGCACTTTCTAATAATTAGGTCCCCATAAAGTGCCTCCAACTGGGTACCTCAAAACTGAGGCAGCCAAAATCAGTCATCACTTCTGAAAATCCAGACCCTCATCCTTTATACATCTTTCAAATGAAGAAGAAACTGAGCATCTTAAATAATTCTGGAAAGATTATAGTCCATGTATCAGTGAGAAAATCAAATGTGCGTTGTAAATGTTTCTTATATAAGTAACATTTTTCCACAGTCTTTCGTCCATTGTATAAAAACCTGCTACAAGACAGTTTAGGTATCAAAAATACACTTCCCAGCCCCCAAGACTTATTCACAAATCATCTGGTTTAAAAGAGCCCTCTCCAAATATACTTCAGAAAGTTTTCCATTTTGCCCTCCCAGGCAGTCTAGCAACAATGATGGCAATAAATAACTTTGCAAAGGAAATACTGTGTCAACCAAGAAGGTTAAAAAAACTGTCTGAAGAAAATGTACAAAAAGAATAATTTATTGCCCCTTAGCATCTGCTTTTATGTGTATCCTTTTGAGAACAAATTAACTAACCTTGCATATCTCCATATGGTCCTTTCTGGGGATACTCATCACTATGAAAGCGCATGTTTGTTAGGCCCCTAATAACAAACACGTATGTTTGTTATACATTGGAGAATGTGAGGATTAGATGTTGATGGTGCTTTTACAATATGATAAATTGCTGCAGAAGAAGAGAAATATTTTAAAATCTGCCAGGGATTTTCCTTCCACAGAATGGAACCCAAATCCCAATATTTTATGTGTACACTTTAGGTCATAAAAGCAGCTGCTTTCAAAATGTAGGTGATACCCACATGCTTCATAAAATCCCCCTTCGAAGGCCAGTAATGAATTTGTATTATTTTTTAACCATGGTAAAATTAAAAGTTAGTGCCAGAAACAGAATGAAAGTGACCTTTACTCTGATGAAGAGCTTTTCTTTGTCTTTGTGTGTGTGTGTAAGTACATATGTACAGAGGAAAGATTAAGGCAATAAAGCTGAAAATCCAGTTTTTAAGCTAAGTTTTCAATAACTAGAGAATATTAAAACCTGATCTGTATTTACAGTGAACAAGTACAGTAGAAAAAACCCATATGTTTCCCATGAATTGAATTTGGTGAACAAATTTAGGCCAAAGAAAATTCCCAAGGCAGTAATTCTTTTATAAAAAATATTTTTGCTTTAGTTTTAACATCTAGTATGGAAATTATTTCTTTATAATAATGAGGAAAGGTAGCCAAGCGTGATATATTTAACTACAGACAAAAGGCCAGTGTTTTACATTAATTTTACCAATGTTGTGCTAAATGTAGCACTAAATGCCTATTGTCTTGTGGTAGACGAAAACACATATATAGATTTAAATGTTATGTGCTATGCCCACAGATAGCGTAAATCAGTATAACTCTGTTGAAGTCAATGTAGCTATGCTAATTTACACCAGTGGAAAATCTGGCCCTGTGAATAAAGTCATAGCCAGTGTGATAGTGTATATGGACAGGAAACCAGTGACAGCGGTAGAGATCAGATTCTCGTTATGATAAGTTCTTGATTTAATCATCCAAGATTCAAATGGTTACTAATGTTCAGTGCATTTAGAGAGTTTATTTTTAAACCTCTTTCTGTCAATTTATTAACATATTATATTAATGCATAGCAGTATTGCCAACCCCAAGCAATCAAAAACCATGCGTGAGCTCCCCACCCCCAAATTATGAGATTTGCTTAAAAATCAAGAGCTTTTTTTAAAATAATACATTTGCGGTCCTTTTTATTTGCTTTTGCTTTCTGAGCCTTTATAGGGCATTTGGTTCACATTTCAGGCTTTTTTTCCACAACCATGAGGGCTAGAAACATTAATTTTTTTTTAATGAAACCTGAGATTCTCAGATAATTACATAAGTCCAAGAGCTGGGGCATTGAGGAAAACAAACAGTGCGAGACCCTGGATAAAATTGCAAGAGTTGGCAACAAGTGCTTGTAGCTATCTTGAGAGAGAGTTGTGATATGGTTGCTGAGAGCTATGATGACAGCCAAGAACTTATTATTATGAAGATGGAAATCTCCTATGCTGAAAATAAAAGAATGGGCATGATCAGTAAGTAAGGGCTTGATCCTACGGCTCACTGAAATCAATGGCAAAGCTCACGTTGACTTTAAAGAAGCAGGGCCTAAATTAACAGCTCTAGAGGTGGTATGCTTCAAGTGATAAGACATATATATGTCTTTTATTACAGGCCATGAATGTAGAAACGCCTATAGTTAAGGTTGCCTGAAACTTCCCCTTATAACTCCCCAGCTTCAAAGTCTTATAACTTGGTTTAACTTAAACCATTTGGTCTGAAAGTTTCCATACCAGGTGTCTACCCCAAGGTGAATGTTTGGAAAGTGTCAATTAAATGATTCAGCTGTTTCCAAGAATGAGGTTAGGGAAAAATATGTTATTTTGACCATGTTAAAATAATTCTTTCAACCATTTTCTTGAAAAGCTCTAGAGCCTTCATGTTTTGAAGCCAGGGCAGGGGATTGCTCTGGTATCATGGATGTGCTTTTTGCTATCTCTGTGGAAATCTGCCCAATACTGACCACGTTAGAAGCCTTTGAAAAACCTCACTTGGTGCATGCTCACTAGAGACCTGTTGGAGTTCAGCAGCTAAATTCCCTGAAGGTTCCATATGCACTGAGCATGTGCCATCCCCTCACAGTTCCTGTGTGCCAACAGGGCTGCACATGCATCATCCCCACAAAGTGATTGATCATGCTCTATCCCCGGGCTGCAGGGACTGAACAGAATGTTCCCTACCATTACTCCTCCCAGCTGCTGTGAGTGCTGTTGCATTGGGTACAGGAAATGAGAGCAGAGAGATTGTCTCTTGTGTAGTCTCAATGCTCCCCAGACAAGGGGTACTTTAAATCTGGCATCCCCTACATGTTTTTTTTGGGGGGGGGGGAGGGCTTGATTTTGTGATTTTAATGTACTTCTAACCTTTTAAAAAATGTAATTGCAAAATAAACTCTTCAGGAAAAGAGAGTGTCTATCGTACTATGTTTTTACAATGCCTAGCACAATAGGACCCTGATCTCAGTAAGGACATCTAGGCATTACTATAATACTAATTAATGACAACACGATAACAATAACAAATGAAGACATGATGTTCCTGATATAGATTTACCTGATTTGGAGGAAGAAAGTTTAAATTCCTTGACGTACAGAGCTTTGCCAGCAGAATTTTGAAGCTTCACATTTGTTCTTAAAGTACTTGTAAGTTCAGCACCAGGAAGGTTTCCTCCTGTAGAGCTGTGCATATCCTGAATCTGATTCTGGCTCTAACAGGCCAGCTGGAAGTTCTGCCAGCAAGGGCAGAAACTCTCAGCTAATGTAGAGCTTGCAGAGCTAGCTTCTATGTCAGCTGCCTCCATAACCCTGCACTAGCACTGACGTGTAAGGGGGTATGTGGAGGATGGCTATGGAGCCGGGCATAGCTCTGCTCTGCTGATCCTCAGCTGGCATAAGTTAGAGTAGTTGTAACTCATGCTGCGACAGGGGCCAACACAAAGCAACCCATAGAATTAGGGACTCATGACCAGCTCCATTCACCTGCACTGTACAGAGCTTGGATTTAGGGGAAGAATTAACCCTATAATGTACCACCAGTGCACTAACAAAGGTCATTTGAACGGAAAGGTATTGTTTGTTCATTTTGCTCCATGTAACCTTATGGAAAAGCCAGTATAGCATAATCTGTGCTAAATACAAGCTTTGCCAAATTGCCACATAGTTTAGGTGGGGATCCCATCAAGCTCCAAACGTATGCTGATTTATCAGCAGCCACTGCATGAGAAACCAGTGTTAAGCCTATGAGAGAAAGTTCACATCTGTGTTTCCCCACACGTACCTTATGACTGGAGCTGAGCCTGCACTGGCACCCCTGGATTCAGCTCTCACTCCATTCCAAAACTCTGGGAAAGATTTAGATCTAGATCCAGGCCAAGATCTGACTTTTGTGGTTTATGTCTCTCCCTATAAGCTCAGGTTGTGCCCTGCTCGCTGGAGCACGCTGTAGGTATGTTCCTAGCTGTTAAAAGGAGTTATACCATGGTAAGGCTCATGTGCAAATGTGCTCAGTATGTATTGCAACCCTATTCATTTCATTGTAGTTTTTCTGTGTGTATCGAACTGCAATAAAGAATAATGGCATTGTGAAAAAAGATATATTGGAATTGGAAAAGGTACAGAAAAGGGCAACAAAAATAATGAGGGGTATGGAATAGCTTCCACATGAGGAGGGATTAATATGACTGGGACTTTTCATCTTGGAAAAGAGATGACTAAGGAGGAATATGATAGAGGTCTATAAAATCATGACTGGTGTAGAGAAAATAAATACAGAAGTGTTATTTACCCCTTCTCATAACAGAAGAACTAGGGGTCACCAAATGAAATTAATAGGCATCAGGTTTAACACAAACAAAAGGAAGTATTTCTTCACACAATGCACAGTCTGCCTGTGGAACACTTTGTCAGAGGATGTTGTGAAGGCCCAGACTATAACAGGGTTCAAAAAAGAACTTGGTAAGTTCATGGAGGATAGGGCCATCAACCATGATTAGCCAGAATGGGCAGGGATGCAAAACCATGTTCTGAAGTGTCGCAAGTCTGTTTACCAGAAGCTAGGAATGGGTGGTAGGGCGTGGATCACCTGATGATTTCCTGTTCTGTTCATTCCCTCTGAAGCACCTGGCATTGGCCACTGTCGGAAGACAGGATACTGGGGTGGAAGGACCATTGGTCTGACCCAGTATGGCCATTCTTATGTTCTTACGATTAGGGCATTTGACTGGGAATTAAGAAATATGGGTTCCATCCCCAGCTCCGCCATCTGCTTCCTGTATGACCTTGCACAAATTCCTTAGCTGACCTGTACCTCAGTTTTCCCACCTGCAGAATGGGGTATGGTGAGGATAAATTCATTCATGTCGGTGTAGTGCTCTGGAAAGCCTATATGAATATATGAAATAAAAACTTTAAACGCAATTTTCTTTAGGTAAAATCTCTGCATGACTATGGAGGGCCACATTCTGGGTGCTTTTGAATAAATGGGTGTGGTAGGAGAGGATGCATGGATCCCTCTGCTCTACTGTGCATACACGCACAAAAGGCATCTGCAATCCTGGTGTACTCCCTGAGACCAACACCAAATGAATCCCAGGCCCACCCTGCGTCTGTGTTGGCTGGTGAACTGTTGGTGGCACTACGGGGAAGCCTATCCCTTCAGAGTGCTCTCTCAACCTGCATGAGTCCTCCAGGGTTAGAATGCCTCTGGGAAGGCTTCACCATCTGTAACTCTCTTATGGGGCTGTGGTTTACAAAGCCATCACGTAACTCATAAAATATACATGGGCTGGATAAGACACAATTAAAGAAATGTGTTTAAGGAGTATGGAGATCACTCACGGACCCATCGAGCTCCAGGGAGCAGGATGTAAGCACAAACTACATACAATGCAAATCATGTGTGCAGGTACTGAATGACATATTCAGACTCAGTCTATATGAGCTTGATTTTCATATGTGAATGTCTAAACAGAATGGACTGTATCACATAACATTAGAGAAAAAAGATCCGTACTATGCTCCCGCTCTCTCTCTCTTCCTCCACTTCCACTTGTGATATTGAGGCATCTGAGGTAACTGTAGACTTTATACCCAGATGACTTCAAGATAGAATCTATCTCAGATTACCAGAGTCTACAGAATTCAGCTGTTTCAAGTGCAGTCAGAGGTCACCGCAAATCAGCAGTCTTTGAAAATGAACCTACCATGCCATCCACTTCTGATGGCTTGCCACATCTATCTAAACATATCTATATACAAAATGAATGACAACTCCTGCTGCCCTTTAAAATGGTTTAGTATAAGATCTCTCTGTTTTCTCAGCCTTTGTGCTACCCTGATACACAAGGGCCAACCAGCAGCTCCAATTAAAAAGTTCAGAAAAAATGGGTAGATCTTCTTCCAGATGGCTTTCAAGTGCCACTGAGCTCTGCAATAGATATTCACCAGCCCCTGGACAAATAGTTAGAGAAACAGAGACTAGGCATTGAGGATAAAGCCATGATAGTACTTCTAATCTAAATAATTTTTCAATATGTGTATTACCAAGGCAAATAGGTTTGGGAAAGGTAAAGGCACATATTTAATCAGAAGAGAGAAAGAAAATAGTACTTTAAATGTTTGTTTTCAAAGAGACAGTGATTTTATCATTGATTTTCTACTTTTCTCAAAATTCCCATACATAAATTCATAGATTATAAAACCAGAAGGGACCATTGTGATCCTTTAGTCTGACCTGCTGTCTAACACAGATCAGAGAACTTCCAAAAATTAATTCCTGTTTGAACTGGAGCAGATCATTTATCCAGTTTTGATTTTAAAATTGCCAGTGATGCCATTCTATTGAAGCACCATTTTATATTGATTTCCCCTTAGCATTACCCTGTGAGTGTGCTGAGATGACTTGTCCATTCCAGGAAATGTCTGCTTCTCTCTGCAGTAGGATTTACAACCTAGACCTTTAGCTGACCGAGAGAGAATGAGGAATCTTGAATCAGATGGAATCCTGAATCAACATCTTTTCAAAATGTGTGTTCCTTTTATGGCCATTTTGGCATGGAGATGCTGGACTGTAAAATTTGCAAATGTCCATTGCACAGAACAAGCAAACTCTAAGTTCATACAAACGCATACAAATCAGATTTGTTTTACCACATGTGTATCTGTACATACACACACACATACATTTCAACATGCAATATCATTTGCAGTGGTGACATATCAAAGTATATCACTGTGCATGTGCGTGTGTAGATAGAACATTGATATCTCTATATGCATAGAAATAGATAAGTGTTTTGATATGTCACTGCTGAAAATTATTTTGCATATTTAAATTACGCTGGTAACCTGGATTGACCTCCACATTGTAACCATATGATAGCTTTAAATTCTGGAAGCTCTAGTCAGGTTTTCACTTCATCCATGTTTAATGTCAGATTTCTAGCACTCTCTAGCATTGACAGGAGAAGGTCCTTATCTGAAGAAAAATGTGGATATATTGTGACAATTTCCTGGCCAGTGAAAAATGAGAGATAAGATAGGAGTGGGACTGAGAATCTTTTCGATCTTGGTGGTTTGATGTGGAAATAGCCCCAAACCAGGACCGGTGCAACCATTTAGGCGACCACTAGGATTTAGGGGGTGATATTTTCTTCAGCAGTGACTGCGGTGGCCGGATCTTTGGCCGCCCCGGTCACCGCCGGCATTTAGGCGGAGGGAGCTGGGACAGGAGAGCGCGGGAAAGACTGCGTGCAGCAAGTAAGGGGTGGGGGGCAGCACATAGGGAACTCCTTGCCCCAGCTCCTCCCTGCCCCACCTTCTCCCCGAGCACGCTGTGGCTGCTTCACTTCTCCCACCTCCTAGGCATGCGGCACCAATCAGCTTAGGAGCCGCAAGCCTGAGAGGTGGGAGAAGTGAAGCGACGATGGCATGCTTGGGGTGGAGGTGGAGCAGGGGTGAGCTGGGGCAGGGAGAGTGCCTCAGGGCGGAGGGTGTGGGGTGAGGAGCTACAGCAGGGGAGGCACCTCGGGGCGGATGGGGGGAGCTGCCACAGGGGGGTGCCTCAGGGTGGGGGCTCGGGGATGGGGGAAGGCCCAAGGTGGAAGTTTCGCCAAGGGCTCGAAACATCCTTGCACTGGCCCTGCCCCAAACATGTTGGGATTTTCACAGGCTGTGGGTGAATCACCTCTTCTGCAAACTGTGAATTAGGAGTGGCAGGAACTGCACGAACCAGGAAGCAGAAGAGGCTATGCCCACCCCTTGTCCTACCCCTCAAGGACCTAGAAGGTAGGAACTACCCAGCATCTCTCCCCTTCTGTGGTGGAGACTTCCCAAAGCTGCACAGCCAGCACCCGCTGCCTGAAAGAGAGTCCCTGTTTCAGTTGCTGAGGCAGGGAGTGAGGAGGGTAAATTGAGTTTTTGTATGTTATTAAAAAAACTCGTGCACCTTTGATATTTTGCTTACATGGTCCTTCTGTCATTATTCACTTGCGATTACTTGTCTATTTAAAATGTCATTGACGAACAGACTTGTGTGGGATTGTGATCTTGTCCATTTCTGATTAACTTCACATGCTTACGGGATTGTGGCACATAAGTTGTGTGTGTATGTGGGTAGAGCGAAACTTCTGTTGTTATTGACATACCATATTCCCCTATTGATTCTATGGGCAGCGCATAGCAGCTGTACATGGACCATAGGGCTTATAGGGCAAAATCTTAGTGATTAACTTCAAATTACAATTGTAAAGCATTGGATTCCCCAGAAAAGTATGCTATTATGTTTCCTGTATTTACGGCTTTACATGAACTCAGAGCATGGGAAGTTGTCCCCCATCTACTTCTGTCCATTAAATTCAAAGATGAGCATCTCTCATCATTAGGGGGGAAAACATATTGTGTGGATGATGCGACTGCTGCTTATTCAGTATTGAATCAGTCAGGGAAACATTTTTCTTGCTGGTATCTTTGAGAACGATTCAAGAGCCAAGATTACCAGAAAGAAAACAGAAAGTCTGCTTTTGGCAAGAATGGAGATTTCCTAGCATGTGGCCCAGAGTGGGTTCTTTTATACCATTAAATAGAAAATTATGAATGTTCAGAGCTAATTTTTGAAAACTGTGGCCCCAGTTTTCCAAGGTGCATACCTAAAGTTAGGCACCAAAATCCATACTTTGGCACCTTCACAAGCAGCCTGATTTGCAGAGCTGCATTGAACCTGCAGCTCCCATTGAGTCAATTTTGGCCTGTGACCTAAGAAAAAGTAGCTAGAGGAAAGTAATAAATTAACAAATGTAAATTCTTTAAAGAAAAAAATAACACTGTTTAAAAGTAAAATAACTGGCTTTTATGGCTGATTCATTTCCACTCTGATCCTATTAAAAATATGTATGTCCCCTGATGAAGATCTCACCTGGCAAAAAAAAAAACGATTTTTTTTTGGAAGAGTGGCAGGGCCAGATTTTCATCTGTGTCCAAAAACCATTGAGCTTAGGTGCGAAGAGAAAAGGGGACACAAAGGAGCTCTTTGTGGTTTCTCAAACCTGAGGCTAGTTTAGTGCCAGCCTGGTGCCCAGCAGAGACTGTTCTAAGAGTGTCTGCACTGCAACTGGAAGGTGTGCTTGCAACACACGGGGGCGTACCCAAGCTAGCTTTCAGCTAGCCACCTCACAAAAAACAGCAGTGAAGCCACAGCAGCACAGGCTGTCCAGTGCCACCGAAGTATGAGGGTCTCTGGTGGGCCACTACTCAGACAGCCGCCACAGATTAACTGCTATTTTTAGTGACCTGGCTAATTCAGAGCTAGCTTGGATATGCCTATGGGTACTGCAATCACACCTCCTGATTGAACACTACACCAGTGTCCTCTCATACATACATTACTCCAGTGATGAAGCCCTCTGAGACTGTTCTGAGAGCATGGAGTTGACAGGGATTAGATGCACTCTGGGAATGCTCCCTTTACATGAGGAGTGGATGAGGACTGATATAGTTGGCCAGATCTACCAGGTTTATAGCCCCTTGCTGCTGTTAGCCTAGGACAAAGGGACAATTACCATTGTGGACAGGGACACCCTGTGTGAAGACAGAAAAAAGATGCTAGAATGTTGCATCTGTTAATAATTATACCCATAACAAACTGTGGGTGCAAATGCATGTACCTAGCTATCAGATTATTCAGCCAGAAACATATAGTTAGATGTTTACGTGCTAATATTTGCTCCTGCTATTCATTACAGGCTCGAAAATTACAGGGTCAATTATTTGCAGACATAGATTTATGCCTAGGTTGAGCCCTAGTGAAAATTAGTCCCTATAGACCAGAACATCAGCTGGTGTAAACTGATGAGATGCACATGCCTAAATTGGGTAACTGTGTGATCTTAGTGCTGCACCCATCATCCTGTCTCACCCTATCCCTTCCCTGTGGCTTGTTATTTACACTCACTATGCCATGTCAAAAATTACAGCCATGCCATATCAGGCCTAGTGCTTACTCACGTTAGTCCCACTGAAGATAATGGGCCCAATTCTCAATTGCCCTGAGGTCCCTTGATGCTACTTCAGCAGCAGATCTCCCCCTAAGGGAATATCTTTGGTGTAGGGGGGCTTTTGCAGTTGAAGAATTGGCGGAATAGCTCTATGCTGCCCCCCTCATAGTCCCTTGTGTAGGATCCCTGCCACAGGCCATTCCAGCAGGGCTGCGGTATCACTGCATTCTGGTTATTTTTGGCTGCATACAGCCCTCAGGGGACACAGGCAGCCTGAATATAAATTAGAGCTGCCTTCAGGTTAGAGCTGCTCTGCGACTTACACTGAGGATTAGGTAGGCCCGGGCCATGGTCAGGACACCAGAAAATGCAATGGTGGTATAAACAAAGAAAGAATTAATAATCATCAGCAAATGTATTTCACAGCAAATGCATATGAAGAACACTGTATGCTGTCAGTACTCGAAAAAGGGGGTTATAAAAACACTCTAGGGTACTAAGAAATTGCCTCATGAAATAACTACACTAACAATGTCAATTATTAGCTTTTCACTGCAAGATAAATATAAATGGACTTTATCCCCAAACTAGCAAAATATAGGGAATCAATCTCAATAAAAAGAACTGTTAGGGTAAGCTATTTGGGAAGCAGAAACAAGCCTTTCCTGGCTTCAAAACATTAGCCTGCCCTTCTCAGCAGATGATTAATGTCTTCTGCTTCCAGATGACACTGAACTTTCACAGTGAGTTTAGCTGGGAGGGAGATTATTAGGAATGCCTGCATATAAACTCCATCAGCATTATGATTTTTGTGGGGGGCAAATGTACAACCGTCTCTATTTCCTTAGTAAAGTAGAAATTAAACTTATTATTTTCAAGCCAACCAATTATAGCATTAGTTATATACATCTGGGACTTCATGGGACTTGGCATCATTCTCTAGTGATAGAGAAACTTGAAACTTGGTCTCTAGTTTTATAACCAAATTCAGCTGCAGATGCCATTTTGCGGGTGCAAATAATGCCGTTTAGATTTGAATGTGCCTGCAATTCAGGTTGTTAGACATCTCAGTGGCATCATTTATGCCAACAATCATTTCTGACCACAAAATAAACTGAACACTGGGTTGAGAACCCTTTAAAAATCAGGCCTATAATGTTTTAGATGTTACTCTTGGTACGTATATGCCATAAAATTCTTTAGATAAAATAGGTAGAGTTCCTCTCTGCTGTCGCTCCTTCAACATCAATTATAATTACAGTAGGGATGAATGTGGCCCGATATTTTTTGTAAATTCTTGTTTTCTTTTCAAACAAGTGTTTAATTTTCTTTGTTCTGAGCAGAGCTCACTGAGAAGTTTCCTCCAAAATATTTTTGATGGAAAATGCAGTTAGTGCAAAATTGAAAATTTCCCTCTATTTTTTGATTTCCCATTGGGAAAATCAAAATTAAATATTGTCTTTCACAGTAGGTCAACTGTATTAAAATATTTTGGTTTATTGAACCAAATTGTAATGTTTCATTTCAAGTCAGTTTGCTAGCGATCTGTGTTTACCTGATCTACTGCCCCAGGGGAGTTGTGTTCAGGTGCCTCATACCTCCATTATCCTCTATGGGCCAGGCTCCCTTGCTGTACTGTATCTCCCATGATGCACTGCAGTCTTCCCTCTGATTGAGTCATGTGTCAGGGCCACATGCTGCTTTTTTTCAAAGCAGCATTAAAGTCTGTCTAGCTACATATCCCCTGACCTGTCTGATGGAATCTTCCATGGCTAGTAGGATTCCTAGGAAAATAGATGCATTAACCAGCATCCCCGCTCCACCTAGTAGCTGGTCATATCAGGATTTGTTCCTGTGTTTGTTGTTCAGAATCACTATCAATAATCAATTCAAGATGTTGTATAACTATAAAAACATACATGCTTAAATGTGTGATTTGTTTTAATTTTTGCAGAGAGGAAATGGTGATGAACTCTAAAATAGCAATATAGGCACACACACAGGCCTGATTTTAACCAGATGGTCTCTGAGTCTCTGATTTTTATGATCAAGACTCTACAATTCTGGAGCACCTCAAGGCCAATTTCTGTTCCAAGTTCAACCAAATTAGGTAGCAATAGAAAGTAAGGTTTGTGACAGGTGGGTCTAACTGGTCTTTTGTGACATTATTGAGACCACTAAACTGACTTAAGAAAAGTATAATGACCGCAATTTGTATTTAATAACAACCATAACTACGTTCAAATAAAATAGTAATAATACCATTAACTATGAGCCACTTCCGAAGAGCAATTTTTATTCACACCAATTTTACTATTCTGGGAAAATATCCATTTTAATTACATAGAGAGTCAACATACTCCTATCTGAACTGAGGCAAAGGCACATCAGGCCTTTGATACTCACCTCAGACTGCCTGTCCTCTTGGAATACAAGGCCTCTGGAGTTTGAACATGATGGTCTGCAAAGGGACTTTATGTCAGAGCAATTAAGTAAAGTTTAGATTCCTTCAGTGGAAAATCCTACCATCCCCTACAGCAGAAGAGAGAACTACAGCACTGTAGAGCAGTGATTCTCAAAGCCGGTCTGCCGCTCATTCAGGGAAAGCCCCTGGTGGGCTGGGCCAGTGTGTTTACCTGCCGCATCCACAGGTTTGGCCAACTGCAGCTCCCACTGGCTGCGGTTCACCGCTCCAGGCCAATGGGGCTACAGGAGGGCAGCCAACACTTTCGTCAGCCTGCGTCGCTTCCTGCAGCCCCCATTGGCCTGGAGCGGTGAACCGCGGCCAGTGGGAGCCGTGATCAGCTGAACCTGCGGATGCGGCAGGTAAACAAACCAGCCTGGCACGTCAGGAGCTTTCCCTGAACAAGCAGCGGACCGGCTTTGAGAATCACTGCTCTACAGTGCTGTAGTTCTCTCTTCTGTGGATGAAATTTACATAGATACATAGACTTTAAGGTCAGAAGGGACCATTATGATCATCTAGTCTGACCTCCTGCACAATGCAGGCCACAGAATCTCACCCATCCACTTCTATTACAAACCCCTAACCTATGTCTGAGTTATCGAAGTCCTCAAATTGTGGTTTGAAGACCTCAAGCTGCAGAGAATCCTCCAGCAAGTGACCCATGCCCCATGTGCAGAGGGGCCCCATGTGCAGAGGAAGGCGAAAAACCTCCAGGGCCTCTGCCAATCTGCCCTGAAGGAAAATTCCTTCCCTACCCCAAATATGGCGATCAGTTAAACCCTGAGCATGTGGGCAAGACTCACCAGCCAGCACCCAGGAAAGAATTCTCTGTAGTAATTCAGATCCCATCCCATCTAACATCCCATCACAGACCACTGAGCATACTTACTTGCTGACAATCAAAGATCAATTGCTAAATTAATTGCCAAATTAGGCTATCCCATCATACCATCCTCTCCATAAACTTATCAAGCTTAGTCTTAAAGCCAGATATGTCTTTTGCCCCTACTACTCCCCTTGGAAGGCAGTTCCAGAACTTCACTCTTCTAATGGTTAGAAACCTTCGTCTAATTTCAAGTCTAAACTTCCTAGTGTCCAGAAATGTATCACTGAAGAAATCCAAACTGTTCAGTTGCTTGAATTAGTTTCTGTGTCTTCTCTCCAGTGTCTGTTTAGCCTTTTTGAAGCTCCACAGTCATCTCACAAAAGGGCTCTGCCATATTTTGTGTCATCATTTCATTGCTATTTGGACCATTCACAACAATGCTAAACAAAATAATTCATAACTTTCCATGGAATAAAATTCTGATCAGGCTAACTCTTTGATTTATGTCATATTCATAAATTAACAAGAGCCCATATTAGGGTTTATGCCTGGTGTGACCCATGAAACCCTCAATGCCAGCTGGGAAGGGGGTTACAAGAATTTCCTGATTCTGGTGTATGCATTCTGGCTCACCAAAGAATGTCATGTGAGGTCTTAAATGAAAGCCAGTGTCACATTGGACTTTAATCATTGTGAAAAGTACGGACAGGTATTATGTAAGGGGTTATGTGTATATACTGAAAACATGTTTTAAAGTCTGTATCAAGGTAGCCTTGACAAACAGGCTTTCTGTCAGACAAGGGACGCTTATTCACTGGTCTCTCTGTTGAACTGTAGATTTAGTATTGTCTCATTCACAATGGGTCTCCCATCACCTATCTAAAATGAATGCAGACAAGGGATTGTAAGTATTTCAGAAAGGAACTAAAAGGTATAGAAACACATCAGGGGAAGAGAACCTTATCTTGAGATACACACACTGCTGAACTGTATATGGGGAAAAAAGAAAACACCTTGTTGTCCTGCACCTAGAATACAGTGCATTCACATTAATGAAAATGGAATCACAACCAGCTTTGGTTGAACATGCTGCAAAGGGTTTGGGATGAGATAAACTTCGTTAGACAAGAGGTTAACCTAATAGTTAAGTTTAGTCTCTAGCAAGTGTGTTAAGATTTTGTTTGCTAAATAAACTTTTGTTTTCAATATTTCTTGAATCTTTGATAATAAACTATTTTTTTCACTATAAATATATCTCAGAGCTGTGATGTTAAACTAGGGGTTGATCCTGAGTTGAAACATGCAAGTTGGTGTGTACAACATTCCCTGGGTACAGCAGACCAGCTATTTCTGTGAGTGTACAGTTGATAAGGGGCTGACCCTACAGAGGAATGCTTCAAAGGGACTTAGGGACTGGGGTCCACCTATTGTTACCCTGCAAGGTAAAGTAAGGGCTGGCATAGCTCAGAGGATAGTATTTTGGCGGCTGACGGGCTGGTAATGTCAGGGAGCTGACCCCCAGTTAAGCACAAGTGAGTCTCCCTAACACTGGGGGCCAGGGAGTAACAAGGTGACTCATTGTCCTGGGTATCCTGGGAACAATCACAACAGCACAAATGTATGTTCACTGAGAGCAAGAACAACAAATAATAATATGTTGTTTTGTAACCATATCTTCAGAGTTAGCATTAGCTGCTGCTGATGTTCTAATTCTGAGAGTCTGAGTCTGGGCCTGTCTAGCTGCACTAACCCTGTGGAATGTGTTGGTACATGGATATGTGGTCCCTAAAGTAGCCTGGTCCTAACCAATTAAAGCTTATAGATTACGATTAAAACCCATATCCTACAAACATTTACACATGCGCTAAACTTTATATGTGTAAGTGGTCCCACTGAGCATTTACATGAGTAGTGGTAGTAATATATATTTGCAGGATTAGAGCCTACACTTTATACTCAAACCAGATACAGATTGGGAACCAGTGGATGTCACAACAGCAAAGAGTACTGTGGCACCTTACAGACTAACATGATGTATTGGAGCATGAGCTTTCGTGGGTGAATACCCACTTCGTCAGATGCATGTGGATGTCACACTGATGTGATATGTTCTCACCAGCTTTTTTTCTCAATAAGTTTGCAGCTGCATGTTGCTCCAGTTGGAGTTTCCACATTGTCGTCACATTCAGTCCCAGGTACAGTAGAGTGAGTGACAGTACTCCAATGTGGAGGCAATAAATGCTAGGTCATGATGATACAGTCCACATTTAAGAAGCAGGCTATAGGCTCTTAGTCAGCCAATGGCAGTGGAATCACTGTTGCAATCTGTGTGCTCAGGAGCAGTGAAGAATCCAGCATAATCCCAAAGCTTCACCAGACCTTGATAACTGGTGGTCTAGTGCCACATTTGAGGATGAAGTCGGTGTTCTAGGAACTTTCTCAAAATCTCCCTCTTCTTTGTCACGTCTGTCCCTTCATCTCTTCTGCATTCCCTGCATTAAGTTCAGGACAATTGTCCTTCACACATTCACATATCTCTCTTGGTGTTATTGGGATATGTTGGCTGTGGCAGAGGTTGTTTTGGTGGAGGATGCATAGAGCTGAGTGTTGTCAACCTACTGTTGACACTGGAATCCCCAGCATCTCACAGTCTCTCTCATATCTGTTGAAGAAAAAGGGTGACAATATTGAATTTGGTGTAACTCCACACCGGCAGGAGTGGCTCTAGGTATTTTGCCGGCCCAAGCACAGCAGGCAGGCTGCCTTCGGCGGCTTGCCTGCGGGAGGTCCCCGGTCCTGCGGATTTGGCGGCACGCCTGCGGGAGGTCTGCCAAAGCCGCGGGACCAGCAGACCCTCCGCAGGCATGCTGCCGAAGGCAACCTGCCTGCTGCCCTCACGGCGACCGGCAGGGCTCCCCATGTGGCTTGCTGCCCCAGGCATGCGCTTGGCGTGCTGGTGCCTGGAGCCGCCCCTGCACACCATAGGGCACTACGTGAGGAACAGTATGTATACATCATGATTCTGTATCTGTCAGACAGGAAACCAGTGTTTCCTGGGAAGCCACCAGAAATTATGGAGGTTCACAGATAGTTGTGATGGCTTTGCCACAAGCCGAGAGAAGTCATGTGCAGGAACAAGACTCCTTTGGGGTGTCCTAGGTATGCAGAGGTAGAGCCCAAGGGGGAAGACAATTGGAGCTGTGGATGCTCAGAACCTCTTAAAATCAGACCCTAGGATTCTTATATTGGGCACCAAAAATAGGCCAGCATTTTCAAAAGTCTTCATTAACGATGAGTGCCTCTAAGTATTTAGTTAATAGTGGCAAGTAAACCTTGTCCACACTAGCAAAAAGCTAGCTCAGTTTTGAAAATGATTTTACTTACACAGAAACTCCATTCCAAACTGGGGTAGCTCAGTGCAGAAGAAAGAATGGCCTTGGAATAAAGGCCCTGGATTAGGAACAAGGGAGAGCTGGTTTCTATTCCCAGCTGTACCCAAGAATTCTTGTGAAAGCTGGGACAAGTAAATCATTAACCTCTGTTGTTCTCAGTTTAGTCTTCAGTAACATGGGCTAATGGTATTCCCCTTGTCACAGGGTATTGCGAGGCTCAAATGCTATGGTGAGACAAGCATCACATAAAACCCTCTCAATAAATAAGATTCACTTAGCATGTCTGGTCAGAGAACATCCCTTCATGAGGAGAAGTCAGCTATTAAATCCAAATTACATTTGTGATGAACCTTCTTAGCAGAATTTAAACCTGGTTCTGCAATATGGCATAGCATGGTTTCAAATTTGTGCCACACGAACACTAACCATTCTATCTGGTATTAAAGCATAAAGGTTCTTAGCATGGATTGGTCTGCTAAAAAGTTATATGTGGTCTTGTACCCTCAAATCATGGGTGCATGAACTCCCTTAACTTACAGTGGCTACTTCCAATTTTAATTGAATCCTAGTACATGGGTTAAGTTGTTTTTCTGTTATGTCTAAAAATAAATAAAACCAGATCAATATATTTTACATGTACCAAACTAGTTAGAGAAAGACAACAATGGCTATAAAAGTATGTGATATTTTTTTTTAAAAAGGATTCAATATGAAAAAAAATATAGCCAATTTAATGGTCAAGTTAAACCAGCCGCTGTAGGGATAACTTGCCAGTTATAAGTCCCAAAGGTGGTTCTATTAACCTGAGAGGGAGTGGAAGGGGTAAGGAAAATAAATATGAATTGGATCTTATTTAACTTGGCCGATGGCCAGAAAGTTCAAACAAAGAGCATTTCCCAGCCCAGCTCTCATACATCCAAAGTTTCATGAAATCAGATGTAACTTCTTATACATTTTGTCGCTTTAACAAGAAACAGAAAAAGAATACAAAACAGAAGCAGCAGCATTTCCCCACTTTTTAGCCATGTTATATAGTTCCCATCACAAACATATGTATGAAAACAATTAAAAAAATAAATCCGTTCCAAGCAGTGGAAGAACATCTAAGTCAAAATTTTAAGTGGCACACTGGATCTCTCCTTAGCTACAGATATATGTTCTCAATAGTCTGCCATTGGCGGCAATGGTAAAACTCCCATTGACTTCAAGGGCTGCCATCAGACATCGTCTCATTAAAGCAACACAGTTTGCAAAACTTTCTGCTGTGGCTGCTGGGAAGTGGAGATTTCATGCAGACATTGAATTCAATGAGTGGCAACTTGTTTGGGTTAAAGTAAATTTATATTACTTAGGGTTTTTTTTCTCATTTCCCTCAAGGTGTTGTTGCTCTGCATTCGTTTGTCTGTGTTTGTACACACTGAGCTTGTGCACACTTATAGTATTGTGGAAAATGGCATGTGCAAAATCTTGACCTGTCCACATCACCGTTGGGAGTGGCGGGTAGATTTCAGGTGAGGAAAAGTGATGGGCTGGGCTTACAACTACACAGCACCACTGGCCAGAAACTCCCTGCACAGGTGCAGTATAATGGCCATGGGGACACCAGCCATGCTGATACTGCATTTTCAGCCTGGTGGAGCAGGAGGATTCTTTCTCTAGTGGAATCCTACAGCCTCATTACTGAGATGTGTGCTGATGAGAGGACTTATCCAGAAAGAGGAAACTGCCATGGTCATTGTGACAATCCCAAATGGAGAACAGAAGGTTTAACCCTCCCCCACCCCCGAAATGAGCAGTTGAACCAACCAATTGCATCTGTACTGTTGTACTGCAAAGTGTATCAAAGTCTTTTATGAAAGCGTGTAATGTTCTGAACTAGACAGTCACTAAGAGATATGTATGCAGACTGTGGTTATGAACATATATAGAAAACTGTTCACAACCTGTACTACAACTTCATCTGCACATCACAGCAGAGAAGGGCACCTCCAAGCCAGGTGTTTACACAAAACCGGCCAAATAACCATCCATTGGCCAGCCCAGGAAAAGACAATGGTGGACCAATAGAGTTAATGGGGAGTCACTGACACAACCCTGGCTATCACATCAAGAGGGAATTTCTGCCACTCTGAATAACCGTGAATCTCCATGCCAAGAGAAAGTGGGAAAAAGGAAAAAGCCTTTTAAAAAGGAAGCTTGAAACAGAGGTTTTGATCCAGTAACTGAAGGACAGACTTCAGGTGGGAAGCTGTCCATGACCACTGGTTCCCCCCTTTAGTTAGGGGTTATACTGGGAAACTGTACACAGGCAACAGGTAGCTTGTATCAGACAAAGGATTTTATCTAACATGGAAGTGCAAAGCCTGAGGCTTCTGTTTATTTTCTGCGTGGTTTGTGCGTGCTTTCCCTTGCTGGTTCATTTCTGAATCTGTGACTTTTCTATTAAAGAAACATTTGGTTTATTTTTTTCTCAAGCAGGTTTCTAGTGTGCAAACAGAGTGGACAGTGTATGCCAAAGTGAGCTGATAACTGGGGGGGCTGGTTTCATATGTTTGAGGTGACAAACCAGAGGGGAACAGTCCAAGTGTCTGGTACTTAAGATAACAGGAAGGTCTCTTTTGGGCTGACTTGGGACTGGAAGGACAATTGGTGTCACCCTACAAGGAGAAACCAAGCTAGTGAGAGCCAGGGTCAGACCTTGTACTTGTGGGCAGGCTACTGATGTCAGGGAATTGTACCATAGAGACACAGCATAAAGAGCCCCAAGGATACAGAGCAGGCAGTGACAGAACTCCTCACCGGTCTGAGTGATCCCCAAAACATCACAGGAGGATCCCGGATTCCCACCAAGTTTACTCTTGCAGCAATACAATGGCCATAGTGCTTTTTCCCTCCTGTAGCTTTCAGTGTGTACATTGTGATTCTTACTGAGGGTGTCTTTGCTTCTTCTCAGATTGGTTTCTTGTCATTTTTAGGGAACAGAATTTATTGACACTTAAAAAAAAGCAGAAGTGTCTGTGTGCTGGCGCCCTGCTTAAACTGCACTGTGTTTTCTCTACTGACTCATCTGCTTTTCTCTTGTCTCTTCTTGAGGAGCTGGTCACATGACATAATGAGATTTTTAAGGGTGCCCCTAGGAAATAAGAAAACCCTGACAAGGAACCCTCTCATGTATCAAGAGAGGAACAGGCCACAGTGGAGGGACAGCCCAGTAATAGCGAGGGGCATGTGGTAAAGATATATCCCTTGACAAGTGGGGCTTATGCACAGAACTGCAGTACATTTCTTTATGGCAGCTTCGTCTCATGCCACCTACTGTAGCACTCTTTCTCCTGTGCCAGTTCCTGAAAAGGAACAACCCAGGTGCCTCATCAACTCAGCAAACACATTTGGCATCTGAAGGACTTGGATGACAAACTTTCAATTGTATTTGCTCAGGCAGTGGCATCTGGCTCTCCTTTCTCCTTGCTGAGAGGTACAAGCACAGCTTTCTGTTGAGCTGTCTGTTGAATTGGGCATTGTTGTTGTCATGGCTTTGGTTATTTGATGCTTGACTCGGAATTCCCTTCCAAGCAGAGTTTGTGAATAAAATCCATGTGTATTTGTAGATGAGAGGACTCACCCCTGCGGTGCCTCCTGCTGGTTATCCAGGGAATTAGCTCAATTTCCAGCCCGGAGCGCCCACTGCAGGCCAGTGATCCATCTGTCCTCTACTGGCCCCTGTGTCCCTCCCAGGACCCTGGTGCCCCTTTAACTGGGTCTCCCCCTCCCAGGGGAACCCCCACCCCACTATCCCCACTTTGCTTCAGTATTGGCTACAGCCCAGTCTCCATCTAGCCCCTGTTCACGGGGGCAGAATGCAGTATAAGCCACTCATCAGCAAAGGGGTTTGGACCTGCTGCCTTTGCCTACCTCTGGGCTGAACCCTGCAACCTCCAGTACCTCTTGGCCTAATGCTAGGCTGCAGCCTGGGGCTTTCCAGGCAGGAGCTCCCCAGCCCTCCTCCAATCTAGATACCTTGTCTAGCTCCCTGCAGCCAGGCCCTTCTCCCTCTACAGGCAGAGAGAGAGGCCTGGTCTACACTAGGCATTTAAATCGATTTAAACAGCGTTAAATCGATTTAATGCTGTACCCATCCACACTACAACGCTCTTTATATCGATATAAAGAGCACTTTATATTGATTTCTGTACTCCTCCCAGACGAGAGGAGTAGTGCTAAAATTGATATAAACATATCGGATTAGGGTTAGTGTGGACGGAAATCGACGTTATTGGCCTCCGGGCGGTATCCCACAGTGCACCACTGACCGCTCTGGACAGCAATCTGAACTCGGATGCAGCGGGCAGGTAAACAGGAAAAGCCCCGCGAACTTTTGAATTACATTTCCTGTTTGCCCAGCGTGGAGCTCTGATCAGCA
>NC_133770.1:65805665-66057083 GCF_003597395.2 Chelonoidis abingdonii
CCGAATTACTGTGCCTAGTGTGGCCGCGTGAAATCGAATTTATAATATCAGTTTTATGAAACCGATTTTAGCTAATTCGATATTATCGCGTAGTGTAGACGTGGCCAGAGTGACAGGGCTCCTGGCTTACAGCCTTTTATAGGGGCCAGCTGTGGCCTGAATGGGGTGTGGCCCAGCTGCGGCCACTTCCCCAATCAGCCCAGCTTTTAGAGCTGCAGCTTTCTAGCCTGGCCAGGCTGCTTTTTAAACCCCTCAGGGCAGGAGCAGGTAAATAACCCATTACAGTATTGTTCTTGGATGAGATATGCAAGTGCAGGGCTGCCCTTTCATATTTAAAAACGGATCTTTCTGTTAGTGGCGTTGGTCCAGTTCTCAGTGAATAGGTGTCCACATGACAAATGCCTCCCTATAGTTGGCAACAATTGTCAATTTTGTTGGCAGTCTCAGAAGACTGAACTAGTTTCTCAGTTCTAGAAGTGATCCCCCAGATAGAAGCTGAGACCCCCCCGAGATTCATAGATTAGAAAGACAAAAGGGATCATTGTGATCATCTAGTCTGTCCTTCTGTATAACACAGGTCATAGAACTTTCCTGAATTAATTCCTGCTTCAATTAGAGCACAATTTTTAGAAAAAACATTCATTCTTGACTTAAAATTTCCAGTCATGGAGAATCCACTATGACCCATGGTAGGTTGCTCCAATAGTTAATTACCGTGACTGTTAACAATTTGTGCCTTATTTCTAGTCTAAATTTATCTATCTTTAACTTCCAGCCATTGGATCTAGTTACACCACCTTTGTCTGCTAGAATGAAAAGCCCTCTATTATCTAAGTTCTGTTCCCTATGTAGGTAATTGATGGAACAGTGATAATAATACCTAGCACTTACACTGCACTTCCATTCAAGGATCACCAAATACTTTACACACATTTAGGCCAACATTTTCAAAAAATGGATGCCTAAAGTTAGACACCTATGTCTTCATTTAGATGCCTAATAAAAGTGTTGATTTGCAAAAGTGCAGAGCATCCAGCAGCTCCTGAAATGAATATAAGCTGCTGGGTGCTCAGCACTTTTGCAGATCAAGCCATGTATTTAGGCACCTAAGTAAGGACATAAGAACCTGATTGTGACACGTTCCCCAAGTTGCAACCTGGAACTGGGGTACCACTGAGTCCTCTGTCTTACCAGCCTAGGCTCTCTCTTGTGCTGTGATGCTGTGACAAGCTGCAGACGTCTCCAGGTTCTGCATTCACACAAACATTCACAGACCAGGATACACCTAGCTGAGTTAGATGAGTGCTTTCATCAGCTACTCATGAACCAACAATAGAGAGGCTCCAGCCAGTTGTCCTCAGCTCCCCAGCCTAGGTCCAGAGCTGTACCGTCTTACCTTGGTCAGAAGCCTGACCAGGGCAAGTTATTACACAGTCTGCCCCAATGCACCAGCCCCTGTTCCTGAGCAGATGTCCCTTCTCACTTCTAACACCACACTGTTTTAGGTATGAAATATTAAACAGATTTATTAACTACAGAAAGATAGATTTTAAGCGACCGTAAGTGACAAGTGTACAGATCAAAGTAGATTACCTAGGAAATAAAACAAAATTGCAATCTGAGTACTATTAACTAGACAGGATTTGAAACAAGCAGTGTCTCACCCTGATGGTACAAACAGTTCACCAGTCTTCCATAGATAGGTTGGGATTCCTTCTTTCCCACCTAGAACCACCTTCCTGGTTCATTCTTTGTTCCTGAGGTGTTTCCACTTGTTATAGGGTGATATCACTTCCCCCTTTTATAACTTCTTCCATGTGGAGGGAACTTCATTGTCCCAAACAATTTTACCAGCACAGTTAGTGGAAAAGTACAAGCACAAGGTGGAATCCTGTGCCACAAGAGTTGGTCACATGATGAGTCATAGCAGAGGCCATTACCCATATTCTAATGTTCACGGCAAAGTCCATTAGGTAGGGATAAGCTTTTTCCATCATGTTCACTGATGAGCCTTCAGCTTGAATAGCCCATTCACAATGTGCTGGATAGACTGGATGTAAACGACCTTGTGGGAGTTAACACAGGAGTAAACACATTTTAAATGCAGGTATACAGTCAATTTTCATAACTTCAGATACGAAAATGATACATGCATACAAATAGCATAATCATACTCAGCAAACCATAACTTTTCCATTGATACCTCACAGGAAATATTTTTGAACAAGATACATCATAATTATATCACCATGGAAGATGTTGGGGTGCCAGGGTATTGCTTTGGGGTACAGAGCATCACACTAATACTTTTTAAATCTTGACCTAATTACTTAAGCCTCATCAGCCTAGCTAATTAAGCCCTTGTGAGTTAGACGTAGTGAGCATTTTACAGATGGGGAAGCTGAGACAGAGAAGTGAAATGACTTATCTAAGATCACACAGTAAGGTGGTATTAAAGCCAGAATGAGAAACCAGATGTCTTGACTCTCCAGTCCCACACTTTAATCACAGGATCATACTATCTCTTATGAGCAGACATGGAGAAGCTTGCACGGCCACTGCCTGTGTTGTACCTTTTCTTTGTATAGAAAGGCTATAGGGCTAAAGGTCTGGCACCTTTTACCTCTGCTGATTCAGCAAGTTACTTAAGCATGTGCTTAACTTTATACACATGAGTACCCTTACTGAAGAAAATGTGACAACCCGTGTGCTTCAAGTAAGGCATGTGCTTGCACACTTTGCTGAAATGGGGTCTCCTAGACTTTAAAAAAGAAAAGAAAATGTCTGGGCAAAGGAATTTTTTTAACATACTCATTCAAGAGGCAATTTACCAGACACTAATTTGATCCTGTATGCTTACTGAGTTCACAAGGCAATGCGAGATGTCAGTGACCCACACAAATCACTCAGAGCTTTGCTTTGAGATTATATGAGCCAAATGAGCAAATTTTACACCAGAAAAAAGAAAAGGGATTGCACATACTGTGGCACTTGTCTAGATCTCTGCCAGCATTTCTAGAGGGAGGCATGCTTGAAGGAGATTCAGCTCGCTAGTGAATTGGCTTGCAGAAACATGCAGGATTTGCTGGCCCACGTCTAGAAAATATTCCTCGGGCCTCTGTGACAGAATGTTGAGTGTGGTGGAGTTTTGATGTGCAGTCTGAAGTGTGCTATAAGTAGCAAACTACTCATTTAATCCTTGAACAAATCCATTGAAAAACTGGTTGACTGACTACCACATTATCTTGAATAGTTCATCTCTCCTTCTCTTTGTTGAACCACCTCATTTGAAATTAAGTATGATGAAGCCCAATGCTATAATGTCAGCATTACGGACATTTTACATTTCTAGTCTTTTCAGAGAACCTTCTGATTTCTTTCTACTTTGTTTTTTTGCACTTTTGACTGACATGGTGCATTTAACCTGCCATTGGGGGGAAATTAAAGCTGTTTGTTGTATTCTTGACTCTATTCTACCTGTTTACACCAGCTGGGGTAATTCCATTGAAACAAATGGCATTACATTAGCACTAAACTGGCATAACAGGCCATAAGTTAAAACTTAAGTTAAGAATTAAACCTTTAACCTCTGTGCCTTTGGAATTTTGTCCATTATTTAAAAACTCACATGATTTTCAGTGCAATCATTACAGTTAGCCTTATGCCATGGGCATCATTTTGAAAGATTATTATTAATTTAATAATTAGCATTTATTAATTATTATTTATTTGTTTTACCATAGCACCTAGTAGCCCCCATTATGGTCCAAGACCCCATTGTGTTAAGTGTTGTGCAAATACAGAACAAAAAGACAGTCCCTGCCCCAAAGAGCATGCAGTCATAGGTACGTCTACACTACAAGATTGGGGTATGATTCCCAGCTTGTGTACACATACTTGTGCTAGCTCGCTTCAAGTTAACATGTGTATAAACAGCAGTGTAGCCATGGTAGTGCAGGCAGTGGCAGCGGATGCTTAGCCACGCCAAAGATGTACTCACCAGTTTCAGATGGGTTTGTACTCACCACGGCTAAGCTGTGCCTCTATGGCTGCTACCCATACTACTACAGCTACGTTGCTATTCATAGTCACGCTAGCTTGATGAGAGCTGGCCCAAGTACGTGTACACGAGCTGGAAATCACAGCCCTAGTGTGTAGTGTAGAGATTGCCTCAGCATATGACAAGGAAACAATGAGGCAATATTGATCAGCGTGATAGGCTGTGATTTCAGTATGTGAGCAGCCTAACCGTTGTTGAGCTCTTTGTACACATCATGACACCGCAGGGTTTTAACGAGGTATTTTAAGGTGGATATTGAGGTAGCTGTGCAGATATTTACGAGGGGCTTCACCCAAGCATGGTGAACAGCATCAGAGAAAGCAGTCACAAAGGAGCATGTTTGAACATTTAATAAATGGGCAATGGAGACTGGCTTCATGGGCACATCAGAGGTGGAAGCTGACCTTTCGATACTGAATAAGAAGTGTTAGGTAGGTTAGGGTTAGGTAATTGGCACAAGCATTGAGCACTTTTGAATGTGCAAATCAGGCATTTAAGTTTACCATCGGTTATTCCTTCCAGGGAATCTGACCATGTTTGCATGAGCACAAAAAAGAAGAGTCTTTAAAATTATGTTCCTGTAAGTTCTCTGGACATTCAAAACTGAAAGGAAATGAGCAGGGAGAGGAGACACAGTATGGAGTTTTAGTAAACTATCCAGAAGGTTCTTCAAAGTCAGGAAGACCCTGAAGGGTGATGTCTGTCATGCTTGAATCTTGGCTGTCCTGCTTTCCTCAGTTTTATGGTTCCTAATCTATTTCCATCACTTATCCTTTTTTATGGTTGTAACTGATAAGATAAATTAGACTCTTTTTTGGAAATGTCACAGTTTAGAGAGCTCACGGTTATAAACTAAAACAAAGTGTTCTGTAGACTTATCCACTCTGCAACCTCATGTAGCACAAAATAGAGATTAAAAATATTTTAGACTTGAAAATGCACATGAATCCAGGACAGACATTCCTGCCATAGACGCCTCTAAGATCGGAGTGATTAGTACTTTATTGGTTACACAATACCCAGCTGTGTAAGACACGTTTGGCATAAGCACACATACATAAAACACATACATATAATTAACCATGAATATACCTGGGCAATTAGCCTTTTTAGAGGGGATTACTTCTCTACAAAGAACAAAACAAGAGATGGAGCATGAAGATAATGAGGAAAACAGATTAACATTAGTAATGAGGGAGCCTCTCAATGGAGGTGAAATCCTGGGCCTACAGAAATCAATGGAAGTTTTACCATTGACTTCAGTGGGGAGATGATTTTACCCAAGACCTGGTTCAGGCATTCAGTTACTCCAGTGATGAGTGAGATATGGGAGATGACTGATGGGAGATCAGTTGATAGACAGGCTGCTTTTCAGAGGTTTATTTAAATTATCCGAACCTTTCAAAGCTGCAAAATGTACCTGGAAGTGTATAGGAACAGGTTCTCTCATCCAGGTGCAATTATGTTCTATTCTTGCCACAAATACAGCAAGAATAGGCATTTGAATGGCATTTTGGCACTTTCAGTGCTAGTTGTAATTGGAACCTGGAAGTACAGAAGCATCAAGAAAATGAAAGACAATTGGGTGGTTTAGGGGAAGCTAATTGAAAGTTTCAGAACCTTTCCAAAAATACTCAGTTCAAATTTGGTTTTCAGCTTGGACAGAAGTTTTGGGGGGATGGTCTGATTTTTTCCCATTCCTAATTAAAACAATACGTTGGGGATAGTAATTTTCTTAATAATATGGCCATTCCTTTCCTTCCCCCCCCCCCCCACAGGGTTAGAGCTTGTGCTGACTGTTGAAAAATCAGTCATTAGCAGCCAGGAAATGACTTTGCCATCAATCAGAATATTGCTCAGCCATGTTTCAGCTATTTTCCCCTTTCTCAGTGTAATTATTCTCATCCTCCACTGATTACAGTTTATAATAGCTATAATTCTCTCAAAATCAATCATTACTTTACTTAACCACGAGGATACTAGTAGAAATATGAAGGAACGCAGATATAGGCTATGGGGTTTATTTTAATTATTTTACAGCACACAGCCTTTTAGCTGTATTCCATTTAACTTTCTTCTTAGTATTAAGCAGCAGTTCTGTTATTTTCATTTTGTTTTAAACTATGGGATGCTTGATTTTATGGTAGTTTCATTCAATTTGAGGCATTGCACCGTGAATTAGCAAGTAGCGTTTTGGGGAGGTGGAATTTTTGTTATTGTCATGAACAGAGTTGGAAGAAAATGGTGTGAAAAATCTGTCTGCCAAAAGTCTGTCGAATTAGAAACCAAGACCCTGCTTCTGCAGTGGGCTTCCATGTGATCACAGGATGTTTGATTTGGCCTATACATGCTACTTCGTTATTTGCTGTTCACAAAGTTATGCTTAGGCAAAGTTACGCTTAACACAAGGCAAGTTTTGCGTTTGGATGGAGATTTATCTAAAGGGATGCCACCAACTTAAAAACCATATTTCTCTCTGAATATTTGTTTATAGTAGTGTTAGAAATCCAAACAAATAATTACCATATGTAGAAACTATATCTCTATTTTTTGAATTGAGCCATAGGTTAACTTTATGCATATGATACCACTTTTTGTATAGTTATTTTCATTCTTTCCCCTTTATAGTAAGTCAGTTTCCCTCACTGATTACGTGAGTCTCTCACACAAGGACAGGCTGAGAAAAACTTTTTAAAATGGTAGGGGAAAAATATTGTAAAACAACAAGCATTGGCAGGAAGCCTCAAGAGCAAGTGTAGTGCCTGAAACGTCTATTGCTAAATTGTATAGCCACCGACTCATTGACTACACTTGTTGTTCATTATGAAAGATATTCCAGAGACCAAATAAAGAAACATAGCCAATTTTATCGTTAAAAGTCAATAGTACAGGAAAGAAAGAGTTACTGTAACTGATCCATCGGGAAGCTGTTTCTTGCAGAGAATCAGTTCATCTTACACAGAAAGTGCACTCCCAAAATATGCCCCCCAAACTACCTATATTTAAAGTAGGCCTGTTTACAAGTTAAAAGCACTTTATATGCTACCTAAAACTAAAATTCCCCAATTAGCTTTTTTATCTTGTTTTGCTGGCATCATGCTGTACCCCTTATTTTGTGTTTTTGAACACAGCATTCTAAACCAGTTGGGCCATGAAGAAACTTTCTGACTTGTACCAGGCTAAAATGCTATATATCTTGATTTTGACAGGGTTTATATTTGGTAATGCTCCATGCTACATTTAGCTTTTCAAGTTATTGTGGGATATAGATCTCTGAACACAAGCTGGGCAAGAGTGAACCTCGTTCCACTCAGCCTAACTTTGTACTAACACTTATATATAATATAAAGTATATCATATTAATGTGCTGTGTAATACATATTAATATGGTGTGCAATACGTATAACATGTACATTAGCTAACACAGCTTTTAACTCTTTTTAAGAAACAAACACACAATCCAATTCAAGGTTGATGCCGCCGCTTTAATGAAGAAATGATATTAAGTTTGGGTAAGGGAAAATAATTATATGAAGTTATGTCATTTGATCAGGGAATAGAAACAATGTCACGTAACTCAAGCCTGATCTATGTTAAGAGCTGATGTAAACGGCTGCACACACTAAGCCATTTGCACTGCCAACAAAGCCCATAAACTTGTGACATATCATTTGAACTCAGTCTACATATAAAGAAATAGTGCACTCTTGTAACAAAGTGCATTAAGGACATTAGCATTGTTGTGTTACACTGGTGCAAACTTCCTTAATGGAGACAAAGCCTTAACTGATTCATCACAAAACTTGAATAGTGAATTCTGAATATCAAATAACTAACTCAGTACAAAGAGTCCCTTACATTGCCTCATCCATGTGTATAAAAATTGTTCAAAATTCTGAGTTCCCCTGCTTTGCATTTAGAGCCACCAGCTCTGCCTGCTTTGCAGCTTAATACCACCTTTCCTTCATCTTCTCTCTCCTCAGTTGAGCTGAACGTAAATGCAGCCCAGTGAAGATATGACCCATGGTCTCTTTGGGGGACATTTTGTGAACAAAATAAAGAAATAAATTTGTTCGATAAATTGTTTCCATCAACTAGTTCAGCCTGGTCTAATAATAAGTAGAAGTGCTCCCTGGCTGATTTGCTATTATAATTATATGCAGTATCGGCAAACCTAGCAGAATTCCTTTTGCCAGAGTCTGATCCAAAACCCAGAGAAATCATTCCATTTTTCCACTGGCCTTCCAATAAGAACCTTAGGGCCCAATCCACAATCCTTTACTCCCATAAGTCATCTTTACACGTGTGAGTGGTTCCTTGTCACATGAAGAATGGTTTGTAGCCTCAGGCCCCTAGGGTCCATTATTTCAAAGTAGCACAGCCATAGTATAGCTGCACTAACCACCTCCCGCCGTGTCTGTGCCTTTCAAGAAACAAAGCTATTTTGTGAACTATTGGTGATGTTAATAGCCTTTTTCTCCCTAGAGATTTGCTCCTTCTTTGGCCCCAAATATTTCAAAATAGCTGAAGCCAGCAGTGAGAAGCCCTGGGAAAAAAAAAAGTGTGCGTGTTAATTTCTGGTTTCGACATGATGAGAATTTCATTCCCTTCATTACAATTCCCTTGTGCCAAAGGAATGTTCCTTTGATTCATTTACTGTACCTTGTACTGCTGCTCTGTAAGTGATCATGTGCACTCTCTCTCTTTCTTCCTCTCTCGCCTTTTTCTGCTTGTTCCATGGTTGTTTATTTATTCAGGAATATAAAACCATGTTTTCATTCCTTATAAAAAGGCACTAGTTGACGCAAGTGTACACATGGAGCATTACTGAGATGATCAAAAATGGAGATGGAGAAAGAGAAAGATTTCCAGAAAAACCTGCTAATGATCAATGGGAAAGTAAAACATCAAACAAACAACAAGCTGTATACTGGCTGAGTGGGGGTGGGGGAGAGGAGGACAGAGTGGGCTCTCTATTTTCCTGCATCACTGATGAATAATTCTGTCAAGTTCTCATGAAGAAATCCCTAAGTAGGGTAGATGCAGATATCCAATTGTTGGGGGAGTCAATAAGCTTTTAAATAGCATTTTTTAAAAAAGTCATACCAATTGGTGGCTGTGATGTTTTTTCATTCAAAAAGAGCAACCATATATTTTCAGTCTTTTAGTGTAGATGAAAAAAACAACAGAAAGAAAGAACAAAAGTAAAGTTCCCATGACAGCACTGTGTGTGTCTCGTCTGTAAAACACTGAATCAGATTTGAGAACAAAATGCTTGGTTTCCCTGCACATAGGCAGAGTTCTTAGTAATTCAAAGATGAAGTGTATGGAAGACAGGCATCCTAGACTCAAAGTAATAAGTATTGTCATTTCACACCCTATAAGATGCATTTTTGTACTGGTGCATTAAAGATGAATGTGAAAAGAGGAAGAGAATAGCTTTCCTCTGATGAGACTTTTAGGAATACTGTACTCCCCCTGCAATGATACACCCCCTACTTTAAAGCTAAGCATATTGAAAGTGAAGTGTTCTGAGGCAGGATTCAAACAGAAGTGGAAGATAAGGCTCATAAAGTTTCCTTTATCCACAGAAAATATTGTAATGGACTGGATAAATTATTGGCTGGCAATTTGACTTCGCTGAACTAAAACCTATGAATGGTCAGTTTAGCAGATTAGAATTACCAGACTTTCGTATCAACACAAAGGTAATACAAACATCATCACAAAGGTGTTTAGATACCATACTAGTGTGACAGATGGCTTAAAATTGCCCAAGATAGACTCTGTGACACATGGGGAAAAGGCAAGGGGTTTCCACAAAGAAGCAGCTAACCCAGAAGTAGCATGCCTGAAGGATAGCCCCAAGATTGCTTACAGACGGAGTCTGGGATCAGGTTCATATCCCTATAGTATCTGAACACCTACCAACTAGCTAAAAATAGAGGGGCATATCCTCAACTGATATAAATCAGTGCGGGTCTATTGAATTAAAAGCAGTTAGTTCTGTGGTCATTTTATGTCCTATAGGAATGAGTTCCATAATCAAGAGCCAGCTCCTGTGAAAGTTCTGTCCCCTGCACACAGCAGCCTCCCCTATTGGTTCACAGTTTCATTGCTCCAGTGGCATGTTGTGGTCAAAGGAGGTCATGGTTATAGAAAGAGACAGAGGCAACTAGGCTAACCCTACAGAGATCTCTGAACATCAGGGCAGAGACTTTGACATGGACTCTGGATTCAGTGGAGAGGCAGTGCAGATTGAGGAGGACTGGAGTGATGTGTTCATGGCAACCTGTGTTGCTAAGCTGCATTTTGTATCAAATGGAGCCTTTTCAGGGTATACGGTTTCATTCCAAGGTATAAGGAGTTGTAGTACTCAAACCTGGAGGTCACAGATGTGCAAATCATCTTGCAAGATCATTAGTAGCACAGCACCACAGTAACCATATAGCTACATACCTCATTAAAACACTATGGCCCTGAACTTTTCGGTTGCTGAGCACCCCCTGCATTCTTTATAAGATCACACACTGTGAGATTTACTATTAATAACAACCTAGATTTAGATACACTGCAGGTCTCCTACCCTTTATCTTTCACCACCTCTACTGCTACAAGACGCTTGGTGTAGAAAAGCATATTGAAGCTTAAAGTGCTACTTTGACTCTAATGGTGATGATTTCTGTCAATATTTTGCGTAAGCCGACTCTTTTAGAATTTCCAGACTGTGAGGCTATGCTGAGAATCTGACAGCCAAGCCCAGGAGATAGGCTATCAGTATACAAAGCTGTCATCAAGCAGTGAGGCACCACTGAATGATAGAATAAGCCTGCAAAAACAGAGAGTGTGTACCAGAAACCATGGCTAAAAAGACAATGGTTTAAATCACATTACATTATTTTTAAAGTCACTACTTAAAACCCCTCTTTAAAAATTGCCCATGGGTGCTGTGTATGTTTTCAGGTCCAATGATGGTGTGCAGGATTTTTAGTGCCAAATTCTCCCGACTCCACAGATAAAGCTGCAATTAATGGCATTTCAGTGCTCTGTATTACTGATCTACTTAACGATCCAATTGCTAGGACATTTTAAAAGTTGTTTAGCTGACTGCCAAAAATGAGGATCATTAAAAATAGATTCACAGCTGTTCAGGAAAGCTGAAATATAATTTTGTCTTCATTATGCCTTATTGCAGATGTTATTGATTTAATCTCATTGCATTTTAGTGGGCAATATCAATTCATGCTGTCTTTGACTTTGGAAACTGGGAATTCTATTTAGTCTTACTCTTAGAGCAAGAGGTAAAAAAGGGGTGATGATAATAATGGAGTAAAGATGAGAGCTAGCTTTCTTTATATAGCAGCATTATTGGGCAAGGGCTCAGAGGGACAACCTCATAAAATAATGTGTGCACTGTAGGCCAGATGCTGCAACAGAACTCAGACAAGAATCCATTGCAGCCAATGTGTGAGTATTGTGTAAGTAAGCTCTACAAGATCAGATCTTACGCTATGAATTAAGGAGGATGGATTTGGCATTACAAATAGAAGTGTCAGTTTCCCTACATCATGTCTCATTATTATATTTCATTATTTTTGTCGTTAATAATTATCAATGATTTAAACTACAGTAGCACCCAAAACAGACTAGACCCTTTCCAAACAAAGAGGGAAGGCTTGTTTCCTTTCCCAAGACTATACATAAGTGGAAAATTTTGCACATGCGGAAACAGGAAACTACATTCCTATAAATATAGGACAAAACTCTGCTCTCAGTTATACTAGTGCAAATCTAGAGTAACTCCATGGCAGTCAATTTAACTAAGAACAGAGTCTGGCTCACAGGCTTGATTCTCTAGTAGTGACAAGCTTTGATTCGAGGTCACTAACGTAGGAAGATCCTGCTTTGATCAACAGATCCTGCTACAGAAATTGCCAGCTGTCATCAGTTGCTCTGAGTTAAAATAAAATACTAAAATAAAAGTTGAAGGGCCGGTGATTTTTTTTTAAGATAATTGATTTTTGTGTAAATCTCTCAGCTGTTTTATTCTTTCTCAGTAATTGTAAATGTATGGCTTTGATCTGACGACTCTCCTAATTTTGCCAGTTTTGTGGTCAGTGCAGAACAATCTTCAAATAACCCTTTGCTGTCCAAGGTCTCACTTTGAAAAGCTGTGCTTCCAAATGCCTTTAGGTTCATTTCAATGAGCCCTTCTGCATCAGCCAGGCTTTTATGTTTCATAGCCATTCTCAGCCCACTGAAAGACAAATACTTCTTCAGCCCTCTTCTTTATCATGCTGAAGTGTTGCCATATTTGACCAGCGTGGGGGCTGATAAGGCAGCTGTAGCATTGTTAGCCAATGCCCTCTGCCCACATACAGTACTATACCAGATTGAATAAACCTACCACAGATGATTGCCCCCAATAGCATTACTAAAGAGTTCTTTGTCAGACTTGCTTCCACCAACTTTTATCCAACAGACTTTCCTGGCTAGCCACAGCACTGTGCAAACTACGGAGTTTCACTGTAAGATTATCCACACGTAAAAGCTGATATCACGTTAATTCAGGACAGTTGTAGTGTTTCCACTAGTGAACAAATCTTTTAGTAGTAAAGAAACAGGTCTCTTGCTCTACCCTCCTGCTTCATTCGGATCACTTTTCTGAGATCGCATAAAAATGTCATTTGTCTCCAGTGGTGAAAATGGTTCCCACAGCTCTGTTCAGCAGTCTGCATTCAAAAGGACCAGATTGTGAATCCCTGAGCATTCAAAGACAATTCATATGAGTAACTGCTCATCAGTGAGAGTAAGGGTGTCACAATTTGGCCCACAGTGTTTTCTAAATTAAAGGAGCCCAAAGCACTTGACAATACCCAGTATATATTGTACCTACAGAAGATCTGCCTACAAAAGAGTCGCATACACTGTAATCAGAAAGAACATTTATTTATCTCAAAGGAAGAAAGAGCTAACTTGGCCCCAGCCTATACTTCCAGTGAGTCTAGTGTTTCAGACCCCATGCTTTGACACTTCAGTCCCTGACCCAACAAAGAATTTAAGCACTGATTATCTTTAAGCTTATGAGACTCTGAAGTAGGTAGGACTACTCACATACTCAAAGTTAATTGCCAAAGTGATTTGCTGGATCAGGGCCTGAGCCCTCTTTCCTCCGTGAGTATCAGGTAACCAAAGACCTGTAAATAGAGCTGGCTGAAAAAATTCAAAAATTGAAATGTCAACCATTTTTTTTTCATCAAACAATTGAATTTTGGAAGGAAAAAATCATTCCAAAAAATTTATTCTCCGGTCAGCTTTTGTTACAAATATGCACTGGGGAGACCATATGTTTCAGGGCTACATTGTGTCCTTTTGGCCAGTGGTCCAGCTTCCCTTTGGACAAAGCAGTCTTCTCCCCCTGTGCACAGGCCAGCAACCCCAGCTAACTCATAGGAGGTGGACATGGCCCTGAATTCTCCCTACCCCTTTTGGAATGATGTACACCACCAAGTATACTACGAGGGGGTAATGTCTGTGCTCTTACCATTGCAGGACTGCTATTTTCCCTGGTCGGTAAGTGGGCAGTGTGAGCACAGGAGGACTCCTTGGGCTCCCACCCCCAAAACAGCCAGATAGGGTCTTTTTCAGTGATTCACTGAATACGACAAGGCCAGAACCTAACAAGAGAATCTCAAACACAGAACCGATACATCCTGAACCATGTGTCTGTTCTGCAATGGGGAGTGGATGCATTTCATGAGCTGTTAGGGCCATCCCAGCTCTAGCAACTCTGATTTATTCTTTATTACCCATTAATGTATTTGCTTTCTTTTTCTTTCCATAATTAAAGTGAAGGGGGATGTTGTGTAATTTTTGTAGTGGTTATTTCCAATCTCTGCTCTTACTTAGAATTACTGTACATTTTATTTAAGATCAACTGAAAATTAAAGTCTCGTGCAGTATTTTTCAGAACCTAGCGCAATGACAACTAGAAAGAATAAGCTAAATCTGGACTAATTAATAAAAAAATATTGCTGCAACCTGCAAATATACTTCAGAAAGTAATATAGCTAATACATTCTTACAGTGTAAATGGATACATAAAATTGAAAAGCTGGCAAGTGGCATTTTTATGGCAGCTTTTAAATGAGGTATATGGATATGCTGTGGTCAGTTTAGAGTGAAAATAAAAACAGGAGAATGAATGACATGGTAAAGCATGTTAGTCTCCCTAAATCCAGCACATTAACCTAACAATTAAACAGAAAATAAAACACAAAAATTCAGTAACTAACCTAGTTATGCCACCTGGTGTATATTCTTAGGAAAGGCAGCCAGAACATGATATTTTAGATGCCCTCCAGTGGTTGGATTGCAGACGGTGCACTGGATGCTGTGAATGCATTTTCTTTTATATGTTTGCAGTGTTATTGTAGCTGTGTTGGTCCCACGGTATTAGAGAGACAAGGTGGGTGAGATCATATATTTTATTTGACCAACTTCTGTTGGTGAAAAAGACAAGCTTTCAAGCTGCACAGAGCTCTTCTTCAGGTCTGGGACTGATGGGACATGGGATCTGAAGATGAGCTCTGTGCAGTTTAAAGCTTGTTTCTTTAACAGAAACTGGTCCAATACAAAATATTACCTCACCCACCTGTCTCGCTTTTTCTTTTATATGACACTGTAGAGTTTGAAGGAATGGATTGCATCTAAGCAGCCCATCTTCAGAAAGAACGGGATGGAAACATTTATAATGAAAATTACTATAGTTAATTACACACTTTGCTGGTAATTAAAATCCTTGCATAAAGAATATAGTTATTGAAATTTTTCCCAATCAGAACTTTTGTAAAATGGCAAAATAAGAAATATTTAGTAGGGTCCCTTCATTAAAGAACCAGTGTGGTATTTCTTTAAAGCTACAAGGAAAGCTTGTAACTAAAGTAAAGATTTTCTTTTTACTTCCATCAGTCATAATTTTATATAGGTCTTTTAATATAGATTTTTGGAGGGTAGTAATTAATTTTTCTGTGCTTTTATTTTAAAGTTACTAATCGGCATGAAAAGTGTAAATAATCGCAGAGAGATGTCATTTATAAATCATCAACAGATTTTATCTAATTTTTATCTGGCAATGGATTTTTATAACATGCTGCAGTAACTAGTATTCATGTTGGCTATACTAAGGGGAATATTGATTTGTGTTCAACCACTCAAAGTCAATGGCCCAGACTCTTTTGCACAGCCGAGGTGTGCTCAGTGCAAGTCCAGGAAGGGAGGGGCAAACTGATACTAACGTATCTTTGCAACTCTCTGGCCTTGGCTACACTGGCACTTTACAGCGCTGCAACTGGGGTGTGAAAAAACACCCCCCTGAGCGCTGCAAGATGCAGCGCTGTAAAGTGTCAGTGTAATCAGGGCGGCAGCGCTGGGAACGCGGCTCCCAGCGCTGCACGCTACACCCGTAAGGGATGTGGTTTACAAGCAGCGCTGGGAGAGCTCTCTCCCAGCGCTGCGGCTCTGACTACACTCATACTTCAAAGCGCTGCCGCGGCAGCGCTCCCGCAGCGCTGCCGCGGCAGCGCTTTGAAATGTCTAATGTAGCCAAGCCCTCTGATCCTGAGGGAAACAGATATCACTGTTCCTGGTACAAGATAGAGCAAGCTAAAATCTTCTGTATCTTCTTCCTGGAATATTTCAGCCTTGGTCAGAAACAACTGCTCTCCAGGAACACTCACTCTGGTCAGGAAGGGAGGGGTGGCATGAAAATGGCTACAGGGACTCCATGCCCTCCACTCATACTCCCACTCATTTATGTCTGCTTTGCACCACTGTCGCAACACAGAGCAGACTTAACAGGGCCAAGGATCTGTCCCAATACTTTCGCATGAATTAAACTAAAACTAAAGCATGGTCTCAAGAAAGCACGTAGCATCTGTATCCTAAACACTCCGTGACAGGAAGAATGTAGATCAGATAAGGGCAAATAACAGCCACACTTTTATGTATGTGTTACACCAGGTACAACTGATCGCTAAAATGTAGACAACACAGTACTATGGAGGTAGAGATAGGATCTGTCTAAGGCTGACTGACTCAAATCTCAGTCCAAATTTTGCTCCAAACATTTTCTGATTTTTGAAAATGTAAACCTAATAAGTGCAAACATGCTAAGCGTGTCCCGTTTAGTCTCCATCCCCACAGAAAGCTTCCAACTCTGCTTGGAATTAATAAATACAACATTAAAAACAACACTTCACCCCTTTCCATGAGGTTCTCAAAGTGCTTTACAAAGGTGAATTATTATCTCCATTTTGGTAGGCTGAGGAAACTGGCCTCATCTTGTATTCTCATCAGGGCTGGCAAACCCTTCTGGTCAAGCTGGAGTGTTTGGTTCACATGAGTTCCAGGTCCTCCCTGGGGTCAGGAAATGGAAATGTGTTCTGGGTTGCCTCTGAGTCTGGGAAGCCCTGGAATGCCTGAGACTTGAATAGAAAAGTCAGCCAGTGAGAATGCCAGGCCTGAGATGCTGTGGGGAAATATTGCTGACAACAGGAAGCCTGCTGAAGATCAGGGAGAGGGTATTTAGGGGAGAAAGAAGATCGATTTCAGGAATCCAGAGGTCATTTAGGGGGTAAAGATTTGGGGAGTTAGAAGGCGAATTAAGGACAGAGAAGAGGAAGCTGGCTGTCAAGAGAAGGGAAGGAGAGGAGAGACATTGACCTATCTATGTAGGAATTTATAAACCTCTCAGCCCCCTAGTATCTGAGCACTTGGTGGTCATGAATGGATTTCATCTTCACAGCAGCCCTGTGGGGGTAGTGAAAAGCTGCTCTTCCCATTTTACACATGAGGAGATGAAGTTCAGGGTAGATTAAGTGACTTGCCTAAGGTCACACAGGCAGCTTGTAGTAGAGCTGGGAATTGAACCCATCACCTGAGCCCTGGGCCTGTGCTCTATTAACAAGGTAGGCCAGGTGGGAGGACGCATGGAGAAGTCTGGCAGATAAAGAAAGCGGAGGAGCACAGAGAAAGGGAACTCAGGAAGGGGTGGATATTGGTGTTGGACCCGTGGGCCCTTCTTGGGACTGTCTGAGGTTCACCCATCACTAGAACTGTTAGGGTTTCAAATGTCACTGTTCTTCCTATGCTGGAGAGAGACATGCAGGCAGACAGGAACAGCTCTCTGCACCACTGCAAGAAAACCCAGCTGGTGAGAAAACTTTGGCCCAACTCACAATTGCCTAGCACCTTGTGGTGTCATTTTGCCAACCCAAAGTGGCTATACAATATTCCCTTTCTGATTCGGTCGGGCTTCCCCCCACTGTGCGTAGGTGTACATGACTGTGTCCAGGGACAGGCACTGGAAAATCAGGTTCCTTGTCTTTTTTCACTACTCCAGGGCAAGCTGCATTAAGGTCAATCCAGAATTATAAAGTGAGGGCAAAGTAATAACCACAGGGCAAAAGCAAGCAACAGTGAGTCAAATTCTAGCCTCAGTTATACCAGGGCAGCCCAGTTCACTTAGATGTGGTGATGTATATGTAACTGTGATGTATGGTGGTGGTGTATATGTAACTGTAATTTAGCCTACCGTGTTGTAATAATGCTATGGACTTTCATGTAGGCAACTGGCATTTCTGCTGGGGGTCAACAGTGTGAAATGTTCATATGTTCCAGTCTCTTGTATGACGGGCCAGCATGGGCTGGGAGTGCAGTGCATGCAGCCTCAGTAAAGCATGTCATACTTTGCAGCTCTCCACAGTAAGTGACTCCTGGGCCAGCAATCACACCCTCATGAGGGAATCTCAGCCAGTCCTCGTTACTCAGAAGAATTGTAGTCCTGATGTGGGCTTGGAGGACACAGCTAGCCAAAACTGTAGAAAATGGGGTATTCTCTGGGACACAACAGGGATGGGAGGAGATTGCAATACAATAGTCTCAATCTGAATGGTACTTCACACTATATTTCAGCTGCTATCAGCTCCGGTGACTGGAACAGACTACATTTCCCACTTTCTCAGTGGCACATTTTTCTCCATGTCTTTTTAAATTGCCTGGTGCTGTTACACACTCCTCATCACAGCTTGTTCCTTTTCAACAAACTTTGTCAGAAGGGTACGTGCTGGCACACCAGAGCTGAACAAACAGAGCTGAACACACTTGTAGGAGCAAGAATATGAGTCTCAGCTGTTCCAGAGGAAGGCAAGATGCTAAGAAGGCCACCAAATAAGATAACTGGGTACTTGGGGACACAAAAGTTGAGAGGGCTAAAAGTATCTTTCTTTAAACTAGTAGTTTATTTTTCAAAAGACCCAGGCTTCTTCAGCCTATGCAGATGTAATATGCTCTGCCCCAGATTGAAATCACGATGTGCAATTTTCTGGTGAGTGTGGTGTTTTCTGTCACACTCCCACAACTCTCTCTCTCTCGCTTACTAAATTGGAAAGTCTTTAACCAACTTGCACCATTTCTTACTGGGAAATAAAAATCAACTGTCCACTCATCATGGAGCCTACTTTTTTTTTTTTTTTTTTTTTTGCAAGTAGGAGTTTAATTCAGCACAAGGGTCAGTTACAGTTTTCTAGTGTTGCAAGATCCCTTCCCATGCTCTGTACCAGCAGTTTCATGGTATTTATTTTGGTCACTCAGCCAATGCTCTTGACAGTTTAAAGTCTGAATGGAGATAAGGCAATACATGATGGCTCCTTTAAATGAAAATGGCCAGCAGCTTGAAGATAATGGGTATCTACTTTCTAGATAAATGATTGACTAAAGAAGAAAAAACTTAATCTTCAGTAAACAACATGTGCACAAGCTCTCTGTTAAGACATTCTTCTTCTACCAACTTCTGAGGTGTCCCATATTTAAGCAGTGTTGGCACTGCAGTTAGTTTCAGATTCTTTCTGAACTCATTGTTGGGGTCTTTCCAATAGGCTTGGTCTCCGACTTGGCAGTAGATGACTACAGCTCCATTGGGCAGGCTATTTAATTCACTCCGCACAACTGGTTCAGCAGTGACACAGTCCAGGCACCAGCTCCGGCCCTGGGCATCCTTGTCCCCGCAGAACAAGATGAAGACGAGCCGGCCTTGGCTCTGCTGGGCCGCCTGCACAAACTCGCTATAGCCGCATGCCACCTGCAAGGCAGAAACCTTGCAAGCTGCACAGACACTAGGATAAAGGGAGCCAAAGCTAGCAAGATCAGCAGGCTGCTGTTTAAACCCATGTACTTTACTGGCAGAATAATCACGTGTTTCTGATTTACACATAATAATAAGTCCATGAAGCTATGATTAGAAACATGCAGTCTTTGCAAATGCAACAAGGAAATGTGAATGCAGTATGAAGAGTGAGCCAAGCCATTCACATTATCACCTGGACACGTTTTCTATGATGGTGTCTTAACCAGTTTTCTCTTTCTTTATATAAGAGAACTTCATCAGCAGGACAACCCTTTCTGAACATCTTGTCTTACTAACCATAAATGTTAACGGTCTGACACACAAATTATTCAGATATGATATACTATGTAATGTTTATGTCTCATTTTACTTTGTGTCATTATACCATAAAACCATATGGTAACATATCTCTGCTTGCCTAAGAACTTCATGATTGTTGCTGTATAGAACCAGAATGTCACAGCAAGAGATAGAACTCAGATCCTCCTTCCACAAGTAAAGGGGATCTCCATAAGCTATTGGCGTCATAGGGCCTATGACTCACAGGGTTCCATTTACTAGGGCATAGGTTACATATACACACTAGCTGGCTCATTACAATATATGATAGAATTTTAATACAGATTTACTATTACCAGTAATAACAGATTGCCAATGCTAGCACAATGTAGTTTATTGAATAATTCTGACTCAGGATTTCAGAGGAAGAGAGGCATAAGTTCATAGGTGGTGTGTTTGGAGTAATATAATTTAAGAATGCAAAGGCAAGTGAGAAATAATAAAAACACTAAGTTACTGAAGAGTTAAATTCAACCATTTGATCAAGAAGGAGTCTTCTTAAAACTTCAGAAACACTGCACATCCAACATGAAAGGGAATGACAATACAGCGAAACACCAGATGCAGGCATGACTTTGTCAGAACATCTTTAATTGGTTGATTATACCCTAGGGGCAAGACACTATTGCCTAGCAACTTCTAACTGCTGATTAGCCTTCCCTAGTGGTTGACCCTGATTACTATAACATCTTGCTTTTTATTCCCAGCTAAAGAAGTTATCCTGAAGCTCAAGTGGCTAAAGGCCTAGATTTTTAGCACTGAATTTCCCAGGTTTAATTCCTGCTGATGAGCATGGTGCCTGTATGCAAGCGGTCACAGGTTGTTAAAATTGCATCAGAAATCCCTCAATGAAAGAATAAATCAGGTGCCCTTCTCCCTTCTATCAGGAAATCCATTAGGGAATGTCAGACCAAATATGCCAACAAACAAAGCCCTAAAATACAACCGGGGAGCACTTTATCTGATCACCCCTCACTCTATCCTCTCTCTGTCTGTGACGCCCCATACTTTTGCACGTAACATTATGTTTCAAAGTGAGTCCTCTAAGAATAACCTTAAAAATCTGCACTCATGTCGTAACTCAAATGTCCTCATTACGAGAATATCTTTGTAGCCACCACTTCATGGTGATATGTGTAAATTAGAAAGACATTATTACCAGCAAAGCTATTCTCTCGACTATATAGTCATTTACAGCCTGACATAATCTCTTAAAACCTGAATTGTTTGCAATGAAACTGGGTTTTTTTTCTTTGTGAAGATGTCAAAGAATCTTAATTTCAGTTAATTCTTGCAACCCTACTGAGTTGCCTTTACGAAGGAATTGGCAATGGTCTTCACAGTATAATGGTTCCAGGAACAACTAGAAATTACATAGATAATATCATATCTTCTTATATCAGTATCATCTTTGAAATGTGAAGCTTTTGCCAAATCCAGGCTACTAAACTGCTCTCTTATTTTTTAAAAGAAGATTTCCCTGAAAAGTTCTGAAATGCTGGGAAGGCTTGACGTCAGTAGACCAGAAGTCAATGAGAAGGATGCTAATGGACAAAATGTGTGTGACCCCTGGAGAATTATAGTGTTACAGGAGGATTTCCAAATAAGGAGAACATTTCTTACATCTGTTCTGAATCCTTTGCTTAGTCTCTCTTTGTTCTCAATGAATAAACACTCTTCTGTTAATATTGATTAGGTGTATATATATATATATATTGGGACTCGGTTTAAGATTCAAGCTTGTGCTCCCAAAGATTGCTTTTTATTGTATACTGAGAAAACACCTGGTTGGCTAGAACAGAGTGGACGATAAAGTAGAACCTTGCAATCTGCTCCTTTTTATGTCTGTACAAAAAATATCACAGGAAGGCAAGAGAGGGCCTCAGCCAAAGCTCAGTGAAATCACTAGAAAGATTCCCACTGATGTCAGTAGGTTTTGAATTTGGTTCAGAGAGAGAGAGAGAGAGGGCAAATAACCTCTGTATTCTGAGGTCCTCCTTGGTTATCTTTAAATGGCCATTTCAGAATTGTCTTCTTGTTATCTAGGCCAGGTTTTAGCCTTTTGTGCTTTACTATGTAGAAATGTCAAGCTCTATTTTAATTCAGGATTGCAAAGGCTTGAGTGATATTGTAACTTAACTGAAGGTATTTAGTTCATATGCTGAATGCCTCTGGAATGAGACTGACTGAAGTCTGTCTTCCTTTGAGAAAGTAGTACTACCATTTAATTTCAGAGTTGCTGGACAGAACAGCTGCAGATCTATAGGAACATAAGGTAGCTTCCCAAGAAACCTCTTAATTTTATAAAGGACCAGATTTTGAACCATCCCGCATGCCATTGCTGAGCAATGACTCCTGTTAGTAGCCCCACTGAAGTCAATAGAACTACTTGTGAAGGTACCGGTTTACCACTGGGAATAAGGAATTCTCAACCTGGCCCAAAGTTTTCTGTGATTCATCAGTCCTACACTTTGTTTTTTGCTTTTTTTGCTGCATCCAATCCTGCATCTTTATGTTGTCTATTTTGATTGCAAATGTCTTTGGGCAGTGGCACAAAATTGCTCCACTAGAGGATCAGAACCTCTAACTATATATCAATGTATTTCTAGTGCACAACCATCATGATACCTGGAGAGACAAAAAGAATACAAATGGTCATTACTAACTGAGTGGGGTTCATTATAAGCTTAGTTTGAAGTTACATGAGACCAGGCATCTCCCATTCACACAGAGATAATTGCCATTGTTTGGATACGCAGAGAGAATTTGACATAAACCTTATAATTTCTTGCCTAAAGTTTTTTAAAATGTCCCCTGGACAAAATGACTATTTTTGTAAGCAGAAATTATTTTGGAGGGTTGTTTCCTAGGACTCAGGGCACACTACTTATGGTTGGAAAGCTACCTTTCCCCACCTATTCTTACCTGCTACTGACTCAAAACAGAGAGTAAATGACTAGGCAGCTGCTCTAGATGTCTGATCTTTTTCCACCTGCAATAAACTGGAAAAAGAACAACAGCACTAAAATACCATTACACTGGAACCTATAGTAAAGAGCCTAATACAATGCAAATTGCCAACCCATCTAAACTAGGCTCTCTTCTGCACAGCCTATCCTTTGCAGTTCTCTCTCACAGCATCTCAAAACAGCAGGAAGTCCTAAGTGCAACATACCATAGGCCTGATCCTACTTTCCTTGGATCCAAGCACTCCGGTAAACTGCAATGGAAGTTTTTGGGTGCTCAAAGAATGAGGAGCCAGACTCCACGTATGCTACAATATCCAGGCAATTCAAGGTTCACATAAAGGTTGCTATGACATCTTGCAGTGATGAGCAGCCACCTGAAAATCAGGTAACTTTGAGTTGTTACACTGAACCCAGCTGAAATGACTCATCATTTGTATTGCCAAAGACATTGTGGGATGGGGACTGGCCATCCCTCCCACACAGACTTTTTAGGGGAGCTGGTGTAAAATTGGACAAGCCTCAGAATACCCACTTTGTTTTTTAAACAAACAGTTTGCACATGTTGGATTGGGATTGGATTCAGTGTCAGTTAGGCCCTGAATGGATGTCTCAGTGCTGCTCAGTCTTAAGCCTCCATTATGTGAGATTTTGGTGTTTCTTTTATGTGTATATTAAATGAGATTCACTGAATAAATAATGACTTTGGAGTCTGCCCAGCATTCAGTACAGTGTGTTCCCAGTCTCTAAGGCTGAGGGGGTTGAGATGCCTGCCCAGTTCGCTCCACCATATGTTATGCTCAGCTAAATCACTTAATCTTAAGCAATTTCAAAGTGAATGAGGTCAAAACTTCAGAGGTGACCTTAACTCTTCACAAAATATTTGCTGTCACAGATGTTGTGAAGAAAAGATTTTTTCAGAGGAGCAGCCATGACTAGACAGGATTCCTTCTAACATTGAAATGTACTTCCTTCTCCCATTGCAAAAACTAGACACCTTCCCAGTGTGGTCCCTAGACACCTTAATATGCTCCCCTTAACTTTCCCAGTGCAACAAACTGAATGAGCTCCCATAAGCCCCACCTTGTCTAATGCTACACCTCTTAGAAGTCCCTATTCCCCTGACTCTGTACAGCTACCCAGAGCTAAACCCCTCACAAGTCTCCCGGTGCCATACTCTGTTCACACCTCTTACAGGTAGCCATGGCCCTAGCTTGACTAAAGCCTTACCTCTCCCAAAGTCCCACAGCCCCTCCTCTACCAGGGCTGTACGCCTCAGCAGCCATGTTTTCCTACTCTGCCAAGTGCCACAGTTTCCACAGACTGGCCTCCAATATTTCCAAGCGTGCACGTCATGGTTTTCACAAGATATGGCCCCTCCTCTACATAGTGCCACACCTCTTACAAGATACAGCTCTATATAACCTAAGGGTAAGGCATGATATACAGTGGGCATGTCCTGAAGCATAGCCATTTGCTAGGATTTAACTTGATGTTTATTTGTAGAGCATCATCAGTGTGTCTGGCACTATTCAATAGATTGGGGAAGCAGGTACTAAATCACTTTCTCTTCTCTTACCTCCCCCGCACCCTCATCTCTCTTTCTTCCTTCCCAGCCAGTGGGAGGAGTAACTTGGTTAGTCTTTAGGCCAGATTAGCTAATTCAGTGTTTGTTTGTTTGCTTGTTTATATTTGTTTGTGTGTCCATGAGTGTGAAGTAACCATTGCGGGCAATCTGAATTGGGGCCATGAGTCTTGTCATTTAATTGTGGAAGTGCTTAGTTCCATGGCTGTTCTTTTCACTTGTGGCAGTGACTTCTGTAGTCTAGGTCCAGGTCCTGCGGAAGTTCTGCCTCCTGCACTCACAAGCCTCATCTTACTGGTCAGCAGTTTCCTTGTTCTAGTGGCTTGTATCCGTCATGCTGAGGGGTTGGCTTTGGTGGGGAGGGCCAATCCCACTGAGAATCTTTGACAACCACTGCAGCATAGAGCACTAGGGCATTTTGTTCAAGGTGACTTACATTGCCAAACAGACAAACTGCTACATTTTGTGCCTACTGAAGCCTTCTCAGTGTGTGTGGCTTCATTGTGTCGTGTTTACACAAGCCTGAGATAACAAATGTATCAGTCACCATGGCCAGGTCCATGCCTGACAGTATGGGAGACAATCTTCTGCCCACTTGCAGAGGGAAGCAGGTATTTTTTACTCTTTGGACTCTTCAGTCCTACAGGATGTTCAGAAGGATCCTCAGGCTGTGGTCTGGCTTAGCGATCTAGGATAGACACCCTTTATAATTGGGATTTCTTCAAAGTGCTTCACTCTTCCTGTCTACATCATCTGACCCATTATCCAGTGGGTGTTGATTTCTGCTGCGCATGGAGAAAGCTAGAAGACAGTACTGTTTACCTTTTGTTGTAAAGAAGATTTAGTGCAGGGTGTTGTCCGACAATGCTTTTTCCCTTTCTCTCCAGTGGCTCCATGTATATGTTGAATAATAAGGGGAAGAGGATGGTGCCTTGTGGGAGTCCACAGGGGAGCGCTTTGGGGATGGAGGAACCATTGCTCATAATTATCTGGATTCTGTTTGAGAGGAAGAGCCTGAATCATTTTCGCTACTACCACTTCTTGGAGGCAGGGTATTTGGTGATCAACTCTATCAAATAGTGCAGAGAGGTCCATCAGCATAGTAAAGGGTTAATGTCTCTTTCACCTGTAAAGGGTTAACCAACAGTGAACCTGGAACACCTGACAAGAGGACCAATCAGGAGACAAGATACTTTCAAATCTCGGTGGAGGGAAGTCTTTGTTTTGTGTTGTTTGTTTGTCCGTTGTTCTCTCTGGGTTCTGAGAGGGGCCAGACATGTAAGCAGATTCCTCCAATCTTGCTAAAAAAATCTCTTCTGTCCAAAATTAGTAAGTACAAGTAGAAAGGCGGTTTTAGTCTTTTGATTGTTTTTCTTTATTTGCAAATGTGTATTTGGCTGGAAGGTTTTAAATGTGTATTTTGCTGGAAAGATTTTTAAGTTGTATGTATGCTAGGGAGGAGGATTCTCTCTAATATGTATAAGCTGAAAGACCCTGTAATATTCCATCTTGATTTACAGAGATAATTTTTACTTTTTATTTCTTTTATTAAAAGCTTTTCTTTTTTAAAGACCTGATTGATTTTTTCCCCTTGTTAAGGCTCAGAGGAACTGAGTCTGTACTCACCAGGGAATTGGTGGGAGAAGGGAGGAGGGGAAAGGTGAATTTCCTCTTTGTTTTAGATTCACGGAGCTCGAATCTGTATTGCCTCTGGGTGAGGGGAAAAGGGGAGGGGGGAAGGGACATTCCTCTCTGTTTTAAGATTCAAGAAGTTTGAATCTCAGTGATCTCCTAGTGTACACAGGGAGGGGAGGATCTGGGAGGAAGAAAGGAGGAGTGGTTTATTTCCCTTTGTTGTGAGACCCAAGGAGTTAGGGGTCTTGGGGTCCCCAGGGAAGGTTTTGGGGGACCAGAGTGTACCAGGCACTCCAAGTCCTGGTTGGTGGCAGCACTACAAGATCTAAGCTGTTAACTAAGCTTAGAGGAATTCATGCTGGTACCCCATCATACCATGACACACTTCTTGGAGGCAGGGTATTTGGTGATCAGTTCTATCAAATAGTGCAGAGAGGTCCATTAGCATGAATATGGATGTGCTTCTCTTGTCTATGAACAAGCAGAGATCATCCACCAGAGTGTTGCCTCAGTACCATGCCTAACCTGACGCCTGACTGAGAGGGGCACAGGATAGTGGCAGAAAGCAGAAGATACTGGAGACTGTTTCGCATTAACTTCTTGACTACCTTGCCTAGCGAAGAGAGGTTAGGACCTGGGTAGTAGTTTGCCAACTTTCTTGGTCTTTAAAGTTGAAGGAGTGTTCAACACAAAAACATCAAACAATTTTTAATTAATTCAGAATGCCTTTCAATTGCTATTTGAGAGCAGTGAGAATGTGACCACGATTACACTGAAGATATTACCATTTCTAACAGGGCTGGGCTGTGCAAGCACAGTTTTCTTCAGGGATCAGTTCTTTTTGGCAGCTTCTCTCTGACTTATTATGGTATTTGGAAAGGAAGTATGATTAACCTGCTGCTCAGGCTAAAAAGAGGAAGAACTGGTTTCAATGTTCCCTGCAAAGAGGCCACATGAAGAGGAGTTACACAGTCTAATCCTATGAGATTGCATTTTATTTTTCTTTTCCTAGTCTCATGTAGCCAGCCATATTCATCCATTCTTTTATGGTAATCTCTTCCTAGGAAAGTGAAAGGAAATTACTACAGCCAAACTATAAGTCAAGTATGTCACGTTACAGAACAGAAAATAGGAAACATTTTTCTAAATAGAGGGAAATTGCTTTTCACAGCCCCTAAAGCTACAACAGGGCATTTAGGAAACTAAGTCTCTTATTAATAAAACTATAAAATCTTCCTGTGGGCCACATTCTACCCTCATTTCACACAAAGAAATACTCTCAATGATATCAGTGGGACTTCTGCATATAGATTGAAGGGACAACCTGAAATTGCTGCACCAGAGTATGCAGTACCTGCCAAAGCAGCAGTATTGTATCAATGTTTTTCATGTAACAGCCTACTAATATCACTGTAAGCCAGATTTTCTTGTCTTCTAATGGGAGCTCTTGGGATTTATCTCCGGAAGGTGATCCACAGTCATTTTCAATTCAGAAGAGTGAACTACTGTACACATTAATTTATTTGGAACCAGATCTGTTGGCCCCTGCTAAGATGGAATAAGAGGACATTAATCTAGTCATAAAAGAGCCAGGTTGGAAAGAATGGGGGAATCTTCAGCTAGTGGAAAGGAGCATAGAGGTGGGGAGAGGCATGCTGGCGGGTGAGTATGGTCGGGGTCAGAGTTCAGAATGTTCGGATAGACCTTTGGCCAGTGGATTGGTGCCTATAGGACCTTTCTAGAGAATATAACTTTACCTTATGTTGGGGGCATCTCAGCCCCCAGAGGATCAGAGCAGTGGAAAGGTGGATTACAGCTGCACTGAGCCCTTTGAACTCATATTACATCAGATGTCACTAGCATCAAGTTTCTCTGATGTCCAGTGCAAGAAATGAAAAGACAAAGTAGCAATCCTGTAACAGGATCCTGTAGAAAACCAATCACTCAAAGCAAAGCTCTTTAGATACGGAATACAACAATCCACATCTATACAAATCATAGGCATTTCCTCACCTCTTGTGCACAGCCCTGTTCCAGACCCTCTGGGGTGCCTGGAATTGCACTGATTGTTAAGAATATAGGAATGATATCACTTCATTGAATTTCAAAGAATGGTCAGCAGATGGGAATGATCAGACAAGGCTGGTAACCATCATGGAGAAAAAACCCGAAAAGACTCTCCTGACAGATCACTGAAAGATGAAACTGAGAAGGCACCTTTCTACCTGGCAACGCCTAATAATGGCAGCAAATCTTCACCGTCAGTAACCAAGTAACATCCTAGCTCACTTGCATGAATGGGTGATCCCATCACCCCTTTCAGGAACTGAATGAAGGACATCATGCCTTCCTTTTAGCCATTTAAAAGCAAGACTGGAGTTTGTCAGTTTTGGGAAACAGCAGCCTTGATTCTCTGGTGGAAAATAGGCACTCCCATCTGAAAGGTCAAAACAAGCCTTAAAAATAGGTCAGTTGATCTTGGTAGGTTTATGTAAAGAGAAGCGGGAGCTGTGAGGGAGGATGCAAAGAGGAGGAGGGGATGAACCTCCAGAGGTTTGGCGTGGCTCAGCTAAACATCCATACAAAATTTTCATGAGGACCTCTCATTACTACAACATATTGGATCTGATTCACGCTAAGGCCCTTTTACACCACTCTGTAAATGAGGATCAGGCCCTTTAATACACAGACTGTAAGCTCTTTGGGGCAGGGATAGTCTTTTCGGTCTGTCATTGTACAATGCCGAGCACAGTAGGGGCCTGTTCCATGCCTAGGGCTCCTAGGCACAACCACAATACAACTAAATAATTCCCTACCAATACAACTAAATAATTCCCTACAGCAATCACAGCTTATAGCAAAACTGGGCTGTAAAAAACTCCTTTACCAAATGTTCCCTACCAGGTTCAAATCTAGGATGTGGACTGAGAGGTCATAAACTCCTGCCACTTCCAATTAGTAACAAGCTTTTTTGCCAAACAACCGCATTAGTAAAATAACAACATGAGAATTTGGCCTAGAACCAACTAGCTATCTCTTACAGCACCATCCCATGTGTAGAAAGAATTTAAAAGATACTGTATGAAGGCTGGGGTTTGGTTAGAGATCTGGATGAATGTTCAGTTCAGTGATTTTATCCAGACTGGTTGCTTGAGTAACAGTGATAATCAGATGCTCATCGATATGGCTTGCTACCCTCGGTTTTATATATTTGTCTGCTTCTTCAATTTTCAATTCCTCCGGTTCCCCTTTCTTCCCCCCACCCCTCTCACCTTGCTATTTTCATCTGCAAGCAGCCAAAGAAAGATTGTGACTTAGATCACTTTCCAATGCACAGGGAGAAAGTTGAGTATGAGCAGAGACAGCAGGTGTGTGATTCTAGCCAGGGTCACTTTGCCATTGGTGGTGAAATGGGGAGCTTGCTTCTGTTAAGGAAAGTGATGTGACTGCATTTCAAGGAGGCAGCCCCTCACATATAAAGCTTAGTAAGCACTCAGGAATCGGATTTGTCAAGAGAGCATTGCTTTATAGTTCACAAGAATTTAGCCCAGAGTCTTCTCAGGTTTCTGGAGGTGCTCAGAGGCTTAACTCAGCCAGTAGGATAGTCATGCTCATATCAACACTATTCCATCTCAGTTGGATAGCCACACAATATATGATAGTCACACAATTGTCCTCACACTATTCAGTCAATGCATATGCTCCATATTGTGTGGCCTGTCAATGTGTTCACTTCTAAGAGTACATGTTTCTAAGAGTACACTTCTAAGAGCCAAATGTTTAAAAGCAGAGACCTGCGTGTGCCCAAAAATACACGCACAGTTGTGTGACCTTCATCTGCGCATGCAACTCCTATGAATGCACGTGCAAATCAGGTGACTGAGCTTGCAAATGACCACTTAGATTCTTAATGGCCTTTTGCACATGCAAATGTCTGATTTGCTCACAAGGTCGTAGTAAATGAGAATCCATATGTAGACACATACAAGTTGGTCCATAAAGTGGTAATTAAGTGGAATTGCCAAACAGTTTGCAGGTGCATATAATTCTATGATAAAATCTATATAACTAGCATAGGCCAGAAGCACTGCATCCTTTGCTCCTTGAGGAATGCTTGCTTCACTTTGTAATGACCCCTTGAACAAGGGCAGTGTTGCTGACTCTTGTGGTTTTATTGCAAATCTCACCATATTTGGTGTTTTCCTGAAAGCCCCAGATCATGGAGCCACTAGAATCTCATGAAATGAGCTTTCATTTTTTTTTAAAAAGTAAGTTTCATCCCTTACTGTTGCAGAGGAAATCTTAAAAACATGAAATCTAAAGGCTCCACAACCAGAAGGGAAATAAAAAGAACCCAACATTTATTATATTTTTTAAAAATAGGATTTTTGGGGCCTGACCTATGATTTTTGAATGCTTGTGATTGGTGAAAGTGTGAGGCTGACAAGTTCTGACAATATCCTAGTGAGTAATGCCCTCTTGGGACAGGGTATGTGACAAGATAAAGAAGAGACTCGGCCAATTATCTCTAAATCCTTCATAACTGTGAATACCTCTGTCAAGTTCCTTCCAACCCTTCTTCCCAGGAAGTGGAGAGCCACATTAAATTGGAAAATAATAACATCAAACAAGATGACTTTACCTAAACCGCTATTGTATCCATTACTGTTTGAATCCATTAGCACCATCTAGTGGTCTAAGAAAGTAGCTTGCAAAAAGAAACAATCTAAAATGGCTGCTGCTTCTTGAGTAACACGTGCCACGCATCTGTGACAGTGTGTTCTACTACTAATTTACTGATTACAACAGCAGCGCAATTCCTAATCACTGCCAATAACTAATAACACTACCTGCATCTTTACAGGCAGTTTGCTGGTCCATATATCTCTCAAGAAGCAACTGCCTTTTTTTTTTTGATGGTGGGATTTATCTGCCAGAGATTTTATACTGACAAAACAAACCCTTTGATGATCTCACTGCTGTTTACCCATTAGGCTCCAGTGCAACATAGAAAGACCCTGGTGACTTTCATACCTGAGCACTGTATTCTGCTCTCATGAGAAGTGCTAAATTGAAATTAGCATGAGAAAGCATCAGTCATCTTGGAAGAAGAACTGGGAGAGGTTTGTGTCAGAAGTTTTCATAATAAACATTTATCTGAACTCAGGCAAAAATTGGGCTAATTGATTTGGGCTTCTGTAGCTGGAAGGAAGACAAGGGTGAAGAGGATTTTTTTCCTTAAAAAAAGTGAATTAAGTTAAGTTGCTGCTTGGAAGGAGAAAGGACACAGAGTGAGAGTGCAGTATATTCTAAACCTTTTATATTCATGTTAAAATAGACACATTTTGGCTCCTGCTCTTCAGGAGGGTGCTAGTGCATCTCTGAGCAGCACATAGTGAGGTCCAGGGTACGGCATGGCCAGAGCAGGCAGCTTCCTTCAAGCTCTAGTTGGATTTGTGAGTTTCACAAATCTGTATGAGGGTTTGTTTGTTTTTTTAAATAAAAGACAAAATGGGTCCTTGTGTTCTCACTGTCAACCAGAGCTGATCAGGTATATTCCAAGTAAACATTTTTTCACCTCAAATAGTTGATTCGTTGATAGCCGAAACTGTTCAAAAGAAAGGGTTGGTTTGCACGAATCTCACAATTCAAATTTTTTTTTAAACTCACATTAAAGTTTTACCATATACAAAGAGCAAACTGCTACTTTTAATCTGAATATTTTATTTAGGTTAAAGAAACCAAAGTCAGAAGAAACAAATGCAGTGTTGACAAGCCCTAGCATTCAAATGTCACGAGGCAGGCTGCCAAATATCATGAGCTTGGCTTAAGAACCATTAGATTCTTTAAAAATAATAAATTTGGGGTTCTTTTTGTTTGATTTCTCATTTTTGAGTCTTTAGGGTGAACTCTGGTCATGTTTCAAAGCTTTTCTCCACAACCATGAGGGCTGGGAATTTACTTACATTTTTTAAATGAATCTCATGAACTCACTTGAAGCTGGGGCATTAAGAGGAACACAAAATGTTCTGAGACTTGCGGAAAACAACAGGAGAGATAGCAACACTGCAGGTGGAATGCTTCCATGAGCTAGAGTGTGTGGTGTGTGTTTGACTCCCTCTCTTAGATTAGTCATATTTAGGAAGTGAACCGCTCTTTCCAAAACAGAAGGGCTCCCAGCAAACAGGTAGGCAGCCATCTTCCATTTAAAGATGAGGCACCTGATAACATCTCCTAGGGTTACATAGCTACATGCACCACAAAAATAAACAAGAAGAAGACTAAAAGGGGTGATGGGAGAAAGAGCTTGCTTGTTAGTCAGTGTTTGCAACTATTTCCTGGGTCAACTCTTGCTTCCTTAGAAGATGGTGACAAAACTCCCTTTGACTTTAATTTGCCCATGTATAACTGCAGCTAAACTGTGTAAATATGCTGCCTTATTTCAATCACTCTCGAATGGAACTGGCAATATGTTTAGTATTCATTTAACCAATAACATTCATTTAACAGCACATTTTTCCAACAGTTTCAGTGAGTTAAATTTAATTTCTTCATGGACGGATGAACAGTGCAAGCTGTTTGTGAGGTAGTAGTGAGGACAGATCCTGATATGCTGCCATGCTGAATGGGAAGTAGTCACACTGTTCCCATGGATGATGAAGGCTGGTCAAGTTTGGTAAAGAATGGATCTTAATAATGTCAGAAGTTTGCTTCATAGATGCACCTAAAAATATGGGTGTTTAGCTGAAGTTATCCTTGTTACCAAGCTTATTCGTCAGCTTGTCACACAGTCTTTTCCACACTGCCCCCAAGCGTGATTTGACATCCCTGAAATCATCTAAAAGTCTCCTACCCTTTCCACTTTTCCCTCTTAAAAATCCATATTTATTGTGTTGCCTCAGGAGAATTTACCTAATTTGTTGTTCCCCTACCCCTAGCATCTGTCTACTTGTCTGTCCTTAGTATGTTTGCTCCTCAGAGCAAGGACTATGCTGCAGTACTTAGCAGATTGTCAGCACCACCATCAACAAACAAAATAAACAATAACCCTATGGGGATGTGAAGTAAGGCTAGATATGTCAGGAGGCCAGGCATTCTTGCAAGTTTTCGAGTAGCTCCTGCTTCTGCTCAAGCTGGAAATACCTGGGGAACAGCCTTGCTTGTAGGATTTTGCATTTCCATTTATGGACAAACCTAAGAAATGCACGGGTATGCAAAAACATAAAATAACCAGAAAGGAAGTTAACCAACACTCTGAACGTAAAACCAGGTTTGGCTTGGCGGGGTTTTGGATAAAGGCCTGAAAGAATTGGAGGGAAGGGCAGTATTGGCTCATTCCACCCTAATCATGCGATGAAGGCAAAGGAGGAAGATCCTCCTGAGCAAAGTGGATGGGTTGCACCAGCCATTCCACTTCTGGTGGCATAGGCCCAGATTTTTAAAGGCATTTAAGTGTTGCTGCATTCAATGTTGCATCACTTAACTTATTTAGGACCCTAAATCTCATTTTCAAATGGGATTTCAATGGAATTTTGGCTCCTAACTGCCTAAATCCCTTTTGAAAATGAGATTCGGGCTCCTAAATCAGTTAGACACTGCAATAGTGAGCTCAGCAATTCCTAAATACCTTGAAAAATCTTGGCCATAGCTCTCTTCTGCAGTAACACTGGCTTTGGAAGATCAACGGCAATGATTTCACACAAAGCCTTTAACCAACGGTCAAAATGAGTTTTAGTTCTGTTCACCAAAGATGATGTTGCTCTCTGCAAGGCCTGTGACTTTCCACAAGCCTATCTCGACTACAGATACTCTAGGATCAAATCACACTTCAGCTTCTGTTATAATCCATGAGATGGAGACATTGATAGCTTAGCTTGGACATTACTGTCACAAGTTGTAGTCTGGAAGGCAACTGTCAAAGGAAGAATGAATGGGAGAAAAGGAGACACTGATGCTATAGTAGTTACAAAAGGAGAGCATGACTGGCTATTTGCCAGGGTTTGTCATTTTCATGTTCTTGACCCAGGAATCTTTGACTCTTGAGGCTTCAACCAACAAAGTAACAGTTTTAAAAAGTGACAATTTACTGTTATGTACCATGGGATCTCAGTTTCATTTTTAATTAATTTCCCAATCTAGGAAATCCATTCATCACAATTATGGAATGCCTGAAAAATCACTGAGGAACTACAAAGGGCAGGTAAAGCCAGGGCCGGTGCAAGAAAGTTTCGCACCCTAGGCGAAATTTCCACCTTGCGCCCCCCCAGCCTTGCAGCAGCGCCCCGCCCTGAAGTGTGCCCTCCGCCCCCACGGCAGCTCCCCACCCTCTGGCCCGAGGAGCCCTGCGGTACCTCCCCACCCCAGCTCACCTCTGCTCCGCGTCCTCCCCGGGCACGCTGTCCTGCTCTAATTCTCCTCCCAGGCTTGCGGCCGGTGCCAAAGCAGCTGATCTGAGTGCCGCAAGCCTGGAGGGCGGAGAAGTGAAGCAGCAACAGACGCAGATGAACCCCCGGGCTGCCGGGCACGCCTGACCAGGCATGGTGGCAAGTTTGTAGGAAATTTTGGTCATGTGCCCAGAACCTGCCCCCCAAACTCCACCCCCACTATGGCCTAAAGGCTCTGGGAGGGGTTGTGGGGGGAGCTCTGGGTGGCAGGGTCTGGCTGGACCATTAGGGTGCAGGAGAGGGTTGCAGGCTTTGGGATGGAGTTTGGGTTTGCAGGCTGGCAGGAGGTGGGGGTGGGGGTGCGTAGGGAAGGGGTGCATGAGGGGGAGGGGTGCAGGCTCTGGGAGGGTTGTTGGGGGTGGGAGAGTAGGAGGGAGGTGCAGGGGAGCGAGTGATGCCTTGGGAGGGAGTGAGGATAGGAGAGATTCTGATGAGGGATGCAGGAATTGGGGCTCAGGGCGTAGGGCAGAGCTGGCATGGGGATGTTGAGGATGAGGGCTGTGGGGTGCTGAGGGCTGATGACGGAGGTTCATGATGAGGGTTGGGGCTGAGTGAGTGCCTCGGGCTGGGGAAGAGCATTAGGGAGTGCAAGGGGATGAGGGTTGGGGCTGAGGATGAGGGATCGCATGACCGTGGGGGGCTCAGGGCTGATTGCAGAGGATCTTAGGGTGTGGAGGCTGAGGGGGTTGGGGTGTTGGACAGGCTCAGGGCGAGGGCAGAAGCACAGGGTAAGGCAGCCTGCCCTGCAGTAGGAGATGGGGGGCACTAGGAACGCCTGGCGGCAGCAACAAGCAGTTCTACCTGGAGACTGCTACTACTCCAGCAACAGAAGCAGGCAGGGGAGAGACTCCTGCTCCGCTTTCTGTCAGGGCAGGACCCGCGGGGCAGCATGGGGAGAGAGGGGATGTTTCCGGGGACCCAAGTCCAGCAGGGCCGGGGGAGAGACGACAGCTCCAGAATATTGCTGGAGGCAGGCGCCCAGCCCCTGAATATTATGCTGGTGCTCAAGCACACCGCAAACATATAGAACCTGCGCCCGCCTAAGGCCCTGCGCTGCCGCTTGCCAGCGGCCAGCGCCTGCGCCCTGACCCAGGGGACACCCTGTGCTGCCGGCTGCTGCTGGCAGCTCAGACTCCCTCTCTGTCTCAGCAGTGGCGGCTGCTCAACCACTTAAAAAAAAATTTGGCGGTGCTTTTTGGCGCCCCCAAATCTCAGTGCCCTAGGCAACCGCCTAGTCCGCCTAAATGGTTGCACCGGCCCTAGGTAAAGCAAATGCATTTAAAACAGTTACAGATGAGCTGATAAGAGGCTCAAAAGAAATAGTTAAATTTGTGTGCAGCCACAGTATCTGGAAAGTATAAACATTGCACTTTTTTTTTTTTTTAACCCTGGCCTTAAAATTTGATCCAAGTCTGGGAGTTAAAAAGTCCCATTTTGTGTAATCAGGTTCTGGTTGAACATGATTGCTGAATTATTTTAAATTGAAGACATATGTCTGGAAGTTGAGCTTTGTGTATTATTCCAGGATGGTGTCCATTAGGTCTTATCCACCAGGGCTATCTTCATTCCTTATGCATCAGGATTAGCAAATGGTGAATCATGAATATGCAGACAGTGAAAAAAATGTGGTACTAGTTAAAGGGTGATTTTAGAAATTATCTTTCATGCATTATTCAAAACTTTTTGGTCTCCCCTGCCTAGAGCCCCAGCGGCTGTTTAAAAATGTTATTTTAAAACACAATCATACTAGGCATTTGCAAATCTGTGGCATTCCTTCATTTTTTTGAGTCTTGAATTTAGCATTGAACCAACATTTGCTTTAACCCTCATCAGTCCTAAAGCATTTGCAAAAATCTTAGTTGATCATCTAATGGTTGCATTGCCATATGCTATCCTCTTATAATATATCTGTCCCTGAACCCCACGTTTTTTTATGCTGCACCTTTTACAGGCAGATGGACCATTACATAAACTGAAACACATTTTCATGAATGCTCCCTATGGTATGAGAGTATCTTCCTGTAATCAGAATGGGGAGAGAACTGTGAAGCAGAGCTGAGTTTCCCTAGCCATATGGCAAATGAGAGCATGTCCTTATACGATACTACTGTAAACAATGTTATAAATCAAGTCACTGAGTCTTGATAGTGAGACATGTAACCATGAGACTTATTTATCATGTCTGCACTTCTGAATATTTGCACAGCATTGCCTCAGCTCCCAAGGTCCTAGGCTGGATTCTCTTTGGGTTTGGAACTAAGGTCCCCCTTGCATCCATTTGCCTCAGCGTGATCACCTAACTGCATTGTGGGGCACCTCCCTTTTCTTGTGTGCACCCACAAAATGGGCTGCTGCAGAGGACAGCTGGTCATGATATTTTGGACACAAAGGATTTTCCTTAAGGAAAAAGAAAACGGCCTTTTTTTTCCAAAAGTGAAAGTCACCGAAGGAGCATTGATATGTTCCAGTTTTTGCAAAAAATTTCCCATTCCTTTTTAATGGAGGTTTAAAATTATGAACATTGTTTATCAAAATCATTTTGGAAGTTATTTTTGTTGTTGTTTAGCAAAAAAATGGTTTTCAGTGCACAAAAATGTCAGTAACTATTTGGAAAAAAAAGGCAATTTTGATAGAGAGAGGGGATAGCATAGTGGTTTGAATATTGTGCTGCTAAACCAAGGGTTGGTGAGTTCAATCCTTGAGGGGTCCATTTAGAGACTGGTTCTCCCTTAAGCAGGGAGTTGCACTAAATGATCTCTGGTCCCTAAAAATCTATGTATGGTACAAATATTGTGAAAAGTAGAAAAGAGGTCCATTTGAACCTTGTGAAATTGAAAAAACTTCAATATGAACTTTTAAATAGTTTCCTCAGTTTTGATCAGCTCTGCTCCAGAGCTTGATTGAACCGCATATGGAAGTTTTCAGATTCCCTCATTACTGGAGCTCACCACACTGGTCCCTGATCATGGCTGCTCTCCTGCACTTCAAACCTTCCACTCCCCCTTCCCCAGTCAGGCAGCTTTCTTCCTAAAGGAATAAAACAGCTGGAAAGTAAATCTATGTCTCATGCAAAGGTCTGTGTCTTAAATATCATTGTTTACAAGCATCATTTTCCAAAAATCTCTCACTTAATTAACACACCACCTATTGTTTTGTGCAGAGCAAAGATAGAATTGGCAGCTGACATGTCTGAGGTGATTCAGGAAATATGCATAATAGTCACAATTAGGATGTGTAATAGACTTACTATGAATCTGAAAATCCCACAAGCATGACATAACATCCCTTAAAAATCATACTACACTGTTGTACAATAATGGTCCTAAACTCTACAGCTTACAATAGTGTTCCACTGGTTTTGGTCCATTACAGTGGGGTTTCTTAGGGGATTTTCATTGAAATAGATAGTTACACTGAGTTGTGTTTTGCTAATGCCTTGCTAAGAAACACACAGCACAGAGTTGTGAAAGGTCACATGGTGAGGATCACTTCTCCCCACCATGTAGAAATGGACAATTCACAGTATGGTTGGAAATGACATCTTGAATTAAAATTTCCTTTTACAAGCATATTCTGATAGTGACTATAGAGCTAGAAAGATAGTGACACCAACAGAATTTAGATTGTACATGTCTTACAGCAGGGACTGTAGAACAAATTCTTTCATCAGATCCCACTTATTGGGAAGCATGAGTAAAGATATCTAGACTATCCCTGATAGCTGTTTGTCTAACCTGTTCTTAATACTAATAATACCGAGCTCTTTTCAGCCATCCATCACAAAGGGCTCTACAAAGAAGGCTAGTATCATTATCCCCATTTTACAACTGAGACTGTAAATTTCATTTTCAATTTACCTTTAACAATTTTAACATCCAGTGGCTGTCGTCTTACTAACAAGTAACATCTCTTCGTAGGGTGGCCATTCACACAATCCCAAAATACTGGACATACTTCTGGGAATAGTTTGGGCCCACTGTCACTGGTGTGATCTTGCCCCTGCTGGCATGATCTCACTCACAGGTATAAACGAGATCATGCCACACAGAGGATGCCATTTTGAAGAGTACACCACTCCGCTCCGCCAGCGTGACCTCACACAAAATGGCATCCCCTGTCTGATACTGGACAAAACTACATCTCATTTTGTCTCAGTACCAGACAAATGAGAACTATCTGGTTTAAAACTGCACAGATGGCCTGCCTACTTTGTGAGATCATCAGTGCAATGAATGCATCTTTTCTTCAGCTGGAGCAGAATGGTAGGCGAGGGATGGGCTAATCAAAGGCATGTAAGGGAGGTACAGCCCCAAATCCCATTACAAGTCAATGGGATTTAGGCTCTTAGTCCCTTATGCCCCTTTAAAAATCTTAGCCAAGGTCATTGTGACCCAGCTGACTTTGGTTCTGATTATCTTCCAGGCATGAAGAATGCTTGAAGCTGAACAGAATATTGGCAAACGTTTTATTATCCCTCCTTGCATTTGTCTGTAATGATCCTCATTGCTGAACAAGCTGTTGTTTCCTGGTTGCTGATAACCAGACAGACTGCCAGCAAATGTAGACTTTAGAGGGCCAGATTCTCTGCTGTGCCCAGCATAAAGCAGAAAAGGGCAGGGGAAGAGTTACTCCTCCCCAGTTCTCTCCCTATCTTAGTATTTCGTTTACAGTAGCCACAGAAACCCTAGGCCAACTGGGAACTGCCAGAGTGCATTTGGCGTCAGCCACTTCCCCCTGTCAGCCCCTACCATGCCCTCACCCATGCAAGGGTCTATGAATAGGGAAGCATAGGAGCTGACTCTATGCCTGCTGGGAACTGCCCCCCATGCCAGGGGTATCTCAAGCGTGTGGCGATCCAGCTGGATTAGGGTAACTCTGCAGCTCTCTCAGGCAGGGGCGGAGCCCAAAAGGCACAACTGAGACCTAAGTGAGCCCAAAGAGATACACCCTCCCATGACAACTCTCCCATCTGCAGGAGAGCAAAAGATGCCATTTGCCAGGAAAATGCTTCCTATTATTATATATCAAATAAACACGTCCCCCATGAAGAGGATCAGGCTGCTATCACTTCACTTACCCTCCTGGCTTCTAAACTAGTATCTTTAGTATAGGAACTCACTGATTGCCACCAGTTAGCATGTGCTCTACTATCACATACTGCTCCTGCTAGCTATTCTGTCTCTTTCTGAAGGAAATAGGTGTGAGGAGATAGTCCACTAACAGGAGGCGAGAGTGAGAGAATGAAACAAGGGGGGTGGGGGGGAAGAAATATTAAGCAAACAAGAAAAGTAGACACTGAAGGAGCCTAAGCAGAATTTGACAGATACTTGCTTACTACACCACTTACATATTAATAGAAACAATAAGCAATACCCTGTGAGAATGTGAGACTTCAATAGTAAATTTCAAATGACTGGTTATTTTAAAAAAGCATCTCATTGGATCATTCCATCTTTGCCTAATCAGAACAGTGTATACTTTATACGTTACAAACTGCTGTCTCAACCATTTGAGGGTTGTCACTGGCTGCCATGTTTTTTAGAAGACCACTTTGGTGTTGGAAATCGAGCTGTGTGAAAAGTCCCAGCTTGAGAGAGACAAGGTGAGTGAGGTAATATCTTTTATTGGATCAGCTTCTGCTGGGGAGATAGATACGCTTTCAAAAGCTTCTCTCTTTCTCTCTCACCATCAGAAGTTGGTCCAATAAAAGATATTACCTCACCCACCTTGTCTCCCTAATATCCTAGGAACGACTTGGCTACAACTACACTGCATACAAGTCCCATCATTTTGTGAAGAGTGAAACATTTTTACCATCTGGCCTCTGACGTTTCGCTGAGCTGTGTGAAAACAAAAGGCAGCTAGGGAAAAATCCACCCAAGAAAGCTACACAGCAAACACTGACCCCTATATTATGCTTTATACAGAATCAACAGAGCTCCTTGCTGTGGGGCATGTGGTAGGAGAGAGGAAGTGGCAAGTCTTTCCTCCTTCAAAGAGCAAGAGCCTCATCCAAAGCTCCATTGAAGTCAATGAACCTCTCCATTCATTTCAATGGGCTTTGGATCAGGGCCTGTGGCAGGATCATACTATAATGCACAAGTGCACTCTAGGAGGTTGGCCCAGCTAGCATGCCAGCTTGCAGACCTTGTCCCCTGAGGAGTCTGCCTGAGGAGCATGTATAGTTCCACAAATCAGGTACTGCATTTGCTGCCATATGCAAAAAAATCACTGGCCTACACAGGATAAGTGTGCATTTAGCTCCTGCTCAGAAGAGCAGCCCCGTGGAGTCCTGCATGGTCATCAGGAAACCGGTGACAGAGAACTACCAGTTTCCTGCCCAAGTATGTTGCATTGCTGTAATCCAGCCAAGAGGTGACAAAAGCATGAATAACTGAGGCCAGTCTGCCAGGATGGGATTGAGTTTCCTAACCAACCAGAGATAGTAGAAAACATTACTCACAGATGCTGCTATGTGAGAGCTCCATATCAGTGTGATATCCAAGAGTACCCCTAGACCTACAGACTGAACGGACCAATTGTGGGTGCGTATCGTCAACCAAGGGAGAATGAACCATGGTTACAAACAACTGAAAATGCTTTCCTCTGCCTATCAGCATCATCTCTGTCTTGCTCATTTCAGCTTCAGCCAACTGTTCTTCATCCAAGAGTTGCTCTTGTCCAACCACTGGGCCATCTAGGTGGTGATCGTGTGGTCGTATGCGGTAAAGGATAGGTAGAGCTGTGTGCCATCTGCATATTCACAGAATCATAGAAATGTTGGGTTGGAAGGAACCTTGAGAGGTGATCAAGTCCAGCCACTTGTGCTGAGGCTGGACCAGGTAAACATAGACCATACCTGACAGATGTTTGTCTAACCTGTTTTTAAAAACTGCAAATGATGGGGATTCCATTATCTCCTATCTCAGTATTTAACTATTCTTATAGTTAGAAAGTTTTCCCTAATACCTAACCTAAATCTCTCTTGCCACAGATTAAGACAATTACTTCTTGTCCTACCTTCAGTGAATAGGGAGAACAATTGATCACAGTCCTTTTTTGAAGACTCTTATCAGGTCCCCCTTCAGTCTTCTTTTCTCAAGATCAGACATGCTCTGTTTATATGTAGTACTGTGTCCACACTGGGAGGCTATACCAGTGTAACTGTAAACCTTTTTACAGCTGTGCTTAGTGAGGACTCTAAAATGTTGCCATGCCAATTTGGTACACTCACTTTGCAGAGGTGAAATGACTATGCAAGAAGCAAGACAGTTGAGTATCAGACCCTAGATTTTCAAAAGTTTACCTGTTCTGATCTGCAGTTGTAATGGCATAATATAAGAGGCAAAATATACTGAGGAGATCTTAGAGCAGAATTTTGCACTCATTTGTGGCAAAACATTGCTATTTGACCACACAAAGCAAACTGTTTTGTAGCCATAATAGAACTTTACCACTCTGGGACAAATTAGTGATTTTCCCTAATACAGAATTACATCACTGTCTCAGCAAAATAAAAATAAAAATAATAATTAAAAAAAAAACCCAAAACCCTAGCCCTTTGGTTCATTGGCATTACTTCCATGCACATTCATGGAAACGTCACTTAGGCTCCATAAATATTCACAAGTATAAACATGACATTTTTGTATTGTTCTCCTCAGAAACCTGTTACTTTTCTTAGACAACATGGTCCAGATCCTCCAATCCTTACTCATTCACCTTATTGAGAATTTTGCTGGAGTAAAAACTGCAGAACTTTGACCAATATGCACAGCAGAATTTGAGAATGACAAAATATAGGCCTGAGCATGCATCTTGAATCATTGCAGTCTTGGAGGAGGATTGATGTTTGGTAAAGTATGATGTTAATGGAAACTAGATACTACTTAATATTAGAATGACTGAGAAATAACTTTTTTATTCAATCAACTGTATTGTGACTAGACACAGAGATGGATTGAAATGTCCAACTTACCTGTGGTTCTGTGGATGCCACCAACCGACAAATGGATATGCAAATATTTAGCAGACTACCTGCTCTATGAAAAATTACTTGGCTGAAGGTGAAACATGTATTCTCTGCTTAGAATTCAACACCTCCACCTTAACTGCAGGGAAGAAAAAACTTAAAAGACTACCTAATCCTGATCCCACTTAATTAAGTGGAATTTGATGGCTCACTTTAATGGGAGTGGGCTTGGGCCTATAGTAAACTTGAGAAAGAGGAAGACTACAAGAGACCACAGAAAGGAACATGCATGGTTCCTCATGTGTCAGATGGGGAAAAGGAGGCAACAGTATCACATGCATTGCTTTGTTTGTAAACCAAAGTCAAGTGGGCTGTGTCTTCATCAGGTGATGATATTCAGTTGCAACCAATGTATTTACCATACTCCAGTTTTCATGCAGGAAATTATTAATTTGATGATGATGATACGTAGCAATCATATAGCATGTTACATCTTCAGAGCCCTACGCAGACGTTAAGCAGGTGTAGAAATTTTCCCTTTGGTGGATGTCTGTGGCCAGCACCATTCTTCTTTGCTGTACAGTTTAATGTATGCAGGCAACTCATTCTGCTATAGCAGTAATAATAGCATCTGCCCCTTTAATTCAGGTTGGTTGATGAACCATAAGAACCTGCAGCGTATTTGAGATTCAGACCTAATGTGTGAAAGCCATTAGCCTAGTGTCTGTGGAGTATGGCTCTAACTGTCTCCTGTTTTTCATTTTGTGTAAGAATGAGCATCATCACTGAGTACTCCCCCCGCCCCCAGCTTCGGTGGCAAGTATCTTTAGGGGATACGGGAAGCAAGCGTATCCCTCCTGCCAAGGCAGCTGGTTTAGTGGAGGGACCCCAGTGCTACTATGGATTTAAACATGGTGCTGCTCCTATGCTGTACATTGTCCTCTTCTGGAAAGTGCCAGAGAACATCACCTCCGTCCCTCCCAGTGAGAGCTGTTAATCTTGGACTTCCTAGAGAAGAGTCCTCCCTCCCTACAAGAGCCGCTCCTCTCTCTGGAATGGCACAGCAAAGCGCCAAAGGGGAATCTCTGCGGGAGGCGTCAGGTAGTGCCACTTCTGAAAGGAATTGTGGAAGAGACCACCTGAGAACACTGTGCCACTACATATTAAAAGAGTGGTGCTTTCTTTAGGACAGGGGTTCTCAAACTTTTTGTTTCTGAGCCCCCCTCTTCCCCACCAATGCTATAAAAACTCCACACCCTACCTGTGCTACAACTATTTTTATGCATATAAAAGTCAGGGCTGGCATTAGGGGCTAGGAAATAGGGCAATTGCCCAGGGCCCCATGCCCCACAAGTTGCTCAGGCTTTGGCTTCACCCCTGGATGGCGGAGCTTGGGGCCCTGAGCTTCGGCTCTCTGCCCTGGGCCCCAGTGAATCTAATCCCAGCCTTGCTTGGAGGACCCCCTGAAACCTGCTCATGGCCTCCCAGGGGCCCCCGGAGTGCAGGTTGAGAACTTCTGCTTTAGGACACCTCTCAAAAGTAATGCAAACCTGGAAAAGGGGCTGCAGAATGAGCAGAGACCAGAGAGGATTCCTATTTGGTGTAAAGATGATCCCATAATATTGGGGGATATTTTCAGAAGGATGGCTTCCCTTTTGTGGACACAAATTTTGCCACAAGTGTACATAGTGTCACCTCTATCTAGTTGATTGCAGTGCAAACCAGATGGTGAGAGGTGCCACTACACAAAAGTTCATTTTGGGGATGCACATTTTACGGTCAAAAATTGCTCCTGTAAAGAGGGAGGTCGGGCAGAAAATATAACCCTTCATTTCTGCAACCCTCCCTCACAATCTAACCTAGACAAAGATATCAAGCACGTATCTTTCCCACTCTGATTTAAATTTTTTGGACAAGCCCCAATTTTCCAAATACAATGTGGCATATGATCCCACAAACACGGGGCATAAATGCCATGCAGAAGACAGGCATCCCACACATCTCCAGTCAACAGTTCATTCAGTCTGCAGATTGTGACCTTAGAGAATTATGAGGAGCAAAAACAGAAAATAAACAGGAAAGATATTTCCGTTTGATGTAATTAAGAGCCTTGCTAGCAAGTAATACCACTTTACTGGAAATTTACAATCTTCTTGGGAGGCCACGATCAAAAACTGTATAATGTGATTGGGCAGCTGAGACCTATGAACTGCCCATCCCTAGTTTGCTCTCAGTAAGTCCTTATCATCACTGTCAGCTTCCATGTTTGCGCAGCTTGGTTCATATGTAGGGACATTATCAGACAAAAGCTTCACAACTTATTTCATTCTCTGTACTGTCTGTGTGCATAACATTCCAAACACGTAGCATAAACCTGCTTTTACCATTAGCTATCATTTAATAACCCACTGAAGGCATAGTCCCTGTAATGTTTTCTTACAGGGAGAGCAACTAGGAAAAGCTTGCATATGCTGAAATCAAGAAGGAGATATTTCTTTCCTACTATAAACAGAACACAAAATGAGCTCCTCATGCATCAGTTGAGTGTAGGGTTACATTTTTTTTTTTTTTGCAAATCGCTATATTTGCTGTCTAATTTCTTCAGGTTTTTACTGCATTCCAATTTAGGGAGGTATAAACCAAAGCAAACAAAGGTCCCCTCCTCCTCCCAAAGGGCTCTCTCCTCCCTAAGCAGGACTTCTATTTTTAATTCTCTAAAGCTTTTAAAACATTTGAATAGGAAGGTTTCATCAGTCATTGGTGGAAAATAATTCCTGCCCATCTCTCAGGACATCCATTTAGATAATCTCAGCTGGCAACTGGATATTAGTGAGGTCTCTGCACAGAGGGGTGCCTTGCAGTTGCATTTCAGCACATTCCACCTTTGTCAAGTGAGTCTTCACAGCCATATTTTTTCTCTTTCAAAGAAACATTTTTAAAAAAGATATTGAACTGTTTGCTAATTGGAGGTGATTCTTCCTCATCTGGCAGCTTTCTTTTTCTTGCTTTTTCACAAAGCACTGCAGTGACTTCAGTTTGATGGAAAGTGCAGACCCAAGCAGTGAACATAAGAACATAAGAACAGCCATACTGGGTCAGACCAAAGGTCTATGCAGCCCACTATCCTGTCTGCCGACAGTGGCCCATGCCAGGTGCCCCAGAGTGAGTGAACTTAACAGGTAATGATCGAGTGATCTCTCTCTTGCTATCCATCTCCACTCTCTGACAAACAGAGGCTAGGGACACCGTTCCTTACCCATCCTGGCTAATAGCCATTAATGGACTTAACCTCCATGTATTTATCTAATTCTCTTTTAAACTCTTTTATAGTCCTAGCCTTCACAACTTCCTCAGGCAAGGAGTTCCACAGGTTGACTGTGCACTGTGTGAAGAACTTCCTTTTATTTGTTTTAAATCTGCGCATAATTTAATTTCATGTGTGACCCTAGTTCTTTATGGAACAATGCATATACTTTTCGTTATTCACTTTTTCACACACCATTGATTATATTTACCCTCTATCAATCTCCTTAGTACTGACTTCTTTCCAGCTGAAAATCCTAGTCTCTTAATCTTTCCTCATAGGGTCCCGTTCAAACCCTAATTATGTTTGAATTGCCTCTCTGAACTTTTCTAATTGCATATATATCTTTTTCTGAGATGAGAGACCATTCATCAGGCTCTTAGCATAGGCAGATGGCTGTAGGCCTCGGCTCTGCAGGCACGTCTGCAGGCGATTCCCAGTAGACGGGAAGCCAAGTGGTGCATTTAGAGTCCACGGCTGGAAGTGCTCGGGTCCTAGAGAGAGCAGATGCTGCAAGTCCTGACGGCAACTGGGATTGAGTTGGAGGTTGGAAAGGGAGGGGATACGGGTTGGGGAAGGAAGCTCACCTGTGAGTGTGACTCTTTCCCCAGCTGAGGTGAGGTGAGGCAGGCTCTGTGGCTCTGAGAACCAGTATCCTTGTTGTCCCCGCCCATAACATCCATTCTTCTCCCCCTGCCCCAGCGGAGCACCCTACCTTTCTCCCTCCTCCCCAGGAGCATCCCTCTCTCTCTGCCCTCTCCCCATCAGGGCTGGGTTGGTAGAGAGGTGCTGGAGGGTAAGTGGGGGGAAGATGCTGGCTGGCTGCCTGCTGAGGAATGAAAGTGAAATAGTAACTCACTTCCTCGGCAGGCGAGCCAGGATTGGAATGTCACACAGGGCTGGGCTGGGGTTAGCCCAGATGGCATGTTGAAAAATCAGGACAGGGGATTGGGGTACAGTTGATCAGATACCCTATTTTATAGGGACACCGTCCCAATTTTGGAGTCTTTCTTCTTATAGGCCTCCTACTTTACTCCCTCCATCCCTGTCCTGATTTTTCACACTTGCTGTCTGGTCACTCTAGGTGGGGGTAATTGGTGCCTATCATAAGACAAAGCCCCAAATATCGGGACTGGCCCTATAAAATCAGGACATCTGGCATCTGGCCACCCACATAGCTGGGGCACTCTCCCCCAGGGCTGGCAGCTGCCAGCAATCCATCTCATCCAGGGGGAGCTGCACAGGGCAGGATGAGCTCTGTGGCTCCATGGGTGCCCCTCCCTGAGATCAGATGCTGTGCTAACTTCACCATGGTCCATAAGGCTGGTGGTGGTGCCCATTGTGCGTGTGATTGGACCTGAGGGTTGCTGCTGCTGTTGCCACTCTGCGCCCCAAGAGGTGGATTTTGGGGTCCTGCATTTTCCACCTATCTCCTCCTCTACTGCAGCTGTTGGACCAGAACAGCTGGGGATGGCGAGTGAGCCAAGCATGAAAGCAGTACTGTGTTTGCCATTTAGATGTCATTTAACAACTTTGTTTGCCAAAAATGCTGCTAACAATCCTGAATCCAATTTCAATATTTTTTTTTAAAAAATAAAAATCAATATAGCCAAAAAACAGAAAATTAAGTTGTTTGACCAATTATTAGTGACAGTTTGGTTTGAGGCAGGGAGTGGGCCAGTTTTCATCAGAGAAAACAAAAAATGTTGACTGACTTCCTATAGCCTGTTACTCCTGATAAGAGCCCTCCAAACAACTGTAATATGCTCATCTCCTTACTAGTGTATAAAGCAGGGGTCGGCAACCTACAGCACACGTGTCAAAGTGGCAGGTGAGCTGATTTTGATGGTATGCAGCGGGCACGGCCCTGAGCGGCTCAGCCCATCACTGCTCTGGGGTTCGGCTGCTGCCCATTGCCAGCCAGGATACCAGCCATCGGCACCCACTCAGCACCTGCTGGCCTGGGGACCCAAGGACACCAGGCTGGCGAGTGGCTGAGCAGGCCAGCTGAACCACTCAACCTACACCAAGTCAGCCTGGGGTTCCATTCACTCAAGCGGCAGCAGCTGAGTGGGCCTAAGGTGGCGGGCTGAGCAGGGCCGGTGGGGGTGCTGAGGGGCTGGCTTACAGTCTGCTGCCAGTCTGGGGTGTGCCAGAACTCAACTGCTACTCCGGGGTTCGGCCTGCTGGCCCTTGCCAGTCAGGAGTCAGCCGCCTCAAGCCCCACTATGCCTCCTGCCAGCCTGGGTGAGCAGAATTCCAGCAGGCTGTAGCGGGCTGAGGGGGTTGATCGGCCGTGATCCTGGCTGGCAGGAGTTGGTGGTCAGAACCCCAGACCAGCAGCGGGCTGAGCAGGCTGGGATCCTGTCTAGGGTTCAGTCACCAGCCCCACTCAGCCTGCTGCCAAGTCTGGGGGATTCATTTACTCAGCTGGCAGTTTCCTGAGCAGGACCAGTGGCCAGGACTTCCACTCACCGCTATTCTATAGACTGAGTGTACATTCTTATTCCTACTTCTAATTCTACATTCTACATTGCACTCGTATTCTACTGACAATTGTCCTGTAACAGTAGCATCAGGGAGAACGGAGTTTCTCAAACTAAAGCTCATTAAAAACTATCTCCGCTCTACAATGAGTCCGAGAAACGCTTAACTGGTCTTGCTATTCTTGCAATCGAACAAGACATCGACTTTGTCTTTGTCAACGATGATATTTATTACTAGATTTTGCAGCCAAAAAAGCCAGAAAGATTGCTTTTAATTAAAACAAATTCTTGTTTTCAATACCTCTTCATATAATTTCCAATAAATTTTGACAAAAAAAAAAAATTAATATTATTTGCATCATTCTGTCAAATCAGAATTTTTTCTATAGTGCTACTTCTTTAGTGCTAGTCCATCAGCATGACAGTGTGCTTAATTAAGTTAAACTGGTTTTAATAACGTGAATGTGGCAAGTTTTTCAGTACTGTATGCTTATATTTGTGTTGCTAAGAGCAGATCAGGCACAGGGGCACCAGTTTAATAATCTCGCCTAGGGCACCATAAATCCTAAGGACGGCCCTGACCACATCTGTATGCAGCATTCAAGATGTGGGCATACCATAGTTTTATATAAGGGCAATAAGATATTCTCCATCTTATTCTCTATCCCTTTTTTAATGATTCCTAACATCCTGTTTGCTTTTTTGGCTGCTGCTGCGCACTGCGTGGGCGTCTTCAGAGAACAATCCACGATGACTCCAAGATCTCTTTCTTGATTAGTTGTAGCTAAATTAGCCCCCATCATATTGTATGTAGAGTTGGGGTTATTTTTCCAGTGTACATTACTTTACATTTATCCACATTAAATTTAATTTGCTATTTTGTTGCCCAATCATTTAGTTTTGTGAGATCGTTTTGAAGTTCTTCACAGTCTGCTTTGGTCTTAACTATCTTGAGTAGTTTAGTATCATCTGCAAACTTTGCCACTTCACTGTTTACCCCTTTCTCCAGATCATTTATGAATAAGTTGAATAGAATTAGTCCTAGAACTGACCCTTGGGAAACACCACGAGTTACCTCTCTCCATTCTGAAAATTTACCATTTATTCCTACCCTTTGTTCCCTGTCTTTTAACCAGTTCGCAATCCATGAAAGGCGCTTCCCTCTTATCCCATGACAGCTTAATTTATGTAAGAGCCTTTGGTGAGGGACTATGTCACTTGTCACTGAAAAGAACTGTCTCTGCCTTTCCTAATCCAATCTCCTGGAATCCTTTCTCCTGTCACCCCCAAAATAGCAATGGTGGTAGACAGATCTTTCTCATTTTGATGGTAGACCAAGTAAAAAGTGAGGGGACTGTTGCACACAGTACAAAAGCAAAACAGAAGGAAACTGCAGCAGTGTGTAAAATCAAGAACATCTTGTTTCCTGCTACAGGAGTCAGAGCTGGCAAAATGACTCAGTACATGTACTGGGATTTGCAACAAAAGGCTCCTTAGAAAATTGAAATGCGATGGGATATGAGTGCCTAACTGCCTTAGGTTCATTGGAAGATCCCAGCCTGCACAATGGCTGGTCTCTCTCTTCTTATGAGATTTTCAGACTAGGAAAACAGCCCCCTGAAAGGAAAGGAAAAATTAATAATTACAAGGGAGAAAATTGTGATGGAAAGATGTAATGAAAATGCAAAAGAGATCTCTAATAAACTGAGAGCTCTTCTGAGAACCTAGGGAATGCAGCCTGAAGGGAATTGTGCTGAGCAAGTTTTTCCTCTGGTTCCATCAAACAGCAAAATTCTGCAAGTCACATCATCGAGTGCTGCTGTGATGCCTCTGGCGGATTCAGCCTGGTTAATATTTATGCTGCAAACTCTGGTGACATCTTGAAACCTGAAAGAGGATAGCTACACAAATAAATAAATAAATAAATAAATACAATCTGACAGTCCTAGAGATGGGTCATCATAATGAATTCACCCATGACTGGAAATTCAAATAGTAGGAGTGCGTTTATAAATACAGAAAAAAGTAAATCTTCAGATACACTGCATTTTGAGGATGCTCCTGCAGCATGTGCACACACCTTTACAGTTGTGCTGGTTGCATAGGAGTTTGGAATACAGTCACTGGCATGAGAGAACCAGGTCCTTATCTGGTGTAAATTCCACTGACTTCTGTGGAACTATGCTGATTTATACTAGCTGAAAATCTGGTCCCAAAAGTCAACATATGCTTACTCTGAGTTACAACAACTGTCCTATTCTAAGTCTAGGGGAAAATTGAGGTATATGGAAAAATTGTGTAGGTATCTCAGATGTGGTAACTGTTGACAAATCTGAACATTTTAAAGGCATTCAATCTATGTTGAAATACGGTCAATGCCATAAGGCAGATAATGGGTTAAGAAATATCTTCCTTATCTCTCTTTCTCTTATCTGCACAAAATTCCATAATACACCAGAGAAACTTTTCTTCCATCTGTGAGTTGGCATGTTCAATATTCCTCACACATGATTTTTTGAAGGCTTGGCTGACGTTTAGTGCCTTCAATGAGCTTGCACAGAGCACGGGATTGGCAGAAGCAAATTGAAGAGCTGAAATCTGCAAGGTATAAAATATGCCCCATTCTGTGTTCTGGAACTATGTAAAAGCATCATGCTAATCTTTTCCACTTTCCTCTTCTCCAGAGTTGCTCAGCCTGAGGTGGCAGCCACATGGGGCCAATACAGCCCCATCTTCCCAACTGGGGAAGGCCTATTTGCAGAGAACCGATATGGCTCCATTACAGACAGGGTTGGAAGAGGCATTAGTGGGCTGAATGTCAAAAAGCCAGAAAGAAAGTGTGCAGCCTGGTATGGCATGGGGCCCATTCAGGCACGTGGGCTCATTTCTAACAGCTATTAACTATCTATTAAATGACCCATTAACTGTATATGGTCTGTGATTTGGCACTTAGAAGCCAGAAATATAGTTAAGTGAGGGCCTATTCTGCGATGATATTGTGTTATACTGTGACACCATGGGGTCCCCTGATATTGTCTCTCAATGATTTTGATAAGAAATGTCCTAGTCTGTATGTAAAAATATTGTGTTTCTTAATTTCCAGCCCTGCAAACTCAAGCTGGGTTCTTTGTTTCTTACACATCACCACTGGGAATGAAGGTTTTGCAGCCCAGATTGGGTCCAGGTGTACACATGCAGAACCATGCTGTGAAGTGTCCCTAGCTTTTGTTTGCCAGAAGCTGGGAATGGATGACAGGGGATGGGTCACTTGGTGATTATCTGTTCTGTTCATTCCCTCTGGGGCACCTGGCACTGGCCACTGTCAGAAGACAGGATACTGGGCTACATGTATCATTGGTATGATTCAGTATGGTTGGGAACTAGGGGTGTGGGGAGTGCTACAGCACCCCTGGGTTCCCAATGGCCAGCCCCGCACCCAGGGTCCTGGCTGCCAGCCCCATGCACCACCCTCAGCTCTGGGGGATGGAGCATGGACAGGGGTAAGGGGACTGGTTTTCAGCATCCCCACTATTAAAAATGTTCCAGCGCCACTGTTGATAGGTGACTGAGGGAAGGATGGAGTCCACAACAGAGAGGCCCACAAACGAAAAGAGGAACAACAGGATCAACAGGTGTGAGAAAAGTGGAATACCCAGGAATGCTGGGGAGAGACAGATCTTTATTTTCTGACCAGAGTCCCATGACAAGAGTCAAGGTTACAAGGGATTGCTGGTGGGAGTCAGTATTCACTAATTCCTGGGGTTACTGTGATGGGAGGAGACAGCAGCTCCTCAGCCAGCGCTCACAAAGAGCTCCAATATAATCTGAAAAGGAGTATAATCTCTCCTGTACTTTAGGAAGGTCAGACCAAGGCGCAAGTGATCCAGAAATGATCCAGTCTTTTATTACCTAGTCATGTTCTATTCAGCCCTATGTGACACAATGAGTTATTAATGTTCTCTATGGTGTCTTCATGTTGATCCAAAATAAGCCCACTATGAATCTGTCTTAAATTAAATAAACTAATGAAACACCAGGTTCAGAGCATCACTCACTCTACTGTGGGCACAACTATTACAGCACATATAGGGCCATAATTTTAGAATTATGCATGTACAAAAATTCATGGACGTAATTTGTCCTCATCTGTCTAAAAGTTTGTCCCATAGATAACAAATGTCTCAATGTCTCAAAATGATGATGAAGCCTGAGCTCCATACTGATGTGCTTTTGAAAGTTCAGAGAGCTAAGGTAGTTTGGGTGAAAGAGATCGTGGAATGATAGATTTCCAGATTCTAAAGAAAGAAAGAAGTGAAAGAAGCAGAATAACGACACTGGACTTCAAAAAAAGCATATTTTAAGGGTACGTGTACACTGCAATGTGAGCCAAGATGCTACTGCAACATAAATATAAATATTTAAGAATGATCATAATTAACTACTCCACTGCACCAGCCTCGCTTCACCTGCAAGGATATTCCAGCAAATGGTGGTTCTGACATTGCCAACATTTTCATATGTTGAAGCTCCTTTTGTGCTCTGAAAGATCTCCTGAGGTTATTTGGGGAAGCCAGGAGGTGCAAGACCCTGCATACTGCAATGTAAGCCCAGGGTTAATAGAACTCAAGTTAGAAGACTCTGGCTTGGTTAACTCAGAGATTGAGTCTTGACACTGATTTGGAAACCCAGGTTAGGAATTGTTGAACACTGGGTCCCAGCCTGAAGCTCCAGCATCTACACTGCATTATGCAGGCTTAAGTCCAGCCACTCATATCCTAACTCCCTAGCACCGTCCCAAAATGTGGCCACTCTACTCTTTTGTTCATGGTGCAGTGTTGGACAACTTGACTGCCAGAGGACAAAGAAAGTCAGCCTGTGGGATTGTGGAATACTTTTGGTGGACTTCCAGAGCATGAGTCCAGTGGTTTGACTCAGGCTCAAACCCTCCACTCCCAGGGAGTCCTGGGACTCTGAGTTAGCCCAATTTGTGTGTAGATGGTTAGGCTTGAGTCTGAATTCAAACCCTGGGCTTACATTGCAGTGTAGACATATCCTATCAAACTCAGAGAACTGGTGGTAAGATCCTATGGGAAGAAAATCTAAGAGAAAAAGGAGTTCAGGACAGCTGGAAGTTTCTCAAGTAAATAACAGTAAAGGCACAACTGCAAACTATAGGAATAGTAATCAGAGGGCAATATAATTCCATCAGGAGCTCTTAAATGACCTGAAAATCAAAAAGGAATCCTAGAAAAAGTGGAAGAACACTGCTCCCTGTTTTTCCTAATTTGATCTCTACTTTAAACACCCAGGTTTGAAAATGTTGAGCTAAGTGATTTGCTCGTGCTCACATGGGCTTTTTGTGGTATAACCTAGAGCAGAATTCAGATCTCCTAGTTCTCTGTTTCAACCTAACTCCACGACCTTCTTTCTCTCTTCTGCAGAGAGGCAATGTGGTCTAGGGGTTACACCCCATGTCTGGGAACCAGGGACTCCAGCATTTTAATGCCAGTTTCCTTCCTGGCTGCATGACCTGTAAGCTGTATTACTTTATCTGTAAAATAGGGTAATAATATTCACTTACTTTCCTGAATGGAGGGAGGGGACATGTTGTGAAGATTAATTAGGTAACCTTGGGTAGGCACTTTGAAGGTGCTGAGTACTGGAGCTGAGATTTTCAAAGGTGTCTAAGGGAGTTAGGCACTTAAATCTCATTGAAATTCAATGGGAGTTGGACTCCCTATGGGCCTGTCTACACAGAAAAGTTTTACTGCTTTAACTATATCATTATAGTTAAAGCAGTAAAAGCCCCTGGTCATATTGGTATAAAGCTGCTTATGCCAATATAGTTTATTTCCATAAAGGAAGAGTAATAAACTACACCAGTATAATTATGTTCACACTAGAGGTGGTATTGGTATAACTATTTCAGTAAAAAAAAATCACCTCTCTAACTGAAATAGTCACATCCTTCCAAAGTCTGAGTGTACATCAGGCCTTAGTCTCCTAGGAAAATCCCAATTTAGATAAATACTAAATATTATTTTATTTATTCATACAACTTCCATTACACTTGATGGGAGTTGCAAGTGACTTGCTAAGGACAAATCTTTAGCTAACTTTTATTATAGAGCTTGCTACAAAGTTCTACGATTATTTTTCTTTTATTATAATTTGACAACAATAGGTCCTATTTGTTCTAAGTGCCTTGCATAAGAAAATGGAAAAATGTCTAACATGCATTAGAATAAAATCACAGTTGCTTATCTCATTGCACAAATATTTGCTTTAGAAAAACATGGCCTTCACAGAATATATTATTCTGCCAAACTTCTCTCCCAATTTCTCTGTTCCCCTTTTAATCCAAGTTGTTTCCAGCTTTTTACTTTGGCTCTAAAATCATGTTCATTAAAAGTGTGTATATGCTTGACTGAAAAAACAAACATATCTGTAGTCTCTTTTTGCATTTCCAAAGATTTGATGGATAAATTTGTGTGTTAAACCAAGAGAGCATGTGTAGTTTGTTTTTTGTTTAATAGATTTTGCAGTAGATAGAATCCATGGTATAAATGAAAGGGATAATTTTTTTTGATCAGTTTCCAATACTTAATTACAAGTCTGCTCCAGCTAATTTCCTTACTGTGTCCACAGCTGCTATTCTTTTGTCAGTGGATTATTTTTCTTTGAAAAGTCTGAAAGGCATCTAGGCTTTTTCTGAAAGTCATCATCCCTAGATTCACTCTCCCAGATGCCTCGTTAATGCACTCATTTTGCAAAGTTGTTTGGTTGTTTAGCACCTTGCATTCAAATAATTTTTCTTTACTTATGAAAAAATGTTTTGAAAACACTGTAGAATATCTGGATCATTGTATCACTAAACTATTTGGCTTTGCACTATAAACAGCATTGTATGAATAATAGTACAAATTACTGATGAGCATTTTGGATTGACAGCACAGTTCATTTGTAAAAAAAATACAGTTTTTGTAGAAAGCTTTGGCTGATTATGGGATTTTCATTTGATTCACCAAGACAAATTAGCTGACTCTTTTAACTGTGAATGTTAATATGAAACCCTAGTATGTGAACAGTTTCTATCATAAACTGCAGAAAACTTATTTTTTTATTTGCTGGTAGAATTGTGGCTCATTATGTTGCATTGATAGAAACATGGCTTTATAGGGTGGTGATATCACCGCAGAGCCTGAACTTTAGAGGGTGGAATCAAAAATCTGGGTCCAGATCTTAATTTTCTAACTACCTCCTATTTCTGTATAATGGGCTGAACCAAAACCCCATCTCCAAATTTCCATCTCCAGGGTAACTCAGATATCAAACTATTTATTAGAGTGCAGTCTCCAGATTAAGGATTTGATTGTGGAAATTGCATATAGCCCATAGTGATGGGTAGTGCTGAGCCACACCATCTCAAAGGCAGCAAGCTTCCTAGGAGGTGCTGCAGACTTCACGCCATGGGGCCAGCCACCTCTGCTGGCTGGTTTGTGGGGTGAGGGCAATGGAACTTCGGTTCTACCTCCTCTGCCTCTCAGGGCAATGTGTACTCTCAGAAGAGCAGGGAGAAAGCAGTCCATGTGCTTCTTTGAGTGTAACATGCCCTTGCTGCACTCGCTTCTGGCCAACTGTGACAGGGTGCATCAGTGTCTCCCTTTGTTTCCTCTCCTAGTCTTCACAGTGGCCCTGCAAGAGGCCTACCTTCCCTCAGGAAGGGACAGTCAGGTGGCAAATCTCTAGTCCAAAGAAAACATAAATGAGGGTCCTTCTGCCTCGCTCTCTTGTAGAGTGCTGACCATCTGATTTTCTCTGCAGAGCCCTTACTCTTACCCAAGATGCCAACTCTGAGGGCTTCTTGCAGTCTGGTTCTCCATAGTCTGTGTTCCCATTCTCCCTCTAGGCCATCTGCTTGGAGTTTAGCCCTCTCCAGGGCCTGCCACAGGAGCCACCTTCTTCCCTACCACTATCTCCTTTCAGGGCCAGTCATTGAAGGCACTCTCCTTCCTGCAGTTCTCCCCAGCTGAGCGCTTCCAGACCTTTATGGTGATCACCTGACTCCTTCCCAGGTGGGTCTGATAACTGAACTTAGTCACCTGATCCACAGCTGATCAGGATCAGTTGGTGAGGGGTGAGTAGCTGATCCATCACAAGCAAGGTTGAGCCCAACTCCCCTTAAAGAACCAGCCAGACTATGACACCATCCTTTCTGTAGTCTATGCCAGGGGGTGGAGCCTCTTCACACTCTACCCATATAAGAACTAGACAGAACGTGGCCCTCAGACATTGTTGGAAAAGTTGCTGTTAGCATCATCATATTTTCAGTTTTACCATATGGCAGCTGGCTCCTGGATTTTTTCCAGTAAAACATAATTGGGGCTTATTCGCCCCTTGATATGAATGTTTAACTCTCATTAATGTCAAACTCTCATTAGTAAATGTAAGTCACTTGAAATAATACAATAAAATTAGTAGGAATTAGGCTGTCAGATCTGCTTAAACATCCCCAGTTCTTATTTTAAAGAGACAGATGAACCAAAGGTGGAGAAGCAACGTATGTCACCAGCTCTGAACTTTAATGAAGGCAACATTTTATGAGAAAGATTCCATGCAAATGCAAATGTATGTAGATTGTTTACTTAGACAAGAGGTTTCATGCATCATTCTCTGTATTCCTCCTCCCAGTCCCTTCCCTTTTGCCTGGGAAGAGATACTGTTGTTATTCTAGTCCTATATATCTTGATTTTATTATCTAACATTGCCATAAAAATGACAAGAAAATGGGTTTTTCCGATAATAGTCTTCTGTTCCTGGTGTAATTTCATGTCAAGCTACAGATACTGACAACTGCATGTTGTTTATATACTTTTTCTTTAATTATATACTGTAGGCCTACCGTTAATGAGATGCACAATGCTACATAATTAAGAGAATGTTCAAAGCATATCTTCGCTCGACAATGGCCGATGAAAGACTGACATCACTTGCTATTTTATCATGTGAAAATGCCATTGGCTAGTCTTTGGATCTCTCTGACACCCTGCTTCAGTTCACGATGGCAAAGGCGAGAAAAGCAGGGGTGCTGGAACAATGTTTATATTGGGGTTGCTGAGGGCCATTGAACTAAACTGTAAACCCTGGATATAATGAAAACCACTTCAGGCCAAGAGGTGCAGCAGCACCGCTAGTTCCAGCACCTATGGAGAAAAGCGACCTTTTGAACTAGAGGACCAGGGTTAACATTCTAAGGCTGTTACCTGCTGTAACATTATTTAATACTGAGCCACCCAATGTTGGTGCACAGTTCAATTTCTTGATGTTAACACATTTCAGTTATTCTTACAATTAAAAAGTTTCCATAAGCAAAACATTTTTTTTATTTACTTATATATGGCATGAATAAATAGAGATTTGCAGATCCTAGCATGCTAATTTATCATCTTATATGACCGGGATAAAACACACATGCAAATCATGCATTAAAATCATGAAATGGGCTACAAATACAATAAAAAAAAGGTATTAAAATTTAATAATTGAAGGAAGATGCCAAAGCTGCTCCTTGCGTAGGGTACCATTTAGTCTAGGGCCAGCCCTGGACACAATAACAATGAGTTTGGCAGGCACAGCACAGCCACATTCATAGTCACCCTCATAGAATCACTTCTCAATAAGAAATCTATGCCCTGGAGATCCCTAATAAAACATTGCTACAGGGATGCTGCAGGTCAGAGTTAAGGGGAATTAGCAGATCTCTGTGAGCTGTGAGCTGCTTGCATGCCTGCTCCAAGTCACAGCTTTCAGTCCCCTCACTATAGCCCTGATCCAGAGCCTGTGGATCAGGCCCTATAGTCTCCCACCTGTTAGACATGCCAATACCATGATCACAGGCACAATATAAGAACCTGAATGGAACAGAATAAAAGAGCATGGCACTTTCATTGCACAAAATTTATCTAATTTAAAAAAGTAAAAGTAAAATGCATCTTATTCTCCCCCAAATAGAAACCTTTATTTATAATCAAAAACCATTGCAAACAGAAATGATACATTCAAATTATTTGTCCTTGTCTGTTAAATATTAAGGCTGGGATTTTCAAAACTGCCTACAGGCATTTGGACACCTAATTCCCAATGGGCTTGTCCCCAGTCATTGTTGGCAGCTTTGGAACCATCATCCAACTCAAAATCGTTTATAGCAAACACATTTTAATGTAAAGCTCTGCCTGGTAATCCAGTGTTCGCACAATATGCTGCCATGCGGCGGGGGGGGTGTCCAAATTTGCATCCCAGGCTAGACATTCAGCATCACACTCCATAGGGTTCTTTACTCAGCATCCCTTTGTTAGAAGGAAAAGCCTTGACATGTTGGATGTGTGACGGAGTGGGAGGACTATACTGGGACAAACTATGAGGGAATAAAGGGTTGCAGCTCCAGTAAGGATCCAGGACACCCATCTCATGGGGAAAATGTTTCTTAAAAAATAAATATTGTTGTGGACTTGGAATAATCTTTAACAGATGTGTACAGTATATTTTTTCCTAAAAATAAGATACTCTTAATTGGAACAATATTCCACTTATCACTATCTGAAAATTATTTTAGCTTAGTGTAACATTTTTCTTATGTTTTCTTTTGACATTTTGCTTCCAAGATTATTGTTTGTTTGATTAAGAAGTCTGGCAGTTCATACCTGATTTGCATGGATCTTAACAGTTATACGGTTAAGTCAGATTTATAAAAGGCATTTCCTTTTGCGGTTATAAAAATGTGATGGCTTGTTTCATTTGAAAAATGAAGAATTAATGTAATGAGACACTCTTGTAAACGTTCATTCTTGAAGGCAATCTAGAGTTACTTACGGGAGCTCTGGCTTAAATTTGATTTCTCCAGCCTTCTCCTTCCATTCCAAAAGACCCCTCCTCCCCCTGAATCATATCAAAAGGAGCATTGCTGCAGTGAAAATATAATGCAAAATCATGCACTGAAAAGACATTCACAATTGGCAAGTATAATTACTCCTTTTTTCCCCTCAAAAAGGGATTATCTGTGACTACAATATTGTCAAAACGATGTCCCAAAGAACAATATTTCAGACAAGTGCAGCCATCAAACAAACGCATTGTATAATTATGTTCTTTGTCTCCTCTAAAATCTCTCGCTCCTATTTGTATCTTGCATGTGTAAGACCTCCTCCAAGGGAAGCCCCAGATTCTTTTTGACAATAGCACATATATCAAAGGTCTGATGGCTAGCTTGGCCTTTGCTGGGCTCTAATGGCAGTACTTGGCAGGTCTGCCTCAGATGAGGAGCTGTGCCTTGACTTTGCCCTGAGCTAAAGATGCCACCTCTAATATACAGAACTGTCATGAATTTGTTTTTTGTCATAAATGAAGCATGGTGCTGTGCTTTAATTTTCCTCACTGCCCTCTGTCAGGTAATAACCATAAATATTGTCCGGAATCATTAAGTCACAACCTGAAATGTGATCCTGCCCAGTTTCCAATCAGACAGCCATCTGGAAGATGAAAGAAGTCTATTTTTGTTTTAGAATGATCCAGACTCTAATTTGTAGTAACACTCTTAACAGGCTGTTTCGGAGACATTAACCAGAGGCTAGGCTCAGTTACTCAAGGAAAGTGCATTGTGTGTGCTGTCTAAAGCATTTTCAGCAGGCAGAACCATGTCTCTGATGTAAACCTGCAACGCTCAGAGACTTTTTAATCAAGTTAACCATATTCCTACATGAGCATCGGGTAGGCAAACAGGATGAGTGAAAATAAATAATGTCATAAAAAGTGCCAGCATTTCTGTAAGACAAAAATAAGTAGTTCCATCAAGCTAACAATGACATTTCAGGCTGTATATACTCCCATCAAGCTAGAGTTAATTTAATGCTGAAAATGAATAGTATTTGTCTGCTATAGAAATAGATGTTTCCACCACAGAGGTAAATCTTTTATTGCAACAATGGAATAATTTTGAATAGCAAAAAAATAAAATGATTATGCTGCTGGTCAAAAGCACTGTCAATCAAGTGATTCTCATTATGTATTTGAAACTCCTGAGTCCTCCTGACCCATGGTACAGAGGCTTTCATTAGTTTGTGACATCACAAAACAGCCGCAGTGCAATCAGATAAAGTATTGAGCAGTCAAAATTGAAATCACATGTATCAGCTCTTTCTATTCCAACATAAGTCATGAGAGAGCTGGGGTCTAGTGGTCTAAACACAGGACTGAGAGACAGGAACACTTAATTGCTCTTGTGGTCTTGCACACATCAGTAAATATAACTGTGTCTCAGTTCCCCATCTGTAAACTTAGGATAACACCCCCACAAGTGTGTAGTGTGGATCAAATAACGTTTGCAGACCACTGTGTATTATTAGTAGGATTAAAATTGTCCCCAGATTAAACAACGTTAATATGAACATTAAAAAATACCAGGTGGGATTTTCCAAATCACTCAACATTGGCCTAACTCCGCTCCTAAGTGGAATCTAAAGACAAGTATCTCATTCTTAAACAGTGCAGATAACAGAATATTTAAGTAAGAACAAGTCGATATATTTTCTCTTTGAATGTATGTGGCAATCCAAGAAGGATTCAGTAACACAAATGCACTTGGTCAGCCTCTAGCAGATGTGCCTCAGGCAGACAAGTGAGCATGCAGTTGAGAGAGCTGGACCATCACACGGTCACTGTGGATCAGGATGCGGATCCCTAAGGCACTGTGCAGGCTCACTGGGTGGGGTCCTCAACAGCAGGACTGTCCATCAAGGCCTTGTCTCATGAAAAAGGGAAACCTTTGGATTCACATTTCTCATTCGCTTTAAAAGAAAACATTTGTGATGGGGAACACATTGATGTTTCTCTCTCTCAGACTCACTGAAGGCTCCATACTCTGGGCAGCCTGTTGGTCACATGACTGGACCAAAAAAACCTAGGACACTAATTTGAATAGTATTAATGAGCCCAATACCCAGGCTCACCGACCTCATTCTGCCCATGTTTCATGAATCTGACCAGGCCCTTTATACTTTGTTATCTGGAGAACAAGCCCAGGCATGCCACAGATACTCTTTCTTTCTTTCAGTGGGCAAGGTTTCAGCAGTTGCGTATGGAGATACAGTTAACAAATCTTCCGTATTTCTAGATGTTTTGTCATTTCAGGTTATGTTCTCTTTAAAGAATAGGAAAAAGACCTGCCATATGTATGTGAATGCCACAATCACATGGGGTTCGCCTGCAGATTCAGAGAGCACCCCTGGAGGTCTTTTATAGGTGGAGATAATGAAACCAAAGTCCATTTGAACAAACCTTGTTTTTTCCTTCACATATCTGTGAAATGGGTGACAATATTTTCCCCAGAAAGTATGTTCAGGAAAGACGGGATGGAGAAAAACATGTTATAATCTGTCTATGGCACGATCAGATGTTAGAGTTTCATTAATTTCTTGCATTTAGGCTGAAGTGTGACTAGCTTGCCACAAGTGCAGGGGAAGGGAGAAAAAAGGCACAGGTGGAATCTCTTCCTCAGGCTGAGCCCTTAAGCCAGAGCGATCCACAATCATATTCCTGCTTTCCTTGATTGCAAGGACTGCATGAGGTTAGCCTTGAACGTGGGGCTAGCTTCTCAAAAGACAAGGGGCTGTATTAGAGATTTGGCCTTACACCCCAACAAACAAGCTGGCACGAGGGTAGGCATCCAAGGCAACCTTCCCACATGGTGGGCAAAGGCTGCTCTGGCCCAGGTTGCCCTGGTGCTGCTGGAGGCAGTATGCCTCTGCCCTCCACTTTCTCCTCCGGAGACAGACACTTTACAGCCTCAGTCTAGCGCTTACATTATGCAGATCTCATTGTTACTAACTACTTTCCTATCCTATTTTACATCCTAATCTGTTACCTCACCTTGCTAAAGAGAACACAGTTCCTGTGGAAAGCGCTGGTTTCCAGTTCTGGAGTCTAACCTCTGCTCCCCACATAACAGGTACTCATGAGCAGTGGCTGTGCAGGGTTCTCCTCTCGCCCTACCCATGTGCTTCAACCTGACCTGGGATGAGAGGATCGTCCACTCCCAGTGCTTAGTCAATTGATTAGCTCTTTGTGTGATGGCTGACAAAAGTGTCAACCAAAGAGATGGTGTTTATGACACGGCATCTCTCTGAGCACACGGAATTGGACCAACTCGTTTTACATTAAAGAACTATTATATTAATATGAGCCCATTTGTGAGTCGTTTCCAGAATGGCAGGAGGAGCATCTTGCTGTATGTGTCCAGTTACCATGTACTTTACAGAATGAAGTCTTTTCTTGTTAATGTTATTGTTCACATGATGGTAGTGCTGCCAGCCGCTGCTGAGATGAGGACCCTATGGCCCTACAAGCTACACATGCACGTAGTAAATGACTGTCCCTGTCCCAAATAGTTTCTGATCTAAATAGACAAGACAGACAAAAGGTGGGAGGAAGGAAGTAGTATTATCGCCCTTTAACAGAGTGGGAACTGATGCACAGAGAGTAAAATCCTGGCCCCACCGAAGTCTTCAATGGGGCCAAGATTTCATCCAGTGAGATTAAGTGACTTGTCAAGGGTTACACAGAAAGTCTACGGCCAAGAACTGAACCCAGAGCCTCTAAGTACTGTCTAGTGTATTAGCCACAAGTTTATCCCCTCACTCTGAAGCAAACGTGTTTCACTACCAACCACTACCAACAGGCAGGAACACAGAGAGTTCTAGCTATTCACAGTACCAGCTCTCCCAAAATATGTAAATAAAATGTGAGAATAAGTAATAATTTCCCCTTTTTTTACATGATCTTTCAAATTCACTTAGTTTCCCCCCCCCCCTTATTGATGGATGCACTGTACTACTCTAGAACAGTAGAGCAGACTAAAATAATTCCCTCATCTGGCATACCATGTCATGTCTACTGGAAAACATCAAACTCATCGCTTTGGAAAAAAACTCTATTTTTTCCTAATCGCATCATTTGGACAAAACACGGTTGTGATTATATGGAGCATGCTGGGTCTTTCTACATTCCACAGTTGTAATAATGAAGCCATTAAATTACTAGGTCAGAGGTCCCAATTCACAAAGAAATAATACCAGTTTATTGTTTCTAATCTTATTAAGTTAGAAAATAGTCTTGAGAGGTAACGTCAACCTGTAATGGCTGAAGTATTGATTATATTAACCCAGTGCTCATGGATAATTCAAAGAGCCTAATTTCATCTAATTTCTGTAATTTTTAAAACAGTCCAGCCCAACTGCTTTATGGAAAAATAATCCTCAATTATTTCTATAAATAATGTAAATCTGTTATTGGATTTGTTATGGATTAGCTGGTAAAGCATTTTGTATAATGGGTTAGCAGAATATTTTTTCTTTTAAAATCCTTTTTCTTGAACCCAACCATCTTTCCAGGCAGAGGCATCATTTGATTTTTTTTTTTTAATCTTGCCGATAAAATAAATAACTATGACCAAAATGTCTACTGATTTTTGGGTGCCCCCTTTGCACTTAGCATTGATGGGCCCTTTTTGGCCTTTGTCAGTATATAACCAGTTTATAATCAATGAGTGCCATCATTCCAGCTCTTATAAACGATACTTTCTCCTAATAGTGTAATATAAATACACCAACATTTGAGAATGCATGAGCTCAGTTATGCCTATACTCTAGCTAAAGAATAAGACCTGATCCTGCTAGGTTCCTGCTGCTTCTTGCAACTTCTTGAATGCCATCCATTAAAACAAATATATGTAGTAGTGTGTGTGCATATGAAATATACATACACCTATATGCCCTCAAATCACTAGTGTTCAGTTGGGATATGATCCAAAGCCATTGTATTCAATGGAAGTCTTTCAATTACACCTCTACCTCAATATAATGCTGTCCTTGGGAGCCAAAAAATCTTACCGCATTATAGGTGAAACCACGTTATATTGAACTTGCTTTGATCCACCGGCGTGCGCAGCCACCCCACTCTTCCCCCCTCCCCCAGCACTGCTTTACCACATTATATCGGAATTTGTGTTATATTGGGTCATGTTATATCGGGGTAGAGGTGTACTTCAGTGGCTTTTGGATCTGGCCTCAGAGCTGATTGTTTTTAAAACTATATTTTCTAAGGGCATTTCTGCTGTTGCCCACTGCACCCTCCCTGCCCCATTGCCTCTTGCTTCGTTCAGAATCTTTGTGCTGAGAAAGGCAGTGCTTTGGGATCCTTTTACTCCTCTTTCTCATCCTTCACTCACTAAGGTTTACTCCCAAAGTACTACACACATTAACAACATTAATGTGATTTAAGTTACTGAACCAAACTGAAGGCTAGTCAATTCAAAATATTTTTCATAAGAATGTTTATTAGCTCAGAGGACATGTGTGGGCAGAGCACGTGATCTGTAACGCCTGAATAATGATCACAATAAATCAGACCTCATTACTATATAAGGGAGGTCTGGATGGAGCGACTCACCAAGTAATGAGGTCTAATTTCGTGCCACAAAATTATTTTACACAGTATTTAGGCCTGGGGGGTCAGGGACTGAAAGGCATCTAATTAATCCAGATTTCTCGTGTGATGGTGAGTCACTAATTTTGGCTAGCTGCTTCAGTGTGATATTAAAGGTCAGCTTTTTAATTGTTATTCGCTATATTTGACCATTCAGAATGAATGGTCTAAACTTCTAGTATCGGGTTATATAGAGAAGGGTTGCGTTAAAATCACAGTATAATGGGATTTTGAAAAGTAAAGGAAGAAATTTCTTCCTTAAGATCAGGAAAAAGTGGAACAACCAAGCAGCAGGACCTATACTTTGTGCAGAGCTAATAAAACTAGCAAAGTGCACAAGACGGAAGCCTGGACTACACTGATGAAGCTCTGGGGGTCACAACCCCTGGGTTTGAGTCCTTGATCTGTTGTGTAACCTTGGGGAAGTTACTTCACCTTGCTTTTGTTTCCCACCTGTAAAATGGGAATACTGATACTTATCCAGTTAGGGAGAGATAGCTGCACACCTTCAACTAAAATTAATGGAAAACACAAGGTTAAATCCCCAGTAATACTTTGAAAATCTAAAACAGAGCATTGTATTTCTAAGGTACCTATCACTGTGGTTTCTAAAGCCCAGATCCTCAAAGGCATTTAGGCACTTAATTCCCATTGGAAGTTTGGTGTTTAAATACTTTTGAGGATCTAGGCCTATGTGTAGAGAGGGACCTAAACCAAAATCCCAGATCCAAACTCAAAATCTAATTACCAATCTGAATTTATTAATCTCTATAATGGAGAGAAGCTAAACACCAATCTGAACACTTATCCCCTTGGTGTTCATAATCTGGTAATAAATCTGAGTTTTCCCAAAATTTAGTGTCTTTGGATTTTGGGCAGAAGTATGCCGCAAATTAGGATCCGAATCTGGACCAAGGTTCTGGGTTCAGGTGTATCTCTGGTAAATATATATGCAAGAAAAGTGCAGTACATTCTTCAATATCCAATAAACGAATTATTTCTCTGAGATTGCACGAGAATACTTTCTTCATCTAGTGGAAAATACATTGTGCCAGCTCTTCTTCGGTTGACTCTTTGCAGTATATATGACCTAGAGTGAAAAAAAATCATGGGAACTTAAAATAAATCCTGCCTAGAAAACCAAAATGCAAACCAAAATGTCCTATATGGTATAATGTCCAGTGCTCAAATGAAAGGGGAGAGGAGTGGTGGCATACCTGTCAAAAATGATAGCATTTGCCTACTTTTCCCCCTTTTTCTCATCTATCTTCTTTGTCCAGCAAGACTGAGAAGTGGGAGCATAGCGCGACCATTTACATCCTTCCCTCCTTGAGAAATCATGCTTCCTTATCAAATTACAACACTAATATGATTTCATGCAGAAGAAACACAGAAGATCTGCATCTTTCCAAAATGGGAAGGGGAATCTGAGAAAATGTACGAAGAGGAGCCAGAGAAAAGTCAAAATCTGATATATGCTCCCATGGAAAAAATAAATAAATTACTATGGAAAGCAGACAGCAACTACTAATCAAAGCAGCAATAACCTGATATCTTCAGAAATCCGCATATTGATGCATGTGGTATAATGTAACCATTTAAGTGGATTACTAAGCATGAGGGACTCATCTCTATATGATGATAGGGCGGATTTCATTTCAGATGACAAGGGGATTAACAAAATGTGCTGTATATTTACATGTTCTCTTGTTGCATAGTGGATGCTGCCATGTGTAATAATGCAAGGTTAGACAGCTTCCTTAACAAGGTTTGGGAGTCTCTTCAGTGAGTTATTCAAGCCTTGTCCACTGGCTGTTACTATTGATATTTTTTATAATCCTGAAAGGATGGGATGCTACACATTAAATTGGGCATCTTATTCTTCTAATATTTGGATCATTGTCCTTTGTGCATTTTTTTTTTTACTAGACAGGGGACCACATCACTCCAACCATGAGGTGAAATACCCTGGGGTGGGATGGCTCTTTGACTTGCCCAGTCAGCACTGATCTCTTGCTGTCTGGAGCCCTGTGTCACAGCAATCCATTATTTCTTAGTTTAATTCTTTATGCACAGCTTTTCATATTGATTACCTAACATCATTAGTTTTGGTCATTCCATACAAGAGACAACGGAAAGATCAATTTTAAACATATGAGCAAAAGGCACTTGCTCTTAAAGCATCCAGGGACTGGAATCATTTATCTTCTGCTCTCTGAATCATAAATCTTTTACAAGTGTGAGTTAGATTCATTGTTTGCTACAGACACATGTGATGGAGTAGGGGGCATTGTCAAAGTGTCCTGCGTTGCAGGAAGGAACTGCACCCATAAAAATATATTGCTATTGGCATAGATAGTACCATGAGCTGCTGCAGAGAGCATGGTGTCACTCTGTTATATAGCTTGGTTTTCATAGTGGGCCAAGTTTTCTGCTCAGTCACCGAGAATACAATTTGGTCCGCTATGGACATCATGCTGACAGGCGCTGAATGCCCCCCATTCCCATTTATTTCAGGGGAGGTTAAAGGTGCTCACTACTTCTCAAAAAGTATTCAGCACTTTGTAGGCTTGGATCTTATGTCTGCTTCAAATCACTGCCTGAGGTTTGGGCAAGTCCAGCCTATTTCAGAATCAACCTATGCTCGCAGTGAAGGTGGACTCAAAAACACAACACCCATTAATACAGTTTGAACTATCTGGGTAGATGCTAAAGGAAGAACAACAGTTCGAAGTGAGATGATTAGAGATATCACTGGTAGCTCTGTTATCTGCCATCAAACCTAGAAATGATTTCTGGCTCACAGTGGTGAGAGGTGTCTTTTGCTACCTGTCTGTGAAATGCCACTATGTTCCTTTGCTGTCAGGAGGCCCACACTTTCCTTGGAGAGCCAAAAATGCTGATGTGCTGGGTGTCATGCTATCTAGAGTGGTTGAGGACATGAATGCCAACCTCAGGGCAGAGACCCCAAAAGAGTTGTATGTTCTGTAATTAGATTTCACCAACCCAGTAACAAACTTGAACTTCTGAAGCACTATAACAGTCTTACCATGGAATCACAGACAGCCCCCTTGGGTACGCCAGCTTACCTTGTTCATTCAGGCAAGCTGAATTTAGTGATAGATGGTTGCTATATACCAAAGATCACAAAAGATTTGGATTACTTCCAGTCCCAAGAGACCAGTCACTTACCCTAGGTCAATTTGTACCTCAGATCTCACACTAAATGTAATGCTCATAGCCAATCCTAGAGTAAAGTCACTAAGGATTTATTAACCAGCAGAAAGAAATGAGTGTTATTTACCGGTTAAAGCAGGCAACATACATTCACAAATGAGTTACAGTCAATGGTTCCAAAAAGTGACAGAGCTGTAGTCATCTGTCAGCATTGATTGTCTTTTGGGGCTAACCCAGGCTGACTCTGGGGTTCTTTGCTTCTGTTTCCTAGCTCCAGTCCTTTCAGAGTCGAAACAGCAAAGTGATGAAAAGTTTTCATGTCAGCTGTCTGGATTTCCTTTTTCCAGCTTTCAAGCTGATGAGACGAGCCCTTTCGCATGTTGTGTGTGCAGGAGCAATTACCAAAATCTTTGCACTGCAATGTTCCACAGCGACTCATTTAGTTCTGATAGGCCTTCCTGATGGGCTAGAAGTAATACTCTTCATAAGGCTTTAGTATTTTATACTAGGCAAGGTTTTCTCTTGTTTAGTGAGTTACATAGTTCAGAAAAAACATTTTACAGCTACATAGCAAACACACAAGTGTTAGCTTATAGCATGAGATATAGATATTATAAGTAGGATTAATCCGTGTAGCAATTTACAAACATTTCATAAAGTCTAAACACCAAACACATCATTATAATTCTAAGGCCTTGGCTACATTGGCACTTTACAGCTCTGCAACTTTCGCGCTCAGGGGTGTGAAAAAACACCCCCCTGAGCGCTGCAAGATACAGCGCTGTAAAGTGTCAGTGTAATCAGGGCAGCAGCGCTGGGAGCGCGGCTCCCAGCGTTGCACGCTACACCAGTAAGGGATGTGGTTTACGTGCAGCGCTGGGAGAGCTCTCTCCCAGCGCTGCCGCTCTGACTACACTCACACTTCAAAGCCCTGCCGCGACAGCGCTCCCGCAGCGCTGCCGTGGCAGCGCTTTGAAATTTCGAGTGTAGCCAAGCCCTAATATCGGTCTTAACCATATTAACACACAGGTGAGCTGGACTGGTTTCCAGCAATGAAACCGTCAGTGCTCAGCTGAATCCTAAAGCCTTGGCAAGAGCTGGCACCTGGTTTCCCAGCATCACACTGTGCCCTAATTTTTTTCCAGGAGCCATGTGATTACAGGCTGGCAGCTTGTCAAGAATATAGGCATATTAGGCACAGTACCTTCATGGCTAGACACAGGGAGCAGACAAACTATCTAAACAGCAGTGAGACCATTTTATTCCAGCAGCAGCTCAGGATGATCTATGAAACTACCAGAGATTACAGTCACTGAGGTGCTGAGAGTAATTCGATTTTTATGGTTAACCCTAGCAAATCTTTTGTTTATTCATGCTATTCTAGAGTGATCTTATCTTGTATGACTTTATGGAAACAAAACTAAACAGGCAGAGACATACCCTCTAGTTACATTTTCAAAAGCACCTAACTGATTTAGGGTATGTCTCCACTGCAAAAATGGCCTACAACAGCAAGACTCAGAGCACAAGTTAACTGAGTCATGCTACAGGGCTAAATGTAGCGGTGTAACCACGTGGGCTCTGGCTGGAGCCCAGGGCCTGAAATTTGGCAAGAGTGGAGGGTCTTGGAGGCCAGGCTCAAGCCCAAGCCTGAATGTCTACACTGCTATTTTTTGCCTTAATGTGCAATTCCCACAAGCCTGAGTCAGTTGATCCAGGCTCTAAGACTCACTGCCATGGGTTGTTTTTTGCAGTGTAGACATACCCTTCAGAGCTTAAGTTCCATTTTCAAAAGTAACTTAGACACTTAGAAAGAATAGTAAATATGGCAGGCGAACAGCTTGGCTTAACTGTGAAATCCTTGCTGATCTTAAACACAAAAAAGAAGCTTGCAAGAAGTAGAAGCTTGGACAAATGACCTGGGAAGATTATAAACATATTGCTCAGGCATGCAGGAGTGAAATCAGGAAGGCCAAATCACACCTGGAGTTGCAGCTAGCAAGAAATGTCAAGAGTAACAAGAAGGGTTTCTTCAGGTATGTTAGCAACAAGAAGAAAGTCAAGGAAAGTGTGGGCCCCTTACTGAATGAGGGAGGCAACCTAGTGACAGAGGATGTGGAAAAAGTAATGTTCTCAATCTTTTCTTTCCTCTATCTTCATGAACAGGTCAGCTTCCCAGCTACTGCACTGGGCAGCAGCAGGGAGGGAGGGTGACAGCCCCTCTGTGGGAGAAAGGAAGTGTTCAGACTATTTAGAAAAGCTGGACAACACAAGTCATGGGCCAGATGGACTCATCCGAAGTGCTAAGGAGTGGCAGATGTGATTTGAAGACCATTGGCCATATCTTTTGAAATCATGTGATCAGGGGATGGTCCCTGACAACTGGAAAAGGCTAATGTAGAGCCGCGATCTATAAAAAGTGGAAGAGGAGGAGTACCGGGGAACTACAGGCCAGTCACTCACCTCAGTCTCTGGAAAAGTCAGGAGGTCAGTCTCAAGGTGATCAATTCTGAAGCACTAGAGAAGAAGGAAGTGATCAGAACAGTCAGCATGATTACCAAGGACAAGTCATGTCTGACTACCTAATTGCCTTCTTATGATGAGATAACTTGCCTCTTGGATGCAGAGGAAAGCAGTTGGATGTTCATTCCTTTGACTTGTAGCAAACTTTGAATATGGTCTCCTCGTATTGCAGCGAAGTTAAAGAACTATATGCGATGGAACGGACTAGTAAGGTGGATTAGAAAGCTGGCTAGATCATCAGGCTCAACAGGTATGATCATGGTCCATTCTACTTGGCAGCGTATCCACAGAGTGCCCCAAGGGTCAGTCCTGGGGATCTGGTTTTGTCAATATCTTCCATTGAAGTGGAGGAGTGTGGACTGTTACCTCAGCAAGTCTTCGATGGACACTAACTGGGAGAGTGTAGAATGCTGAGGTAGGGATAGGGTACAGGGAAACCTAGACAATAGAGGATGTGCCAAAGGAAATCGATGAGTGTTCAAACAAGGACAAGTGGCATTGAGTCTTGCACATAGGATGGAAGAATCCATGCACTGCTACAGACTAGGGGACTAGTGGCTAGGCAGTCAGGATCTCAGAAAGGCCTAGTAGTTACAGGGACGAAAGGTTGGAATCTGAGTCAACATGTGCCTTTGTTGCCAGAAGGCCTAACGGCATTTGGGCTGTATAAGTAGGCATTACCACAGTAGAGGGTGTGGTCATTCCCTCTCATCTGTTCGACATTGTGTTGAGGCCTCATCTGGGTACTGTGTCCAGTTTTGGGCCCCACACTACAAGAAGGATGTTGGTAAATTGGATGATCCAGTGAGGGCAACAAAAATGATAGGGGGCTGGAGCACATGACAATGAGGGAGAGGCTGAGGGAACTGGATTGTTTAGTTGCAGAAAGGAAAGAATGAGGCAGGATTTGAGACTGCTTGCAACTACTTGAAAAAGGGTTTCAAAGAAGAATTGGATCTAGATCGACGGGTTCCCAATGGTGGGTTCCCAAACCCTTGGCGGGTTGCAGAACGTTACAGTGAGTCACCAGAAAAATTCACTAATGGCGGCCAGAGGACTGGCAGAGGCAGCAGGTAGGACGCGCAGTTGCATGCAGAACAGCCAGCCGCCAGGAGAGCGGGGCAGGCATGGGGCTGGCAGCCTGAACTATACCCAGTCAGCGGGGGGCCAGCAGCTTAACCACAGCAGCCTGTGCATGGGCTGGCAGCCCAAGTCCCCAGGGAGGTGACCAATGCTAAATCAAACCTGAGATGTTATCGTTCTCCAGTGGTTCCGACTCCAAGAGCTATGTGCAGACAAAGCAACAACAACCATCACACTGAGGGAAATTTAAACTAATCCGCGAAATATTCATTTGTTAGGAGGGGTTTCACGAGATTTCACAGATATTAGTGAAAGGGGTTGTGGGGTCAAGGTTTGGGAAACCCTGATCTAGGATGTCTACGTTGTAGGAGATGACAGAACAGAGAAAGTCTCAAGTTGCAGTGGGGGAGTTTAGGTTGGTATTAGGAAAAACTTATTCACTAGGAGGGTGAAGCACTGGAATGGATTACCTACAGAGGTGGAGAATCGTCCCTCCTTAGAGGTTTTTAAGGTTAGGCTTGACAAAGCCCTGGCTGGGATGATTTAGTTGGGGATTGGTCCTGCTTTGAGCAGGGGGTTGGACTAGATGACCTCCTGAGGTCCCTTCCAACCCTGATGTTCTGCGATTCTATGATACTTAGAGCCTGAGGGCTTGTCTACATGGTGAGTTACTGTGCAGCAAGCCAAGGGTGTGAATCTACAGGTCACCAGGTTGCTGTGCAGTAACTCATCAAGCGGATTCTACTACAGTGTAGTAAAAGCCCTGGAGTGCAACTTAGGGTACTGTGCTTTCAATGAAATATAGGTTCTTAAATTATTTAGGTGCTTTTGAAAATTTTATCTTTGGTCTCTCTGTGCTTTGCTTCCTCCTCTGAAAAATGGGGATAATAGTAGACAAATATTTTAAAGGTTGTAAGGAGCTTAGATAGATAGACAGATAGATAATTCAGACACACCACCCATGACTTAGTAAGAAAATACTAAATAGAATATATTCTGTCCACTATAATATTATTAAATTTGCTCTAAGAGCCAAGTTCTTTTCTCAGTTACACCCACACAACTTCATTTCACTGAAGCCCTAGGTTACAACATATTTCCAATGAGATATTACATAGTTACTGAAAGAAAGCATAATACTCTCAAGCAGTTATTCCTGAGTTTATAGGAAATCTTAGATGTGAGCTTTATGCCCTGTATGGCCCAAAGGACTTCTGAGGAATAGCCCATTTTTAAGTAAGTGCATTATCTGTATTTCTTCACATTTGAAGAAATGTACAATAACTATGTGTGACAGTAATATTGAGACCTGACTTTATCAGAGGCCCAGATCTTGAGGAAAAATCATAAATTTTGCCTTTAAAGGAAAATAATGTATTTCCATGAATTTGTTTAATGCAAAAATGTAACTTTCTTTCAAATAAAATGTCATTATCTTTGCAGCAGCTTTTCAGAATGAATAAAACGTTGAGAAAACTCCTTATTTTTTCACAAGCATTTAAAAGAGAAAATTGGAAGTCATTGTTTGTTTTGAAAACCTGTTAAAGATATTTCCCCCTCGATTCACCAGCGGTGAGAATTTATAGCTACACAGTTCTCTTCTGTGGCTGCTCTGAGTAGACCTGTTTGAATAACTGATTTTTACTTCAACTCACCAGAAGAAAATAATAATCTAATAACAATAAATACATTAATAATTTTGGGTTGACCCAAAACAATTTTTTTCCAACTTTTCAGTGAGCTGAGAAGTAAAAAAAATTTTTTTGGATTGAACCAAAATTTCATTTCATTTTTGAGCTTTTTTTTTAAAAAAAAAACTGAAATAAAATTTCAAAACAAAAAGTCACTTTAAATTTAAAAATTGAAATGTTTCAATTTTTTCTGATTTTTTCCAACCAAGCAATTTGGTGAATTTGACACAAATTCACAAAATTTTTCCATAAACCCAAATTTGCATTGTTCAGGAAAATAAAGTTTGGATAAAAAATTTCAGCTAGCTATATCCTGGAGTCAGGGGGAGATCATTTTGCTACATTATTCTGCTTCTGATGCTGCTCTCCTTCAAAAAGTGACTGTGGCAGCTGTCGTGCTCCTGTGGGAATTATATGCGACCACTGTACACTAGTAAGTAATACTGTTCCTCACATGTCTTTATGCACCACTGGATGCTCTCTGATATGTGTAGGAAACATGATATCATATGGTATCACTGTGCGTAAGTAGTAAGCATTATAGCAAAGTTGTTTACCAGTGGGCAGTACTGAAACACATGCTGTTGCTACTAGTTATGGAAGAAGCACCTCAAAAGGTTTGGAGATTTGGCTTGGAGAACCATCTTAACATTTTTAATATTTATTTAAAGCAGTGGTTCCCTGATGCTGGAAGTTCTCTGTAGGTTAGGCAGATGTATGTCTCTTGAGTCAGAACCAGAACATGCCAGAATGACGTTCTGGCACTTTTGCCGTATGGAGGATGACACAGGAAGACATTGCACACACTGTGTGTTAGAGGTTATCCTGGCGGGAATATTCCCACACTGGCAGTGGCATTCCAGTACTACCAGAAATGAAAGGGATTTGGAACATCTAGTCAGGTGCCAAAGGGCCCTTGGGGGAAAATGTTTCAGAACCGCTGATCTAAAACATACTAACACCTTATTCATATTATTTATTATTTGTATTGTGGTAGCACCTAGAAACCACTAATCAAGGATCAAGGCCCCTTTGTGCAAGGCATAGTACACATATCCATCAAACAGATGGTTCCTGTCCCTAAAGTACTTTGGCTCAGATCCTAAGAAGTATTTAGGAGTCTACTTCCTATTTATTTCAATGGCAATTAGGTGCCTAAATAACTTTGAGGATCTGAGCCCTTGGGTCTGAAACTATGGATAGGAAATCTCAATAGGGCAGCTTTTTCATGAGTTTTCTTGTATTTGGCACTACTACCAGGCCCTGAGGAACAATAACAGGCTTTGAGGGGAAGTGGGAGGATTTGGCATTTCCAGTCCTGGCAGGATCTGGAAGTTCAGTGGTGTGTGAAAGTGAAAATAATTACCAAAAATTAATTAGTTAATTAATTAATTAATCTTTACAATATACTCTGATACTTAGCAGTTGGATCTCTTCATTAGTGTCCAATGATCCAGAAGACATTTACCATACATTTTTCATTCTTATTATTATTAGATGTATTTATAAAGCAACCATTTCCATGGTATGCAGTATCCATTGTCAACACTAAGGGTTTACAGAGGGTGCATTAGGTGAGTGTTCCTACTGTACATACCATATGAACATTGACTAGCAGCATTGTGATAAGGCAATCAGCAGGAACAAGCCTCATGGATGGGTGGGTGGTAACATTCCCATATCTAGATTTGGAAAGCCAAGACTCTCCTTGATATGAAATAGAACCATTTGGATCTTTCATAAATTATAGCAGCCTACAATGGAATTTCCGTAACTCATGATTTACAGCTCCTGGACACACTTCCCACCTGTGTGAGATGGACAAGGCACATGGATATTCCAGGCAGGAGAGCCCCCTGTTTCTTTCCTTTCAGAGCTGTCTAAATATTTGTAAAGAAGAGATCAAGGAAGAAAACAATACCCTAGGAATGAATTCTGAAGTAACTATCAGGGCTGATTATGCGCATAGGAAGTGACAGTTTCTGGTTGTTGTTAGTACGCAGCAAATTGAGGCATTGTAGTTTTATCTGTTACCAGAAAAGTTCTCTATTTGAAAAGGGGGGCAGGGGGGAAGCAGGAGCCCCACCGTCTCATTTTTAACAAGGACCAGCTGAAAAATGAAGGCAAGCAGCACACAGACCGTCTTATGTCTGCCAATTCATTTCCTGGCCCTGGGAAATAAAAAAAACCCTCTTGTTTCCTCTCATGCAGGCCAAACATGGCAAAGTACCAGGGGAATTCTGAACAGAATCAATTGCACTTGTTACTAACTGAGTTTTTTTTTATTCTTATATTACCAAGGCCTGGATACTCAGCTGCAAGCAATTATAATGAAGAGTTACTGAGTAATGGTTTCCAGATTGCTCCATGATGGGGCATTAATTGAAAGGGACAATTTAAGAGCTTAGGCCATGTAAATGCATTTCTTATTCTGTCAGATCGAGAAATTTCTGCATGCAAGACGCAGAAAATGCTGAAAACTGATAAAGAGTTACTAGTAGCTACTTAAATGAACATTTGGAAAAAGGGGGTTTACATTTAAGGAATCAAGAACAATTAAAATAAAGTACTAAGCTAGGGTTTTATTAGGAGTTAGAATATATACTTTATCAATGGTGGGGCAAAGTCTGCTCACAAAGACTCAGCTCCTGAAAGGTATTTAGGTGCCTAACAACAACTGGGAGTTAGGTGCCTAAATACCTTTGGGGATCTGGGCCAGAGTACCAGTGCTGAAGTCAGCTGAGGGACTCTTGATCAAGACAGGTGTTGATGGAAGCAGAGTTTGGCATAAATTCTATCAGTCTAATTTCTCTTTAAGGTCCGATCATGGTCCTACTGAGTCAAAAGCCCATAATGATGTGATGGACACCTGCCTTTTAATGCCTGATAAGAGAAAGCATTTCCTTTTTTCATGCTTAGCTTCACAGTAAAACAATGGGCTCCAGGCTAGACAATGGAGAGATGAAGTATCTGAATAAGACGGTTAATTCTACCTGGACTGAATAAACATAAGTAAAAATAGTCAGCAGGAAATGGTAGCAAAGGCTTGAGTCGTTGGCGAAGATGATTCTCCTCTCCAATAAAGTCAGTCTAGTGATACTGCTATAACACTAGTTTAATAAAAGAATCAGGCCCAAGAAGTTTATTTTTCTACACATTCATAATCAGTTTTGCATTAAATAGAGAACTGTGTTGTGGTTACTCATCTAAAAGTGCTGCTGAAGAGTTAGAACAAAAGAGTACAACCTGCCTTAGCACATTTTTAATGGACGAATAAGAGAGATTCTATTTTCTGCATGAAACAACTAAACATTTATGATACTTTTCAAGTTTGGAAGAAATTTTTTTTGCACTTGGCTGTGAAATCACATATACAGATTTCTACTTCAGTCAGGCTTATTTTCTTCTAGATAGTGTTACATTCTACAAGAATGATAAATTCATTTCATTCACTTAACTTTCATTCTAGATTAGTGATTTTTTCCAGTTTCCCCATCCACTTAATATTAGCTCTAAAATAACTGATGATATAGAGACATATTTCTCTTTCCAAAGCACTGAGGCAGCCAGTGGAATAATTCCTGGATTCTTCACCTCTCACACTACTGTTCTTATCCAGCATGAGTAGATGGAAGTTCAGCCACTTGTGATTAAATCACTAAAGTGAAGAAGGGCATCAATGAACAGTTTGCTGACCTTTTACTCGATATTCAGTGAAGTACACTCCTCATCAGAAAGCCTTAGTCTGCCCAAAAGCTATTACTGAAATGCCTGGGGTTGCAAATATAAACGCTGTCAAAGTGGGTGGTCAATTCAGGTCAGGCTTTGGGTTGATTCACAGGCACTAAATTAATCCATAAGAAAGGATGTTGCTAGAATCTAATTTTTGAACGAGGGGAGCATAAACTCCATCAGAGTGTGTCAGCTATTGTGTTATTACAAATGGACTGGAGAGTCTTTTCACCCTCTGACATGAGGGCAAGCTTTGCCAGACACTTTATATCATAGTTTCTCTAAAATGCAGACTAGGAATGAAATCTTGGCCCCATTGAACTCAATGACAAAATTCCCATTGACGACAATGGAGCCAAGGTTTCACCCTGGGGTTATAGAGCCCTTCCTCTAGTGCTCTTTCCTCCTTCGAGACTCACTTAATGCTCCCATATAGTGATTTGCCTCCCTGTGGAATATGAGGAGATATGGGCTGCCCAACCCTGGGCCCAGAATTTGCAGGGAAATTCCACTGACTTCAGGGCATCTGCTGAGGACTAGACCCAGACATATAGGGTATATCTGTGCTGCAGTGTACGCCCAGGTTTCAAACTCAGGCTCAAGCATAAGTCCTCTTCGTCTACACACAAATTGCACTAGCCCTGGGCTCAGACTCAAGGTTCCAGGACCTCACATATGTGGAAGGTCCATGCCTGAGTCAATCTGGGACCCAGGGTTCAAGCCCTATTTCATTGCAGTGTAGATGCAGCTTCATTGGACCCATGCTCCGGGAGTCCACTGAAACTATTCCACAATCCCATGAGCTGACTTTCTTCATCCTCTGGACTGTCAAATTTGGTGGACAGTCAAGTTTTCTCACACTGCACCATGAACAAAGGGCTAGAGTGGCCATATTTTGGGAGGGCACTAGGAATTCTGGGATATGGGTGGATGGATGTGGGCCTACATAATGTAGTTAAGATGCTAGAGCCTCAGACTGAGACCAGGGTTCAATAAATCCCTAACCTGGGATTCCAAATAATTGTAGATACTCCATCTCTGGGTTAACAAACTCAGAGTCTACTAACTTGAGTTCTACTAACCCTGGGCTTACATTGCAGTGTAAACATACCCATAGAGGCCCAGTGGCTCCATACTCCTTATTACTTAGGTACCCCATTCATTCTGCCAGTGTCTGCCATCTCATGGCTTCCCCAGGTAACCTCAGGAGGTATCTCAGAGTGCAAAGAGGACTCAATGCATGAAAATGTTGGCAATGTCTGAATGATCTTTTGCTGGAAAATCTTTGCAGGTGAAGCAGGGATGACACAGTGTAGTCAATTATTATTAATAATAAATATTTATATTTATATTGCTGTAGCACCTAAAGGTCTCAACCATTGTGCTATGCACTGTAAAAAGAGCTTTCAATGTAATCAACCCAACTGACTTCACCCCCTCACCACCCAGCCTTTTTTTCTCAGATCTGAGTAGATCCAAAATTTGTGGAGGGGTTTCCATAGTGTTAAAAAGAGAGAGCGAAATCATTCCATTTAATTCTCAATCCCACTTCCCTCCAACTAATATTGCCCTATTTTGACAAATTTTCCATCATTTCCCCACTATTTATGGGATATTTAAGAGGACATTCTGTTAGCTGGGAGTGTTGCCTGAGTGAGGACTGCAGGATTAGCCCTTGGGTGTGTATAGGTATATAGACACACATACTGTAAGATAGTTATCCATGCCAGAAGATAAAGGCACCAGTTACTTGATGATTAAGCAAACTTGGAGAAAAATTAGCATATGGTGTTACTTCACAGAAGTCACAAAACAGCAGCCTATGTACTGAACAGGGAATTTTGCAGAGCTTTTTATTTTCTACTGAAATTAATTTATGTTTATTATAAGGAGTTGTTCTTTCAAGGATTGGCCAAGTCTATCCCTGGGCTCATTCTATTGACTTTAGTAAATTTACATCTGGGATAAGTCTGGCCTAATTTGGACCAGAAATTCATCCGTCAACCCTGCAAATACTGAAAATAACATAAAATAAAACAAAACCTTGCTATGCGATTTAGGGGGGAAAACTAAATGAAATTTTGGTTAGAGCTAAAACTGTCATTAAATACTTTGAAATAGTTTCTGGGAGCCTAGGTTTTGTTTTGTTGTTCTTCATCGGTTTAATTTCCTCCCAGTCAAGCTGCACTTTAAAATGTGACCAATCTTTATAAGAAAGACAATGTGGGCTGGGTAATATCTTGTATCAGACCAGCTTCTGCTGATGAAAGATACATGCTTTTGAGCTATACAGAGCTCTTCTTCTGGATCTGTCTCTCTCACATCCTGGGATCAACAGCATTACAACACTGCACAGGTCATTATGTAATTTGTAGTCACAAAACAGAGGCTCTTGCTCATGATGGTAAGCAGGGCCACTCTCGTTAATAGAACAACCCCATTACCATACCCTTCACCTTTCCCCACCACAAAACAAAACAAAAAATTTGATTTAACATCCAGGATAAACATATAGCCGACCAGAAGGGTGCCCAAAGTGAAGTTTGATCAAGCTATAAAACTGCCAGCAAATAACACAGAAGCAAAGCTTTACACTGAATTTTAACTTTTAAAATAATGTGGAACCCAAAGAAATATGAATCTGATAACCACTACGGAATGGGTCTGGGAGTTTTATTAGTCATTCACAACAGCAATCTTTGTGCTGGAAGATGGGATGCTTAATAAGATGGTAGTGAAATGTAAAGGAGGAACCATCAAGATTCAACCCTGAGAAGGAAAAAGAAAAAGAAAAAAGGATTTGTTTTTAAAGGAAATTTTGCATTAAGTCACCCAAGTGGTTGAAAGACTCACTGTTCTTGGAAGTTCTAGACTGGTCCTCTTTGGTACAGCATAAATGTTTTTCTGTTTGTGTAGAGGAAACTAATATGTGTTTAGCGTGCACAGAAATTAATGGACTACATATAAAGGCATTTCTTGTTTTTTTTCCCCAAACTTCTCCTTTCTTTTGGCAAAAGCCAGTGGCCCCATCACATAATGGAAAAGTTCAAGATTTCAACGTAAATCACATAATTAGAAGGATATTTCCTTTGCTTTAACCTTTTTTTTAAAAAAAACAAGCAAGCAAACAAGATGGTTTACTTGTTTTGTCTGGCTCGGGGCATAATCAGCTGTTGTGGGGTTTGACTGTGTGACACCCTGTTTTTAGTAATGATTAGCCTAATAAATAATAATAATACTAATAATAATTCATGGTCGTTGCAGATTTAACCACAGGCAGACAGGACATTGCCTCATGGCCCCTTCTCTATAATGAGACCATGTTATTTTGGTTGCTATTTTCTGCTCTGCATAGGGTTTGGAAGAATTTACACATAACCCTTGGCACCAGGCCAGCGCTTTAAATAGGATTTCTAATAAAGCCCAGTTCATATTGCTCATCTATTGAGGACCAAACTACTAACTGTCCATTGTCTACTTCTGGTGTTTTGTGTGGCCAATTTCCGAAAACAGGCAAACACCTTTAATGACTGTACTGTTCAAGTACTAGGGAATTTGACTGTTAATCATGAATTATGCCGCAAACCAGAGAAATTCTCTTGTATTCATATAAATTAATGCCTATTTTCACCAGCTTCTCAACTCAGCTCTGGAGCTTAACAGGCCAAAGAAAGAGCTGTTTTCAGTTGCAAGAATAAGGGAACAATTTTTCATACAGAATATCAGGGCAAATCCTAAGAGTTTTAACTCATTTTTCACTCAGTCCTTACTCAGGCAAAATTTCCATTAACTTCAGTAGGAGTTTTACCTGAATGAAAAGAGGATGAGATACATTTTTAACAGCTGGAAATAAAAAAAACAACCCACCCCAAAACCAGATTTACTTTTTGTAAGTAACATTTGGTGTAGTTTTGGTCCTGATAAACAAGCAGCCTTTGAACGCTGGGGAGAAGGGAATTGGAAACGAACAAGTTATTTTGTTTAGATAATATTCTGCAGCCTGAAGAACCATAACATGCAACTTAAAAGGAACTGTTGGTTTTCTATCACCTCAGAGATCTGCAAAAGAAGAAGTTAGATGGCAGAGCCTCAGCTCTCCAAAGGAGTAATTACGAGTTGGCTCACTGCTAAACTATGCTGCAAAAATACTCTGTGAGGTCTATTGTTCTACCAAGACATGTGAGTAACTTACATTAAACTTAATTAGCCTTGGGCAATGAGAGACAAATAGGGTTCTAAATAGCAATCCAAATCTTCAAAGGTCTGCAAATAAACTATTAGGGGAAATTCTTATTGATTGAACTCTAAATGTGAAACAATTTGGGTTTTATAGAATTTTTTTGAAAACCTATAGAATTAAATATTAAATAATATCCTTTTTATAGCATTTTAAAAGCGTCCTATGGAATGTAAAAAAATTCAATCCACTATAGAATTTTGTAGCTTAGTTCAAAAATTCTATTCATTATTACACACTAGAGTACTCTTCAATAAAAGAGTAGTCTGTGATTTCTCTTTCCATGTAATCCTATAAACAGACATTTCATAGCTGTATCAATGCAAAAGAAGTTCAAATCTTAAAAGATGTAACTCCAGTCACATTGACAAAAGCCTGATTGAAGTAGCTACAGTGTCCTCAAACTACGCTCCAGAAAGGAATCGGTGAAAAGGCAGAATATATGTTGGCTACATTGCTTGTCACCAGGGTGTAATTTGGCTCTCTACTTCCACCCCATGCTGGCACAGAGTACTGGAAGAACAATCTGATAAATAAAGTCTTGGGGGTCATATCATCACCTGGGACCAATATATCCTTCTACTCAAATCCACACACAAGCCAGGTGGATGCCTCATGGAACAGAATGTCTTTCCTGGAATATTTGGCACTGTGCAAAAGAGACGCTAAGTGAAATTGTGTCAACTCTCACGCTGAAACTACCCGCAGCACATGTTAGTGTGTTTGTGTCTGAATGCTGTAGGAGCCAACTGATGTTTTAAGACCCTTTCTGGTTACCCCACAGTGAGGGGAGAGATTGCCCAGATAAACCCAGTGTACCTTTATATCAGGGGAAGAACATTTCCATACTGGAAGGACTACAGATATCAGGGAAGTACCTTTTTCAACGGAATAAACTACTAATCCTTGTAAAAATGACATTTGTCAGCCAAACATTCCCACTCTCCATGCCAGTGCACCGGGGGGGTAGCCTGGGGGCATTGCCGATGTTGGAAAGACCTGGCCAGAGCATTCAAAGATAAATCCTGCCACTGCCTCAGCTGCTAGGGAGTGTCTCTAATGCAGATACCTGGCAGTTACACAAAGGCTCTCATTCTCTCACAAGAGGAGTGGCAGTGGTGGCCACTTAAGTCCATTGGCCTGCAGGAATCCTGGAGCATCTCCTTGATCAGGGAAGAGGACACTGATTCCTGCCCATCTGCCCAGCCAAGTTATTTCATCTAGGTGCTGGGCTCTGGGCTTTCCTCAGTGTTTTAAAGCACATCATTTAAGAATAATAGCTTTTATTTAAAATGTTTGGAAACTGTCCCAGCTTATACATCCAAATATATTAACAGCGGATGAACTACTTTATAGGAAAACATCTGTGGGTCGCTCCCATCCCCCAAAAATCTGATTCTTAGCCACGCCCACTAGCCATAAACTAAAACACCTGAGTGCCACATACACAAAGCTTGAGTTTCTGCTGAGCCTTCTGGAAAATATGTCACTTGACAATTTCCTGACAGAGGGTGGCTTAGAAGAAAGGCCACCAGCACCCCCCGGCCTACAGAAACATACATCAGTTATGTGGAACTGATGATTGTGGAAGGGGCAGTGTCTTAAAAATTCATATCAAAAGCAAACTTCTTTGTTATGAAACTTGAGTTTTGCAAAGGTTGCAATTGTACCTGAATTGGTGCTAACACCTAAGCATAGGAAACAACGTGCAGGGGTCAAACCCAGATTAGCTCAATTTATGAAAACTCCACTTGTCTTTGTCTACTGTGGTGCCTTTACACTGATGGCTGACTATAACCGTTGATGAATTGGCCAATTCCTGCTTGTAGACAAGGTCTCTCTCTCTCCCCACTTTTCCCCTCTCTCTATGAAAAGAGACTCCATACAGCTAAGAAGCTTTTCTCTGACTTCTGTCTATAAGCCTGTGTTTTTTTTTCTCCAGCATGCTATTTCAATGGTGTTGAATGCTGCCAAGAGAATTCTTGGTCTAACCATCCATCCTTTTGAGGTAATTTCTTCCAGTAATTTGTGCACAAGTTAGGCAGTGTTTTCTGATTACTCTGAAGTATTTTTGTGGTTCCCATAGAAACCTAGGTGGATTTAATTTTCATTCTGATCTTTCTCTGTTTTCACAATGTACTGAATTTGCAAAATACAAACATTTAACAGCAAATCAAAATTCAATCAAGTAGTTTAGTAAGCAAATACACAGCCTGAATTTACCAGTCCACTGTGAAAACAATGTATTAAGATTGAATTAAATATAACAGGCTGTGTTCTTTTATTCCTAAACATGATTTTGCTAAAGAGTGAGCCCTCCTTAGAAGAGCGGCAAATGAGGGACTGCTTTCTGCTGTGACATGGAATAGGATTGTTGGCTGGGTCACTGCTTTCCCTTTCTTTCCCTTTCCTACCTGTGAACTTGACACCAGTTGGGACTCACAAGACCCCTAGTGAGGCATACAGGAGTGGTGCAGTGCTTCTGTCCTGAGATTAGCAAGGATTTTAAATGCTTATAGCCAATATATTTTTCTAGTAAAGAGTAGTACATCTGAAATAATGCTGTTAGTGCCATGCTGATGTCTCCTTGGCAAAATGTACATACGGTGAAGCTACATGAATATTTTTCCAGGGATCTATAAACTGTTCTTTACACATCTGACACACTTTTTCAGAGAACACCTTACTATTAAATCAGTGATGACACTTCCTTTGTGGGAAAGGTTGAGAATATCCTAAAACTCCCTAGGCCTTCTGACATGACCTATTCCTGTGAGAAAATCACAGACCACTAGGTTAATCAGGCCCTCCCCCTGTTTAGGTCAGCCAATTAGGGAACAGCAACAATACCACATGATAGATGCAACTATCCAATACCCAAATGACTAGTTGCAGGGATCAGTTTGTGAGCAACCCATAAGCTTTGATGTGTTTGCACAAAATATTCGCCAAGAAATTGCGAAGAGCAAATAATCAAGTGTAAATCAAAGTCTGCTCACAGGGAATTTGTGGACAAAATAAAGGGTAATCTCACTGGATAAACTGGTCATTGTGAAGTGTTCACGCAGCTCTGTTTATAGCCATTCTGCCCCATCACCTCTGTCCAGTCATTAAGCCATGGGAGTGAAAGGGACAATTCTGCTATTTCACTATCCAACACACTAAATCAATGTAGCATTTGCAAAAATCTTTTAGGTGGCCAACAAAGCACTTTTAATTTGGGGTTTGGAACAAGACCAGTTAGGGATATGTAAGATTTTACATGTAGTAGTTTTATTTTCTTACCTACTCTAACTTTTCCACCCACACTTTTAGTCTCTCCCTAAACTTCAATTAACCTCTTCATTAGCTTAGGAGCTTGGGGAACTTGTTATTTAAAACAAAAATAGAGCCTGCCGGTTTGCATGGCTGGCAAGCTTTTCCACAGTTTGACAGTTCCAGCTCAGACCTCTACTTGAGATTTATAAGACACAGCTTTAAGTCACTGAGCTCATTGGGTTTATCCTGTGCACTGCAAGATTATTTCTCCTTCAGGGCATGCAGCATAGAAACATCTGAGAAAGAAATTTACCAGAAGAGACATACAAGCAGGCAATTCACATTTTGTGGCTTATTCTCTGGTTAAAGCCCTTGAATAGTAGCCAGTTAACTTATGCTTAATCCCTAACAAGTGTTCCCCCCCAAAATATCCAGTACTTTGACTTTAATGCTAAGTGATGGGTTAATGTTGAACACACTGTTCATAAACCTCAGTCAGCTTTACTATGACAGCAGGATTAGAAGGGAAAATATGGACTGAAGGCACCCACTGGATGGTCTAATTATTTGAGCTTCTGGTGCTCAGGATTAATTCTGGTTTAAATAATGTTTTTGTTTCCTCTGTCCCTTCCCATCAAAAGGAGTCTGTTTAAAATGAACACTTTTAATAAAGGCCTAATCAGAACACCTAGACTACTTAGGATACATTTTTGTATGATAGATGTGTTTGTTTATTTTCATATGCTCAAACCATTAATCTGAAACTGGTGTTTGTAATGGCTACTTTCTGCGTCTTGTTTTGGAATGGTCTTGGTCAATTAGTGCAATGTCACAGCTATACGTAGTTATTGTATCTCCAGATGTGAGCTGTTAATAATAAATTTACCCACCGGACAAATCTGCCATATGGTTGTTGGTCCAACAAGGCTAAAATATGCATTCAAAAAAATGCAACTGTTAGTAGTAAGTGGGGACAGATCATTGGATTTAATGCTGGCATGTGACAACTAAGTATCTTTCAGCACTATGCTCCCTTAAAGGTCAGTGATTTGTTTAGTGTGGGATGGAAAGCAGTGATAACTACATTGGGTTACAGCTGGAATTAAGAATATAAGGAAACTTTTGGGAAGTGCATAATATAGGATAGGCTTCGTTTATTTGCAAGAATCATTTGTTGGCAAAAACCTTGCTTGGATGCTCTCTACTAGAGAAAGGAAACAGAATAGGATTTTGGTCACAGATAAGAAAAATTTGCTCTGTGTGCGTGCTTCAACAAGACAAATTCCATGTAATGTGGTTTTATCTACAAATAAAAATAAGCTGACTCATGTTATATGAAATAGGAGTAAAAAAGGAAAATGTCTCAGTAGATGTATTGGAGTAACATTATGTGCTGGAACACAATTGCTTTGTACTAGCAAATAGTTGAACACTGACTGTTTTTCATATTGTAGATACCTGTTCTTAACTACAAAGTGAATGGTTCTGCCATCAAATTACTTGCCTCACTGACAAAACTAATGCAAGCGCTTACTTCAGTCTTGAAAGAACAGAGGTGAAAAGAGTTATGCTTGATATTTTTAAAAAGGCAAATCAAAGAACAAATTTTTCAAAAAAAGCAAGTTATCCTGCTTAGTGAAGAAGCTCATTCCCTCACTACCTACCCCCTTAACTAATTACCAGTCCTCTCCCAGCAACTTATGTGCATTTTTTATTTGGAGGGAAGCAAACAGCCTTTCCTTCTTTTGTAAAGTCACTTTTATCAATGGGAACAGAAACCTATCTAATTGCTATTCTAAGAGCAATTATGCAGTGAAGACCTTATTAAAAGGCCCTGCATCTTGTTAACATGTGGTAGAGCTCAATTTGGTTACTGGGTAATTAAAAGCACATTGTTAATGATGCAATTTAAAACAGGTAGCTGAGAGTCACAGTTCCAAAGAGAATTCTCTGATACATGTGGAAGCATTATTTTTTTTAGTATACTTAGTTCTCAGGGCTCTGTTCCTGCAAATACGTATTCACATGCTTAATTTTAAACACATGATGAATAGTCCCATTGACTGCAATGTGATTACTCACAAGCTTAAAGTTAGCCCACACATGTGATTACAGGATCAGGGTCCAATACTATAAAGGCTCCACTCCCATCTTCCCATTGGTTCCCCAGCATTTGCAGATATATCTGACACGAAGGGAAGAATTCATCCATTACACAGTTTACTGTAATTATATAAAATGTAGGTAAAGAAGTGCTGCTCTTTCTTGCTTGGTTCCGGGACACGGTAATTTCAGACTGGATTGCCTGTTAATCGAGGTAGTTTCATTACAGCCCTGAACAGTTTAACTAAAGTATTTCTGGTGAGGGTGAAGCTCTCTCTCTCTCTCTCTCTCTCTCTGAACATATGTCCACATTTCACATTAACAGAGGGTTTCCCCATAGCACACATCGCCATACGACCCAAACAAATTATTCAGCCTAGAGTATGATTTCTGTGTGTGCATTCACAAAATGTCCGTTTTCTTTCTTTAATACAGGCTTTCTGTGAGTCACTCTCTTGGCATTATTATGGCAAATACAGTCTTCCCTTTGGTCTATGTGTGTTCAGAAAGCAGTTGGGTGAATGGGAGGGATCTGACACTGTCTAATCTCATCCCTTAGACAGACTTAAAAACAAAGTGGTTAAATGAAAAACATTGCAGCTGATTGATTTCACACCAGTTTACGCCTCTGTAAACCCATCACTGTCAGTGGAGCTACTCCTGAGATCAGAATTTGGCACTATATTATTATAACCGTTTCTGTAGCCATGTAGATTTCCATGGCACCAACATAGATAAGACAGGTTGCTGAACCAAGTGGAAAAGGATATGATAAAATCAAAAAAAAAACCCTCACCAAACAAGATCCAGGGCTATAGTTCAGGAAGGAGGGAAGAAGTGGTGGAGATGATGGAGGCTGTGGATGGATGAGGATAGGGGAGACCTTCATCATGATAGAAGGTGCAAAATTGAAAGCAAAGGGACAAGAAGACTGAGAGGAGAAGAATCAATATGTCAAATTCTCTGCTGGTGTAACTTCCCCAAAGTCAGTGGAGTTATGTCAACAGGAAAATTTGGACCAATAAGTTTCATATTTTTTCTTTTCCTCAGCAGAAAAAAATGTACTTGCTTCAATTATGGAGAAGTTAATTAAATATACTAGTACTTGGTAGCATATTTATGAACCTTCACTTAGATTAGCATCAACTCTCTATGTAACTCACTTGTAAGTCACTGCTTGCTCAATGTACTTCAGGTTTTTTATGATTTCACCCTTATCTGTTTTGTAGGAAAGAGACCAAGGGAGATCCTGTTTGCAGCACATTTGAACTTTCTCGATTCCCTAATTTGAGTGGTTTATATGTACGTTTTCTGCAGCTCTCTGGGCCACCCATCTATTAATGTTCTGCCACTTCACTGTTTTACATGATGTCAGCTCATGATCTGGCTTTTTTTATCCTGTTACCAAATCCCGGCTTCTTAAAACATTAAATAAAATGTTTCTTTCAGTGTTAATTATTTTGGAGTGTGACAGAAACCAGTGCCCATAAAATTTATTTTGTGAAAATAAAAATGCATGCACGTCTACACCGAGCTCTTGAGCGAATGCATTGAGTTTCAGATCTTGACAGAAAGTTGGCATCAATCAGTTCTGACTCTGTTTAAATGACAGGATGGCTGGCAGCTCTCAGCAGTGCTTGCAGGATGTACTAATATTTACAAGCAAAAGAAGGTCTCTGGCTTTGTTGAAATAACACCACTTTCTTAGTTTGACTGCTGCTCCATGGCAGACCTTTACAAACAGCCACCAAGGGAGGAGGGAAAGGACAGAGCTTTCATCAAATGCTATTGTTTACCTTAACCTAAAAAGTCACAATTATATTAAGCAGATTTCTGCAGGCAAAGTATAAATAATGATATCATTCTTCTGGAATATCATATTGGCGATGAAAATGTAAACACTCAGTGGTTCCAAAACTAAAATGAAAAAAAAAAAGGAAATTATTTTTTCATATCAACAAAAAAATTATTTGCAAGCTTCTTCTTTGGTGTGTATGTGTACAATGCTTCTGTTGCGTGTGTGTAGGGAAGATGTATTTAGGGTTTTACTTCAACTAACTAATAAGACAGGGGCAAATTGCAAAGTTGATATCTGTTTTCAGCCTTAGATCCCATGCTAGGGTTTGGGGGGCGGGGGGTGGATTCACAGTTTTGATTCTGACTGATCTTTGGAACAAATTTAGCAGTCCTTAGTCAGGCAAAATTTCAATTGATTTGAAGGCAATGGAAGTTTTCCTTGAATACGTTTTGCCAGAATTTGGCCTAATATACACATAAGTATATGTATGTGTCTATTTATATGTGTACTCAATATGTATAGAATATAGATAATGTATGCATATGACAAATTACACATTTTATACACACATGTACATCTAGCTGAGATACTCATATGAACCCCCACCCCATCACTGTAGTACCTGAGCACCTCAGAATCTTTAATGTATTTATTCTCACAACACCCCTGTGAGGTGGCACAGTCCTATTATCTCCAGTGGACTAAGGCACAGAGGAAGTCTGTGGCTGTATACATCTGGCATTTAAGCATGCACACACCATAGGACATAGAGTATGTGGGTGAAATCCTGTCCTTATTTAAATCAATAGGAGTTTTCCCATTGACTTCCGTGGGACTGCATATATGTATTATATTTGGCTTGCAGGATCACTGGATTTGCACACACTTAAACCAAGATGAATTTGGCTTGTTTGTTCCAAGGAAGCTTTTGCACATGCAACCATTTGATTTTGATACACATAAAGACTAAAAACTCTATCAAATAGTAACTTTTGTACTGAGATAAACTAGCAGAAAATAAGAGGATTTAAAAAGAAACAAAACATAGAACATCCAGATTCCAGCACATTCTTCATAATAGGAAAAATATACTGCTAAATTAAAAAATCACATAAGGGTTCACCTTCACTTTAAGGGAAAGAATTGAAAAGTCTTTTGCTTTCCTACATGGGACATTTGAAAGAGGAAGAGGCACAGTGTAGGTAAGCAAAAAGTGCTTCTATACTGTAGAACACTGTCTCACATCCATTCAATGAGGATTCCAGAAACGGCAAGATGTAAATGGTTATATTGTCTTCCAAGTTTTCGACCGCAGGCAGCTAGACTTCTTAGCTCTGTATGTCCAGAAGTTTTCTCTTTTATCCAAACCATCAGGTTTTAATACACTCTCTGTTGGGAAAATCCTGAAATCAGAAAGTATGTGGTCTCAAGTGTTGAAGTGTTTAGCCACATATGGAATATACAGTACTGGGGAATGAAATAACGAATTTATCACTGCTACTGAGGGTGAGATTCATAAGTTATTAGGTCTTGTATAGTCTCGTTGGATATCACTGACTATGAGTTATTGAAGTTTCATCCTCCAGGTGGAGGCAATTTGATTGTTCCACTTCTCAATGTCATATAATACGTGCCTATAACCTTTGGCATGTATAGTTAATACCACAGGCAATCTGTTCATTTTTTTGTTCTCTTTATCAGTTTTCAAACACTGTAAATCTAAATAACTGTCATCCTTGACTTAAATCATACAGTTGTGGGTTTTCTGTTTTCCTTTGATAGTTTGCAATCACTTCAGTGCAAAGTGTCATGAAACGGTGAAATCTGTTTGACTATGGACTAGTTTCCCAAGGGAAGCACCAGAAGCCCCATCATTTGTAACTTTAAAAACAGGACTGGACAGCATACAGTAGGGAATAACTGCATTCGCAGAAAAATGGACAGGATGACCTCATATCAAACATCTATCTAACAAAAGAATATGCTAGACAGACAGACTAGGGGCCACATTTTCAAAGGACCTCAAGACCCAGCAGCTTCCACTGAAGCTGGTCCTAGATAAATAGCTGAAGGGTACATGTCAGCTCTTTCACTTTTTTTATATCTGCTCATTTCAGCCATATATATATTGCAACATATTGCTCTCCTTTATTTTTTTAAATAAATTGGTATAAATTCTTAATTGATCCATGATATGTGAAGCTGAAGTTCAACTAAGTTATTTCGAGTGCTCTGGCTCCCTATCACATTTCACACGGCTATGCAAATAATTTTCAAATGAGTTCTGTTTCACAGCAAGTTCAATTTTACTTGCTTGAAATTTCTTAAAATGCAGCCCAGTGTGATAAGTTGGTTACTGCAGTGGGAGTAGCGGTTGCTGAACAGCTATAAAAGTCAGGCCACTTGTTTAGCTGTCTAAGTGCAGGCATCGGCATTTGAAAATTTGAGTCAATGCATTCACAGTCATTTCCCAAGTTTTGTTGTTTTTAATCCACAATAAGGCCCTTTAAGAAACTACAAGAGAATATTTTCCTTGAATGTTGATCATATTGGGAGCTGTGGGTGACTAACCCCACTGAAAATTGGGTCATTTATTTAGGTGCCTATTTATGGACTTGGATGCCTGACTTTAGCTACTCAAGTTTGAAGGTGTTGTCCATGTTAACGATAATTAGAAGAGTGTGGAACTTTGTTACGTTCATGGGTTATTTATTTTTAATGGACTTTTTTTTACAACTTTTGATGACCTTTTTCGTTTACTCTAGTTCTTGTGGGTTCTCACCCTTGGAGTCAATCTAAGATCTGGACACCGTCCCTTCACAGGGCAGCGCTTTGACCTCACTAAAGACAGAGTTCTGACTCCTTCCCTGCCCCCATATATGGAAATTGGGGCTCGGACTGATAATCAGAGGACAGACTAGCATCCCTAAGTCCCAGTGGGGACTAGTCAGATTAAAGACACTGAGCAGCTCACAACTCTGAAAAGGTAAAACTACATATGTGTGTCTCTTAATTTTAATATCACTATTTCCAAGGGGAGAATCAGAGGGGAAAGAAGGCTCTGTTGTCTAGTCTGGCACCGTGAAGAGACATGAGAGGTGTAGAATAAGTGGGAGGGGTCAGAAAAGTTACCACAGGGATAACTGGCTTGTGGAGGCCAAGCGTTCATAGCGACGTCGCTTTTTGATCCTGCAGTGTCAGCTCTTCCTATCATTGCGAAGCAGAATTCACCACGCGTTGGATTGTTCACCCACTAATAGGGAACGTGAGCTGGGTTTAGACCGTCGTGAGACAGGTTAGTTTTACCCTACTGATGATGTGTTGTTGCAATAGTAATCCTGCTCAGTACGAGAGGAACCGCAGGTTCAGACATTTGGTGTATGTGCTTGGCTGAGGAGCCAATGGGGCGAAGCTACCATCTGTGGGATTATGACTGAATGCCTCTAAGCATATGCTTTTATATCATACAGTTTCAACAGTATCATACACGTTTTCTATAATTTTAGGTCCAAGTATGTAGTACTTTATAATGTTGTTTAATCATGGTATTGTTATACTAATCTAATTGCCAGAATGGTACAACATTTGGCTTTACTTATGTAAGGCCAAATCCTGATAGTAGCTGTGCACCTGCAATTCTCATTGACTTCAATGGAAATGGGAGGTGCTCCCCTGCTCCTAAGTTTGGACCACAGCCATTTTGTATAAAATTAGCATCCATTGTCCTCCAGGCTTGATCCAAAGCCCATGGAAGTCAGCGGGAGTCTAGTCACAAGGTTCCAGATCTTTATAATGAACTCCCTCGGTTCTGTTTAAAGGAAAAAAAGAGTAAATATAAAATTGATAGATGGAGCTACGGGCTCCAAAGTTTTGAAGCATGACTGGCTTGCAAAAACATGCAAATTATGTGCATAAATTTCATAAACTGGAACTATCTGTCTAGCTACTACCAGAATGCTCCCGTCCCTGACCTAGGTCAGCAGAACACAGCAGCTATTGAATGTGATTTCAGCCAACGTTAAGAATGTCACACCTATAGAATAGTTTGGTACTCAGTGCTAAACTTCTCTGCATTAGTTACATTTATACCTACACTGTCTCTGTTAAGCAGAAGACATTGCCATTCATTAACATTAAGCTAAATCAGTTACTTGAGGGGTGTCCTAAGAATGCAGTTGTCTCAATGTATTCTATCACATTGGAGTGGTACATGTTGTTCTGTCTACGGCATCTTTCATTCCAGCACTTTACACATACTAAGAGCACTGTGGATCTGCAGTAGCCTCTGAGGCAGAAAGTAGCCCAATGATGTACAGAATGCTGCATGAGAGCCAGCGTGTGCTGTTGCTCTAAGGTAAATTATTCATCATACAAAAGGCAACATGAGTTCACTAACATTTATTATGTGCAAACAGAATGAAGTCCAAACCAGTAATAAATATACTTCGTGCTTTAAAGAGGTTAATTTCACACAGCTGAAAACAATTCTGAACCAGATCAGCTGTGATGAAGAATTTAAACAGAAAAATGTAAATGATAATTGGGACTTGTTTAAAAACTCTTTATTAAATGCCCAAAAAGCCACAATAGAGAAGAAGGCTGTAGTGTTCAGAACAAAATATATCTGATTTAGAGAGGAAGGGAAAGCAGCTTTAATTAGATAGATAGATAGATAGATAGATAGATAGATAGATAGATAGATAGATAGATAGATAGATAGATAACACATGGAAGAAAGGAGAAGTTGATAATAATGAATATAAATCAAAATCCAGAAATTGTAGAAAACTGACAAGGGAAGCAAAGGGAGACAAGGAGATATCTGTGGCCAGCAAAGTTAAGGAAAATAAGCAGGAGTTTTTAAAGTATATTAGGAACAAAAAGCATCCTGACAGTGATATTGGTCCATTACTAAATTGAAATGGTAGAATTGTCAATAATAATGCAGAAGTGCTCAATAAATGTTTATGTTCTCTATCTGGGAAAAACAGATAATGACATTCTTTCCATTCTATGAGTATCTCAGGAGGATGATAAACAGCAGCTACTGAAGTTAGACATACTTAAATCAGCAGATGTGAATAACTTACAGCCAACAGTTCTAAAATAGCTGGCTGAGGAGCATACTGGACCGTTAAGGTTGATTTTCAAAAAGTCTTGAAAGTTCCAGAAGACTGGAAGAAAGCTAATGTTGTTCCAATATTTTAAAAGGATAAATGGAATAACCAGAGGTAATTATAGGCCTGTCAGTCTGACATCAATCCCAGGCAAGATAATGGAGCAGATCATTCTAGACTTGATTAGTAAAAAATCAAAGGAGGATAATGTAATTAATGCAAATCAAAATACATTTATGTAAAATAGAGCCTGACAAACCAACTCGATTTTTTTATGAGATTATGAGTTTGGTTAAAGGATTAGAAACCTGCCTTATAGTGATAGATCCGAGAAGCTCCATCTATTCAGCTTAACAAAGAGAATGTTAAGGGGTGACTTGATTTTAATCTTTAAGTGCCTACATGGGGAACAAATATTTAATAATGTTTCAATCTAGCAGAGAAAGGTATGACAAGATCCAATGGCTGGAAGTTGAAGCTAGACAAATTCAGACTAGAAATAATTTTTTAGCAGTGAGAGTAATTAACTACTGGAACCATTTACCAAGAATCATGGTGGATTCTCCATTACTGCCAAATTTTTAAATCAAGTTTGGATTTTTTTTTCTAAAAGAGATGCTCTAGGAATTAGTAATGGGGAAGTTCCATGGCCTGTGTGTTATACAGGAGGTCAGACTAGATGATCACAATGGTCTATTCTGCTCTTGGAATCTATGAGTCTGTGAAACATCCACACAGTTAAGACGGCCTCAGTGTTGACTACTTGGTCTGAAAAATCCACAGGAAGTGTTTTCTTTATAAATAATCTTTAAAACTCTTTTTAAAAAATAGCCTATGCCCTGTATTGTAATGGAATTAAACTGGAGGTAAAGCTGTATATTTACCATCAAGCTATTTTATTCACTTGTTTATTTTTGCGAGAGGGACTCAAAAAAAGTTAGAGATTTTGAGTAAAATTTCAGTGTCATTTTTAAGCATCCATAAATTGGTCTGACCAATAGCCTCCAGACATTTAAACTACCTACTGGATTCTGAAAGTAATCCCCAAAATATTTTTCCTGTGCAAAATTGTAAAGAGAGAGAAAACAGGTTTTATAATAAAACCCTTACTGTAGATGCTCAGAGGTTTCTACAAACAGGAGATTTTATTCAAAACTGTTATGCAATCCTAATTATAGTTGATTGTAACCAGTGCTCCCGTATATATAAACAAGTTACATATTTAGGATTAGACTGAAAACAGTTTAACTGTCTTGTTTTCTGCACCTTATAACTTTCTGAAACTATAACTTTTTTTTTAAGTTCAGTCATTTTTCCTGAAAAAGACTGAAAAATGTGAGTTACAGATTATTAACAAATTTCCTTTATTTGAAATATATGTGTATCCAGAAAGATAGATACCAGATGTGTATCATTGCTGTGATGCTCAACCATCTGCAGACTCATGTATTTTGCATGTAAGATCGGATTTTCAAGTGATTAGTACCCACAAATGGGACCACATCTTCAAAAGAGCTTGGCACCAAGTGTATTTAATTCTTTTGAAAATTTGACCACTTATTTTGGTGTCTAAAGGGGAGCCTGAGCCTTTTGAAAAGCTAGCCCTAAATAAACACACACACAAACACAGACACACACACACACACACACCCTCAAATATGCTGTAAAAAAAATTAACCTGCAGCTTTCTGTACCCAGAAGGACCAAATGTAACCTCTGTTTCCATCCTCACATATGGCAGTTGATGTCATGTAATAAAAACCTTTGAAAAATCCCATGAGGGCAGGGCCAAGTGCACAGATTTCACATTTATTGCTGTTAAACCTTTTATCCTGAAAAACTGACTTTTTTGAGTGTCCAAAGAGTTTCATGTTTGATACTTTTACCAGATGCATAGATCCGTGTTTACGGAAACAATAAAGGTTTAAAAGTCAAATTGCAAAAATGATTCATTTTTGAATGATCTAGATACATCATTCTGCATTCTAATAACATTTTCAATGCTGGCTGTAGTGAAAATTATACTACTACTGTCTATCATGAGACTGACAATCAGACCTCACTTTGCAAATGTTCTAGAGTTATAGCTCGTTGATGCACTAACATGAACTCCCCAATGTGTAATACTAGCTGATACAATATGAGAATCCTGCGGCAAATGCACACTGCTCTTCTAAACTTTGAGGATGGGCAGAAGATCACAGTTTGCACCTACACATACAAATCATGCTTGTGATCAGTGTACTATTGAACAGAAAAATGATAGATGCTTAAAAACAAACAATAACCTCCTCCATCTCCAAAGCAATAGACAATAAAAGCAAGCAAAGCTATAACTCTTCACACTTATTTTCCTAAAGTAATTGAAATTATTTGGCTGGAGGCATAAATGCTTTGTTGTTGCATATCTGTAATCCACCCCCCACATTCACACCATTTGCTTGGTGAGTCCTATTTGTTAATGGATAGATATCATATCTGCAGTAGATTTAGGTAGATGCTTTGTTTTCTGATATTGGATCTGTTCTAATCTCATTTACTAGTACACTTTGCTATGAAAGTCCTGGATTATCACATGATTTAAAGAGATTCTTTAAAGACCAGGAGAATTATTTTCAATGGTGTTAACCTAAAACAAGAGATCAATTATAAATAAAAACCCTGAGCAACAATTTGCTTTGCCAGTAACTTCCTGTCTCCCTTTTGCTATTTTATTACTGTTATTATTCATTCATTTATTTGGCTTCTATCACCATGTTATCAGGGCATCTTTCATGGCTTATATTGAGACATTCCAGGTCCCCCAGTGACAGAGAGCAGGGTATCTGCTTCTCTGTTGCCGGTGGCCTTAAATCAGAATGTAATCAGCTTGGAAAGCCTGGGCAATGAGATACATTTTGCAGTTCTTTCTAAAAGTGGTGAGGTTTGTGTTTGATTGCATTATGCGGGGAATTAATTCCATAAGTTTGGACCCACTACAGAGAAAGCTCTGCAACAATCTTCTTACATTCTAGTAGGCCAGATAAGCAGACATGGGAGAGTGAACAGAATTAAGCTTCCTCCTTAACTTAGTCATACTGGGCCCTATCCATCTCCTATTAAAGTCAATGGAAGAGTTTCCACTGTGTGAGATTCCAGATTCCTCAATGTAAAAGTCTCCCTTTAAGAGGCAAAAGCAGTGTGATGCAGCCTTTCAATTAGGTGGGTTTGGTTATTTTCTTTTTAACACTAGAAGTGCCTCTCTGAAAGTTTGCTGGTTGCTCTAGGTGAGGGCAGATGAATATGTGAAAGAAGTTGCTTCTGCTCAAATGATCGATTTTGTTCCTTTTTAAAAATTGAAAAGCAAATAAAAAAATAAGTTAGAAACATTTTATCAAGACATAAGACATAATAATACCATTTTTCCCCTTGGAAGTGTGACACAGGATTTCCCAAAATGAGCTGCAATCCATTCTGTTTCCTTACTGAATTTGCTTGCTTTCCATCCACCAATACACACTAGAGATGTCAACAAAATTTTGAATAAAAATGTGTGTTGGGGAGGAAATACGCAATTATTTTGTCCTTTTTCCTTCCATTTCTAATCCATTCTAGTAAACACACTGGTTTGTTATTACAGGGTGGTTCATGAGTTTTGTTTATTATTTCTCATGAGGGAGAAAAAACACATATGAAGAATTAAAAGGATTTTGCAAACAGAATGGAAGTCATTTACATCCATGACAGTACCTCTTGAACCTTACAAAACCAGCTGCTTTGTAGTGCTATGTTGAGGAGGATTTCTGGCAGGCAGGAGTGAGGCAGACTTGGCTTCGAGCAAGTCCTGACCAAGCCAGCCTCTCCCCTACTGAAGATCAACCCCTGCATCTGACGTGTACACCTCACATGATTTGACTTGCTGCAATCACTTCCTGACCTGCCTGGTGGCTTGGGAACCCCCCGGGAGAGCGGGATCAGCCAGAAGAACAGAGAGGGAACAAACAATGAACTGGAGCAGGGAGCAGCACAGGCCAAACCCCAGCAAGGAATAGAGAGTGGGGAAGGGATGGAATCAGGTCGGTGTACTTTCTAGAATGGGTTGCAGAGGTTTTAGGAAGCTATAACAGGGTTGTACATCTTGTGGCCATAGAGAGGAAGGGTCAGGGGGTTAAGCTCAAATGGGAGCTAGAGAGCTCCCTTTACAGAACTACAATTTACTGCTATTAAGTATGTGATCTAAAGGCTACAGACACCTTTGAGGAGCTTGGTCACCATGTATAACATCTACAAGCAACCTGAACTGCATTGCCAGCACCATCCTTTATCCATTAACTATTATTTGTCAAAGTTAACAAAGCAGGAAAAGGACACTCTATGCTGTGTTTGGGTCACCATGGCTCACTTTATTTTACCCTCATCCTAGTAACTACATGGAAAGTTCAGGGAAACTAAAAAAAAAAGGAGTTCTCACAATGATCAGAAATGAGGGTATTGGTCATGGCTATGGCTAATGTCTGCTCTTCCAGAAGGAAGGTCAGTTAATTTAATAGCACGCATCTGGAGGAAACCTAAGGAACACAGAAAGCAATTATCACTGCAAAAAGCAATCTAAAACATAGGCAGAAATAATCACTTTCATGAAAATTCATTAATAATCAGCTCAGCACCAGCATGTGATGTAACAAATATGAAATCATCTCTTTTAATTACTGACTGAGTTGTGGCTGTAATGGACAGAGAAAATAGAAATACATACATGCACCCTCTGGAAGCGATGCCTATGGCACATTGGTGGAGAAGTCTGTGTGTATGTTAGTGCCTGGGACTGTCAAACCACATCTTTCACAAGTCATAACATTCTGTTAATCAATATGGAATCATAGAAGTATAGAACTTGAAGGAACCTTGCAAGATCATTGAGTCCAGTCCCCTGCCTTCACAGCAGGACCAAGTAGTATCCCTGACAGATTTTTGCTCCAGATCCCTAAATGATTGAACTCACAAATACTGGGTTTAGGAGGCCAATGCTCAAACCACTGAGCTATCCCTCCCGCTCCTGTAAGAGAAGAAGAGAAGTTGGATAAACAATGGTACTTGTTAGAGGCATTTGCTTGATATACTTTCATCTTTGCTTTGTGATGTTTGAATGCACTCTGTGGATTCCTACAGAAGTATCACACAGCAAAAAGTTACACGCAGAGAAGAGCAAAGCTGCTTCTGCCCTTCTTGAATGCTATTCTCAACCTCGTCTCAGCTCCTCTCTCCGCATTATATAATGGCTTCAATAGCTACTGTCCAAGCAATCAGGCTCTTGAGGGTCTCCTTCTCCAGCTGCCTATTCAGCACAGTGCTATTCCTGCAGCTTCCATCTCCCAGCTCTCGGAGATCCTCGCTGTCTGTTACAGCTACACATATCAATATGGCTCTTTGGATCAGGAATGTAGTGATACGTTCAGATGTGCGTATATTGTACATTGGCTGTCTGTGATGTCATGACCCACCGGCAAATTGCAACTCATTTCGGACAACTCTTGTCATTCATATGCACTGATTTTTGCCTCCATACATGAGGTAACCTGCAGACTAGGACTGTTATTTAACTCTGGTCAACTGTAAACTCTTTGGGAACAGGGGCCATGGCTTCTTGTGTTTGCACAGCATCTAACACAGTGAAGCCTTTATCCTGATTGGCTTTTGGGATCTATCACAGTACAAACAAACAATAATTCATTAAAAATACATCCTTTCTGTTGAGGCCTACCCTCAGATACATGTATGTGTATTGTGCCTCCTCTGCTCTTATGCTTTGAAATCTTAAGCTTGCTCACACAGAGCTCCATGGAAGTCAATGGAACTTTTGGACACTCAGAGTCTCTGAAAACCAGGTCCTCCTTAGGTCTTCTTCAGATATGGTTGTGGTGTTTGATCTTATGAACTTGCTTTCCTTTGAGGCAGTAAATGTGATTGTTAGACCTTAGCTTAAGAAACCATCCCTTCATAGTGACAATCTCACCAGAGTGGGGAGTGACTGGGCCAAAGAGCATACGTGCTAATACCCTCTGACCCCAGGCCTTGCCCCAAAATGCTCCCTCTGCTGCTCTGGCAGCAAAGAATGTGCACAGTGCAAACTTGATGTTTTTGTGGGGAGCCAGCAGTAGAACAGAATACTTCTTCTTGTTCCTCTTTATTCTGCTCACACACAATTGAAAGGGCTGGTTGGAATCTGGCCAGCCATAAATTAAAGCTGTATATAACTGAATAAAACTTGCAGAACTTTACTGCCCGAAGTAGTGGGAAGTGCAGAGTTACACACCATTTAGTAAATATGTGAACTGTCAAAGTCCATGAAACGAAAGATTATGAGTGAACGCTGGCTTGGCTGACGGAACCGAAATTTTTAATGTGTTCCTACTAAGACATGAAAACTGGATTACTTCTGGACCCTGTCCCTGCTATTGGCTCTGTCAAACAAAACACATAAAATGTTGCAGCCATAAATCTTGACAAACCCACATGATATTCTACTCAAAGACCTAACCCAATAAAAGTAAGAAAAATATCACTGCTAAAGCTCTCCCTGAAGTGACAGGTTTTGTGCTATTACAAATGGAAATATCAGGAACATTGGGCCTGAAGACAGCAAGAGATAAATAAATACAAAAGGCACAGTATGTCAAAAGGCAATGTTTACTATGCTAGGCCTCCTTTATCAGTGCAGCACTAACATATCTTTACCTTCTTTGTTCCCAGTGAAAGAGCCTTTTGCATGTTCTTTTGCATGTTCTTTAATGTTTTAATGTCATATACAGTGTGTCCTTTTCTGGTTTACTTTTTAGAGTGTCCCACCGCAGATTATTGCATTTTAGTTCCAAAGTCCTGAAAAGATTTTCTGCAAAGACATGCTTCAACTTCTTTTTCTTATTGAAGCTGTATCAATCGCAAGAGTAAGATTCTGAAATGCTTACAAAAGATAAGCAAAATATTCATTGAGGAAAAAAGAAAAAAAGTATTTTCCAATTATGATTCTCAGGTGCTTCCATTTGTAATTTAATACTATGCCTACTTATTTATAATTGTTTGTATACTTATCTTGTGTTGTACCCCACTCAGCATCAACCCAGGTTTGATTTACCATGAAGGCAATGGAGCCTTCTGAACCAGTTTCATACCGGAATGGAATTTGCACTGCAGCAGAATTTCGGTGGCGTTTTAGAAACAGTCCACTATGTCAATGTGGGGAGTCACAAACCATGACATAGATTGGTGAGGACTGCAAAATGACTCAACTTCCTGGCAGTCTTTGTGCCTTAACATTATTGATAAGAATGCTGTGGCTTGGCTGGACCAGACTGCATACACCAAATAAAGAACTATGGCCACTCGCCCATGTGACCCAACGGCCTCAGGGTTCTTGAGGGTTGAACAAATATTCCTTGATGGTGATTACAGCCAGGGCTGGGTACTACCGCCTATCATGAAGATCGATTGACACTTCCCATTATAAGACCCTGTTTTTAGTTGCTTATAACCTTGCCAATCTTTAACCATTTGGACTGAAATTTTCCATGCTGGGTGTCTCCTTCAGGCTGGTTTTTGTGATTTGGAGGGTTTGGGGTTTTTTTTGCTGGTGGTGAGGGAGGTTGGAGGGGTAGGGAGTTTCAGCCAAAACAGTTCAGCCATTTCTAATGATGAGGCTAGGAGAAAATATGCTGAACAGGAAAACCCCAGACTCATTGGCCCAAGCTTGTTTATTTTCAAAGTTAAAATATTGCATAAGAACATAACAGCTGCCTTACTGGTCAGACCACAGTCCATCTTGCCCAGTATCCTGTCTTTGACAGTGGCCCATACCAGAGCTTCAGGGAGAGTGTACAGAACAGCATAAGTATGGAGTGATCCCTTCTGTCTTCCACTTCCAGCTTTTGATAGTCAGAGATTTAGGTTGCCCCGAACATGGGGATGCACGCCTTACCATCCATACCCACTGATGGACCTATCCTCCATTAACTTATCCCGTTCTTTTTTTAACCCAGTTATACTTTTGGCCATCGCAACCTCCCAAGACAATGAGTTCCATAAGTTAGTTGTGCAGCATGTGAAAAAGTGCTTCCTCTTGTTTGTATTAAATCCGTTGCCTATTAATTTCATCAGGTGTCTCTTGGTTTCTGTATTGTACGAAAGGGTAAACACTTCTCTGTCTACTTTTTCCACACTGTGAATGGACATGCCCTCATTCTGGTATGAAGGAGGCTAATGAGCTCCTCTGGGCCTGCTCCAGGCTAATGAGACACACCTGCAAGGTTTGCTCAGTCTGGAGGGAGAGGACTTTAAAAGGGGGAAACTTGCCACAGGAGGGGGTGGTGAACAGGAAAAAGGTTACTCTGCCCAGGGACTGCTGGGAACAGGGTGAGCCCAACCATGGAGGAGGCAGCTGTGAGACACACTGCTCCTGAAGCCGCCCTGACTGACAGAGAAACAACATGCCCCAAGAAGAGGGATTGAAGGTAAAGCCTGAAAAAGACGTGTAGACTCTGTTAAACCAAGCTCTTTGAGCTGACTCTCCAGGGGCTGCCTGAGAGACTGCTCCAAGTTCAAGCAGGATCTTCCGCCTCTTGCAAAGGGGAAGAAGGAACAAGAGCCAAACCCTGGCCCATGAGCGACAGCCTGCAGAGAGATTCCCACCCCCAAAGACTGCCAACTGGGGGAGAAAACGGGTAAATGATGGACAATGTGACCTTGGGGCAGGGGGTCCAGGGAACCTGTCCCCCCATCACAAGCATCATTTGTGATTTTATTGACATCTATCCTCTTCCCTTAGTTGTCTCTTTTCTAAGATGGATAGCTCTGATCTTTTTAGTATGAAGCTGTTCCATACTCTGGATCATCTTTTTTGCTCTTCTTTGAACCTTTTTCACTATATCCTTTTTGAGATGGGACGACCAGAACTGGACACAGTATTCAGTGTGTGAGCACACAAAGGATTCATATAGTGGCATTATATTTTCTGTCCTATTTTCTATCCCGTTTATAATAGTTCCTAACATAGCCTTTTTGATAGCTGCTGTGCATTAAGTTGAAGTTTTCAGAGAACTACCCACAATGACACCAAGATCTTTCTTGAGTGGTAACAGCTAATTTAGAACCCATCATTGTATGTGTATAGTTGGGATTATTTTTTCCAATGTGCATCACTTTACATTTATCAACATTGAAATTCATCTGTTATTTTGTTGTCCGGTCACCCAGTATGGTAAGATCCCTTTGTAATTCCTCACAGTATGCTTTGAACTTATCTATCCTGAATAATTTTGTATTATCTGCAAACTTTGCCACTTCACTATTCACCCTCTTTTCAAGATCATTAATTAATATGTTGAACAACACAGGTCCCACTACAGATCTTTGGGGGACACTGCTGTTAACCTCTCTACATTGTGAAAACTGACCATTTATTCCTACCCTTTGTCTTCAATCCTTCAACCAGTTACTAATCCATTAGAGGACCTTCCCTCTTATCCCATGGTGTCATAAGGTATAATTCCCAAATCTGAACCTTAGCGTCCAAAATTTGGGTACCTGCATGAATTCCTCTAAGCTTAATTACCAGCTTAGATCTGATAGCACTGCCACCACCCAAAAATATAGTGTTTTTGGGGCACTCTGATCTCCCCAGCCTTCCCTGGGGACCCCAAGAACCTAAACCCCTTGGGTTCTTAAAACAAGGAGAAATAAACCATTCCCCCTTCTTTCCCCCTCCCAGACTTTCCCTCCCTGGGCTATCCTGAGAGATACTGAACCAACCTCTTCAAATCACAATACAGAGAAGCATGTCCCTTCCCTTCCACAAAGAGGCAACACAGAGTCAAGCGAAAACAGAGAGATAGTTCGACCTCTCCCCCTCCGTCTCCCCCACCAGTCCTTGTGAGTTATCCCAATCCCTGGCGATAAACAAAAAGGGAAACAAGAAAATCAATCAGGTTATCTAAAAAGAAATCTTTTAATAAAAGAAAGGAAAAAGTAAAGAATTAATCTCTGTACTCAAGATGTAAATATATAGGGTCCTATAGCTTACAGACAGAGAAGAAACTTTCTCCGAGTACCAAACAAATCAAAATATTCCCAGCAACCTACACATATAAAAGTTAACCAGCCAGATCACAATTGCAAATAGAGTAAAACAAAACAAAAATACTAAAATCGCCTGTTCCTACTTACTATGAACAGAAACTTTTAGAGAGCTGTGTAATGTTCTGGTCTCTCTCAGGACCCCCGAGAGAAGACAAAAACAACGGACAAAGAACAACACAAAAACTTCCCTACACCAATTAAAAGTATCTTGTCTCCTGATTGGTCTTCTGGCCAGGTGTTCAGTTCCCTGCTTTAACCCTTTACAGGTAAAAGAGACATTAACCCTTAACAATCTGTTTATGACACATGGCTACTTAGTTTCCTTAAGAGCCTTTTATTGAGGGGCCTTTTCAAAGGCTTTCTGAAAATCCAGGTACACTATATCAACTGAATCACCTTTATCCACATGCTTGTTGACTCTCTCAAAGAATTCTAATAGAGTGGTGAAGCATGACTTCCATTTCCAAAAGCCATGTTGACTCTTCACCCAACATATTGTCTTTATCTATGTGTCTGATAATTCTGTTCTTTACTATAGTTTCTACCAATTTGCCTGGTACTGAAGTTAAGCTTACCAACCTGTAATTGGAGAGATCGCCTATGGAGCTCTTTTTAAAAATCAGCATTATGTTATCTGTCTTCCAATTATCTGGTACGCTGGCTGATTTCAGTTGTATGTTACATACCACAGTTAGTAGCTGTGCAATTTCATATCTGAGTTCCTTCAGAACTCTTCGGTGGATACCATCTGGTCCTGGTGACTTATTACTGTTTAGTTAAAACCTCTTCTATTGACACATCAATTTGGAACTGTACTTCAGATTTGTTAGCCAAAAAGAATAGCTCTGATGTGCCTATTTCTCTCCCATCCTCTGGAGTGAAGACTGATGCAAAGATTAATTTAGCTTCTCTGCAATGGTCTTGTCTTTCTGGAGTGCTCCTTTAACACCTTTGTCATCCAGTGGCCTCACTAATTGTTTTGCAAGTTTCCTGCTTCTGATGTACTTTAAAAAAATTATTGTTAGTTTATGCATCTTTAGCAAGTTGCTTCTCAAATTCTTTCTTGGTCTGTGTGATGGTTGGTGATCATGAAGAGCATTGTGTAGTGGTCGGGGGTTGGCCTGTCAACATGCAGAGGGGGGTTTTGGTAGGGGAGCCCGGGCCCTCACACTCCACTGGGCTTTGGCCTAGCATCCTGTAAGGGCTACCAAAGGATGTGATACCCTAGAGTGCATTAAGGCTGCCCTCCCTGGGCCACTTCCTACCACTCCTCTATTGTCCAAAGTTCACAGTCTGTAGCAAAAAGTGTCAGTTCACTACTTGGCAGCTCTTCATGGCCAGGCACGGCAAGACAGCTTTCTCCTTCTTGCGGTGATTGCTGCCTCCTCTTGTGCCTTGGTCCTCTGGCTCAGCCAGTTCCAAGTCTCTCCCCTTCCAGGATAGTCGATAAACAAAACACAAGGAATTAACACACACAAACGGAGTCAGTGTGCAAGAGGGGGAAATGCCTCCCTCTCCAGGCCTACCAGAAGCAGATCCTCCCTTCTGTCAGGAAGGGACCTTTAGGCAGTTGTTGATGGGCAAGATCCTGCCTTCCCTCAGCTCTTTCCTCCGGAGCTGCAAGTTAAAGACCCTTTCTCTTCCCTAACCTGCCCCATGTGAGTTATTCTACTTCCTTTTAACTCCTCCTCCAGCTTGTGCATCTCTAGGACCTGTAGCAGAGAAGGACTGGCTAAGCCCTAAACGGCTCCTTTAACCCTTGATACCCTGTGTGGGGTTTGTATACCCCATCACAGCCTGCCTTATCCTTTTACATTTTACTTGTCAGGTTTGTGTTCCTTCTTATTTTCCCCATTAGGATTCGATCTCCAAATTTTAATGATTTTCCCCTCTAACTGCTTCTTTTACTCTGCCGTTTAGCCATGGTGGCATCCTTTTGGTCCTCCTACTGTCTTTTTTGATTTGGGGAGCACCTTTAGTCTGAGCCTCTATTGAGGTGTCTTTAAGTAGTCTCCATGCTGCTTGCAGGCATTTTACCTTTGTGACTGCTCTTTTCTACATTCCCAGCTAACTAGCATGCTCCTCCTTGTGTAATTCCCCTTTTTAAAGTACAATGTTACTGCAGTGGGCTTTTCTGATATTTTCCTACTACAAGGATGCTAAATTAAATTACGTCATGGTCTCTGTTACCAAGCAGTTCAGCTATAGTTACCTCTTGGACCTGCTCCTGTGCTCCACTTAGGATTAAATCAAGAATTGCCTCTCCCCTTGTGGGTTCCAGGACTAGCAGCCCCAGGAAGCTGTCATTTATAGCATCTAGACATTTTATCTCTGCATCATGTCCTAAGGTGACATTTACACAGTCAGTATGAAGATAGTTGAAATCCTCCATTATTACCGAGTGTTCTGGTTTTGGAGTCTCTCTAACCTCTCTTTACATTTCACAGTGACCACCACCATCCTGGTCAGGTGGTAAGTAGTATATTCCTACTACTGTGCCCTTATTATTCAAGCATAGAGATTCTACGGTAGAGTTTGGTTCACCTTATTTGACCAGCCTCACCTATTCTGTCCTTCCTATTTATTTTGTACCCTGGCATTACCATATCCTATTGATTATCCTCATTCTACCAAGTTTCTGCAATGCCCATTATATAAATATCCTCCTTTAATGCCAGGCACTCTAGTTCACCCGTATTAGTATTTAGACTTCTATTATTTGTATAAAAGCACTTATACAGTTTGTCACACTATTTAGTTGCTTGCCTTCATGTGTTATGTTTAAATTGGATTCTTTTACATTTGGCTGTTTCTCACTAGCTCCTACTTATACTTTATCAACTTCTTTCCTATCCTCTACACCAGGATAATATATAATATGTACCTAAGGGATGTCTCCAACCAAACGGTTTGCTCCTCTACACCTGTCAGATCCAGCCCTGAGTTTAAAAAATCCTCTACAACCTTGTTAATTTTACATGCCAGCAGTCTGGTTCCATATTTGTTAATGTGGAGCCCATCCCTCTTGTATAGGCTACTCCTTACCATTTGAGACTCGGGATGAATTTTTAAAAATTAATTGTTTTAGAAATATAGGCAATAGATTCCCCAAATCCAGCCATTTGAAGAGATACAAGAATTAAGACAATGCCTCTAAAATTAGGAACCAATCATTGCACTCTGGTAGATTCTAAATGAACTGAAGTGTTAAAGTCATGAATTAAGTCATATTGTTGAATCTTACTGTAACGGATCAATGGAAATGTTAGTTACCCTTTTAGCTTAAAGAGACATTATCAAAAAGTTTAGCTTTAAAAGACAGTGTCAGGTTAACTTAGGCCCCAAATTTTATATTCTATAAAAACAATGATCTTCGAAAACCAAAGATTAACAGAAATGACTTCCCATTTTTTTTAAAAAATTGAAATAAAAACAATGATTATTTCATTTTAAACAGTTTCTGTAACCCAAACTATACAGTGTTATGTCAATGTGTGACAGATGGGAAGAGAAACTGACTATAAATTGCCTATAAACAAGAGTGAAACTGTCTAAGCTAGTAGTAATATAGGAAAATAAATGTTCAATATTAATGGTGAAAGTAAAATCAGTCAATTGAAAAAACGTATGTGCTTAGGTTGTAGCCAGTTTGGGCTTTAGGTGTCATTCATATCTAGAGATGAATGAATGTTATGCTAGAAATCACTAATGGCTGCCATCAAGTGAGTCTTTGATCCAAAACAATCACAAACCAAGTTAAAGCTAATGGGAGCAGTCTTCTTTCAGGCTAAATGGAAGGAGCAATTGACCATCTACATGTTGTGAGATAGCTGGAAACTGTAGAAGCTACCATGCAGGGCTTGAACAAAAACATTACACTAACAGGGGTTTCCCTGATTGCAAAGACAGGAGCTAAGAGTTTGGATTTGTGCATCTCTGTGTGTTAGAAGCATAAAAACATCAGAAAGCTGGAGAACAAGTTATGAATGTGACTATGAGCAGAATTAGAGAGACAGAGCTTCTTGGGCACAGAACTTGCCAGAGAGGCAGGCTTGGGGATTTCTGAGCGAGGAAATTGCCTCCTGTTTGTTTCTAGGGTGTTCCGGGAACAGAAGTTTGTGTACATTCTTTGTAAACAAACAGGATTACACCAAATAAATACCTGACTCATATAATCAGTATCTCCCCGATGAAAACAAACCTGCAAAGTCCCCAAAATTGGCTAACCAATCAGTCCAAAGGTGTAACACTAATTAATGGTGAATAATTTGCTTGATGAATTTAGCCTTTCTCTGCTCACAAATTTCCTTGAATTGATTTGTTATCCAAAGATCTTCAGTGAATGTTTTGTTTTTGTTTTTCACTCCCTTGATTGGCTGCAAACAGTATGCTACAAATAGTCAAACAATGCTGTGTTATATTGATGAGTTATGATGAGTCACATGACATTGTTTCTGTTCCTTGCCTGGATGAGTGTAACTCTTATAATAAGGAGAAGCCATTAGTGTTTTCTCTTTTTCAGGAAGAGATAGCAGTTCATGCAAGGGATTGTAGAGAAGCTGTGTTATGGAATTTTAGAACATGTAAACTTTTTTCCTTTCTGGGCCACACAAACCTTGTCTGAGGTATCTTTTCTACAAATATTAATCTTCTGTAGAGTTTAAATGTATTTATCTGTTCCTATATATGACCCCTCCACGCCATTGCTGTGATAATAAGCAGTGTCCATCTCATATAAAAATGTGCTCAATGCATTATTGCATTTACTGTTCATAGCTTTTGTCAAGACATTCAGTGACTGACACTAAGTAATCAAGCTTGGGTTCCTAGCTTGGCAAGGTGTGCTCAGATCTGTATGTTTCATTTAATGGTCTCTGTGGCAAGTGGCACATTTCGTTTAATGGCAAGTGGACTGAGGAAAGCTGGGTCATTGATGTTTCATCCCATATAAAATGTATCCCTTCTGGTGCCAATACTTGACAAGTGAATTTAGTTCACACACTCATCCGTTATAATGGGAGTAAAATTTAGTTACTAGAATGTTCGTGGAAAACAAACATTATAGGGGCATAAATGCAGCCAAAGAAAATTCATTTTTTAAATCTGAGAGTAAATTAATGGGGAAAAAATTGATATAGACCCAGCTCTAGTTAACAACACAAGAAAGAAGACTTGTTTTATAAACCTCCAATGCAAATCGAGAAGAGTGACCATATTTTCAAAATAAAGCACCAGGACACTTTTTGTGATGACTGTTTTTAGGGTCACAAAATAGTCATACAAAAGACAACTATTTTAAGAATGCAGGGTTGGTGTTGCTTGTGCTAGCTTCTGACTCAGCAGTGACTTGTGGGTATTTTTAGAATGCAGGACTTTTTCCAGTAATTTAGTGTATGAATGAGTTTGTCACAACACACTGACCAAGTATTGTTAACATTCAGACTGAGCAAGAACACCTTTAGTGGTGTCTACACTCAGAATATTTTCTTCATTCCAAACCATTCATCACATTGAATGCTCCACTAGACTGTTTGCTGCTTGTAAAAACAGAGCAAATTCTACTCTATACATCTTAAGCACACACAAAAAGCTAATGCTTTGATTAAATGAAAAATTGGGACATTCCTGATATTCAGAAGTTCCTGGGACATGGGGACATCATATGAAACAAGCATCCTTATCTTGGAAAAATTGGTGTGAATCATCACCTTAAAAATGTTTCCGTTGAGGTAAAGGGAATTTAATAGGAATATTTACATGAGTAAAGATTACTCAGATAAGTATTGCAGGACTAGGCCCTCTCAGTGTTAACCCAGGAAGCAGCCCCTTATTTGACATCTGAGAAAAGACGTCTTCATTTTAAGGAGAATTGTATCAGATATACAACTTTAGACAATCATTTTCCTATACATATGTATGAAAACTCTGCCCCTCCCTATTGTCTACTTTTGTGTCTTGTTGCATTGAATTCCTTTGCTCCAACAGTACTGCCTCATCTGTCCATTTGTCAGCTGCTCCTATAAATGCGTCTGTGCTTTCATCCTCATAGCCCCTTACACATAGGATGCCTTCCCTGATCTGATCCATAAGGCCAGATCCTCCTTCAAATCCCAACTTGATACCAGCATCTACCATAAGGCCTGTAAAAAAAAAAATCTGCCAGCTAAAGATGGCTAGATTGAGTGGTAGATGGGAACAGTTGACTTCCTCTTTTTTTACATCAACTGTTAAAATACAAATGCATATGTCCATATATAATGTATGTATTTGATTGACTCCTGTTGTCCCTTCCCTTTGTAGGTCACTTGCCCCATCCTGCATTGAGAATCAGCAAATGAACTTGCGCAGCACTCTACAGTTGCAGGATTAGTGCCTTAAATTGTAAACTCTTTGTGGCAAGGACTGAGTTTTCTTGTGTGTGTGTAAAGCATCTAGCATAATGGGGCCGTGTCCTTGGCTGGGGCATGCCTGCACTATAAATATTAAATCGTAATGTTAATAATTTTGAAAGCCATCTAACTGATCAAGTTTTTGTGATTACTGGTTGTTTTCTATTACAGTTTAAAACCAGCACAACTAGGCTTTTGGGAAAAGAAAAAGCTAAAACATGTACAAACAAAATGTTTCTCTTATTAAATCCCATTATGTTCGAAAAGTTTCTTCAATTCCTACTTTAAAGGATGGCCCAGCTTTCCGGGACCAAATTCTTATCTCAGTTCTTATTAATCCTCTCCCTTTTGTTTTCTGGATTTCATCCCTCCCACCCCCCCACCCCCCATAGTATGTATTGTACAATAATTGGGTAGTATCCCTTTAAATGGCTTGTAAACCCTGTAGAAGTACTATCTGAGTTCTGTGTTTAGAATCCTGCCAGAGCTGTAGTGTGGATGAGTAGCGAGGACTTACATGCTGTGTATAGTTAATAAAGCCAGCCATTTGGACCCCGCTCTGCCCGTGTGGCTCCTTCACATTACAATTGTGTGTAAATAGCAAAGGACAGGCATGCCTCTATCAACTTCTTCATCTTACAGTCCTCTCTGTAGTTCTCCTCCCTGCTGTAACAGCAACAAAAAGGCTCTAGCCATACTCACTATGCAATGGAACAGAATGAAAGCAAATCAAGTTCAGGACACATAAGTGAAAACATTAACTATTTTTTTTAAATGAGGGGAAAGGGGAGAGAGAACTATTTGCTTGTATTGTTAATTATTTTTAATTTATAGAGGGGTTAACCCTAATGCCTTTGCCACAGACCAACTCTTAGCATCATTCTGCTTCCCTAACTTCCCTCTGCAGTTGCCTTTGACCCAGTGGCTCCAGTACCACGCTGGGACTCAGGACACTCTCTGCTCTGCCACAGACTTCCTGTGTGACCTTGGGCAAGTCACTTAATTTGTCTGGCCCTCAGTTCCCCATCTGTACAATGGGGATAATAGCACTTCCCTACCTACAGGGGTGTCATCAGGATAAATACACTAAAGAGTTTGAGGTGCTCAGCTACCACAGTGATTGGGGGTGTATAAGAACCTAAGGCAGACAGGCATGTATCCCTTGCTTCCTGACCCAGAGTGCTGTGAAAAGTTACTGTGCATTCTTGAACAGTTGCTGGAAACTCCCAGAATTTAATCCTGTATTTCACTACATTTGGTGTTTTTTCTAAAAGTCCCACCTCCTTGCCTGTCATAATATAGCCTCTCCCTCCTCAGAGCTGTGAGCAACCTACACCAAAACAAGCAAAACAAAATAACTCTTCCTCTGTGTGAGCTACAATAAATCGGTCAACAACAACAAGCAGCCAGACAGGATGTTACAATACTTCGTAGATTTTGAAGTAAAAGTTTCCTCTGCTGGAACTCAAGCAGTGGAGTGACTTTTCCATTCCACCACCTCCCCCAGCCTAGTTTTGTCCCTACCAGACTCCTCCCAGTGCTGGCTTCCTCCTCCTTTTATATCCTGCGGCTGTGCTTGATGGACTATTGAGACCAGCTGCCTCTGCTCCACATTCTTTAACCACTCTGGCTCCACACCCCCTCAGTGCTGATAGGGGAATAGAAGGTTGGATGTACGTCATGCCAGTAGATCTGAGGCCCAACAGCCCAGGGGAGTACACCAAGTGGTGTGCATCCTAAGAGAGACCCAGTTTGGCTGTCACTTCCTACCAAGCCTCATGCCTGGTACCCTGAGTACCCCCTTTGAAGTCAATGAGGCTACTCGTGGTGGTAAACATTAGGCTCAATGGAAAGTGTTTCCAGAATCAGGCCCCTTGCTGAGTCACATTCCAAAGGTCAGTTTGATCCACAAGTATGCAAGAAGGGGTAAGGTGTCAGGAAAACCTCCCCACCAACACACAGTTATAGTCCCTCTTCTTCCTGGGGCTAGGGACTACTCCATCCTCTCTCTGGTGCTCAAGACACCTCAAAGGGGACAGAAGGAAATCCATCCTCCCAGCCTTTCAGAGACACAGATTGTTAAATTCCCACGGGGAATATGCTGCCGCATCTTTTAAACACCACAGTCCTCTAAGGCTAGCCACTGCTAGCTGACATCATGTTAAACATGGCAGTCCTTGTCTACACTCAGTGCCAGGCAATGTTTAACATGGTGTCAGTTAACATGTGTCCTACGATAATGTAGCATTTCAATGCTGACAAGCCCTTAGACATGCAGAACCCATCCCAGAATTTCCTCTGGGGCAGCACGGCTATGCACTACCATCAAAGGGGCACAGTTGACCCTAAACTTATTTTTGCATAAATAGCTATTGATTTTAAAACAGTAGCACAAAATTATACATAAGAATGGCAAACTATGGCCAAGCAGCAATATACACATGCTAGACCAAAATAACAATAGTCCTCTGCTGCTGCACCACTTGTGTAATAATCTTCTGCACCTTTCACCTGCACATCTGTTTTGCCTTTAGCCAGATCCACTGTGGCCTAGGGGATAGAGTACTAGAGTCAGAAGACTGGGGGGGTCTATTCCTGGTCTGCTGGGTGTCCCTATGCAAGTCACTTCAGCTTTCTGCATTTCAATTTCCCTGTCTGTAAAATGGGGATAACGATACTAACTTCCTTTGTGAAGCACTTTACGATCCACTGATGAAATGTGCTAGCTAGGAGCTAGGTTTTATTATCACCATGAAATGCTTCCTTGTGATCATTAATCTTATAACTACAATGTTCGTAAAAAGCAATTTCTACCAAGTCAACCTCCCAGTCTTTTCACGTTTCCAACATAGGAGACTGTATTATTATAACTTTAGGTTTGGGGCTCTACTTTGCTTTGCCTCGTGCTTTAGGATTGCAGTAAGTGAAGTGCAGTTATCCACTGGCCGTAAAGCTTTCACTTGGTGTAAATTTGAAGAAACTGCCCCACATGAATAGCACATTCTTCAGCCTGGTACCAAACAAGGTAATGAAAAAATAAATGTCAGTGTGTGTGCTACCTGATTTGACACACCTTGGGCTGATTTTATTTGTAGACACTGAATTTATGTGAGAAAGGCTTAGAAAGCACGGAGTGACATTTGAAAAGTTTGTTTTCCCAAAATGGCATATTGCACCATTCTATTAAGGTTTCACACCTCAGACTGAAATGTAATGTTTGCTAAGAAAATAGTTTGGATAGTGCATAATTTCCCCTTTAAATAAAACCAATGTATTTTGATATTTTGCTAAACATCTGGAACTTTTTCTCTCTTAAATTCATTAAAAAGTTGCACCCAGAATGGAACTAGAAGCATAAAAGAAAGCTTATAGTCAGTGTTGGGTCAGAACAATGTAGTACAAGTGTAGGAGCCACAGACTCCAGAAAGTTCATGGAGGGCAATAGGAATAACAAGGATGAAAGAGCGGGGCTAACCTACTGATGTATTATGGGCCTGATCTGAAGCCCAGAAATCAATAGGAGCTTCCCCATTGACTGGCCTGCAAAGAGATTTGGTTGACTAAGTCCAACACCCTCCCCCACCTTTTCTGTGTGCACAGAAGGCTTCCCCCAAAGCAAGACTGCTGTGGTGCCAGTATGACTTTGGACAGGATTTGGTGAACTTTGAAATGCAGATCACTTGGGTCTCCTTGCAAAATGCCATGCACCAGTAACTTGGGAGCCAGGGATTGCTGGAGCTGGTGGATCTACTGTATCATCAGCCCCTTCTCCTCACCATAAGTCAGTGAAGATGCCATGGAGGACATTCCAGTCATTTTACAGATTTTACAGTCTGAGAAGTTCTATGCACAGGGGCTATGTGATAGACAGGACTTATGCCTATATGTTGTAGGTATTGGACAACTAAAGGAAATTATTGCAATTTTAGGGTTCATCTTATGAATTCATTCAAATACCTGCTGCTCAAAATTGAATATCAATTGTTTAATTTTATCTGATGAAATTCATCTAACAATGTTTAAGAAACAATTAACTTCTCTTAAATGGGCACTGATTAGCCCCAGCCTGAATCTGGACATGGTTGTGAAGTCAATAGAACTGTGCAATGCTTTTGGCATTTTGTTTTGCATGATTTCACATACTCTGCATTTCATTTTATGAAAATCATGATGTTCTAATAATTTTACTTCACTCTTGCATAATGCTTTACAGCTAGAGATCTCAGAGCACTTTACAAAAGAAGGTAAATATAATTATTCCCATTTTACAGATGGAGAAACTGAGCTATATGAGGTAGCAAAGTGACTTTCCCAAGGTCTCACAGGAGGTCAGTGGCAAAGCCAGGAATATGATCTGTGTCTCCTGAATTCCATTCCACTGCTTCACCTATTGGACCATGCGCCTCTAAAACTTGAATTTCCACATTTCCTTAATGCAAAGCCAATTTCACTCAAAATACGCCCTTTTCACCTGCAAACAATCATGGATTTTAGCAAATTTTTGACACTGAAATGAACCCATGGTTAGAGTAACTCTGTATTTCAATATGAACATATAGCACACATCTGACAAGGAATCAGTGGTCTCCTCCAGTCCAATTCTTAGTGGACAAGTAAATACACCCCAAAAATAGCTATCACGGCTGAGACTAACTGATCCCCTTGTCCTCAGTCAGAGCAGAAATTCCTAGAGATGAAAAAGCCAGAGGTACTGAACTGTTCTTTTACAACTGCAGGTGATAGCTCATGGGCAGGGTGCAAGAGGCACATTGGGGCAGCAATATGGAGATGCTTGCACGGCTTCTGCTCCTACTGCACCTCTTCTATGCACTCATAGGGGACTTAATTCCCCAGAATGGTCAATTCAGCACTTTTCATGAGCACAACAAAATCTTTTAAAGAAAGGGAGGTGGGGTACTGTACTAACTAATGCAGTGGGCAAAATACAAGTTAGCAGATTTTATTTTGCTGCTACCAGAAATAACTGCAAATATTTTTTTTTCTGGCTGACAAATCTCTAATTATTTTGGGGAAGCTAGAATGCATAATATTCAAAACAGTTTCTTGGTCTTGTTGCTGCTTACTGCTCACAATTTGTACCACATACATATAACCCAGATGATCTTACTCTGCAGTAAATTTTAGACTGTCATTGGGTTTCCTCATCTTGACTGGAATCAGAAAATGAGCTTTGGAGAAAGGATCTAAAGCAATTTGCTGCATATCTTCAGAGAACAGCAAGTTCTAAGCCAATTGTGAACTGTCCCAAACCCAGCTGAACAGGTGCTCATTTCCATAATGGCTGCAGTATTCAGAAGAGCTATGGTGTTTTGTTGCTAACGCTGTGGAAGAGAATTAGTAATCTTCATGTGCTTCGTCCTAGTGATTGAAATAAATTACTTTGGTTAAATTGCTATGCAGGTTGACGCATCTGTTGGCCCATGAATGTTCAGATTCTCAGAGGGTTTATTATTCCAAATAATGACTGCCATATGCAACGGTAAACAGTTTTTTAAATGGACTGAAAGCTTCTGTGCTACTTTTGAAGGCAATTTATAAAGCTATTCAAGTTCCCCCCTCAAGAATCTGCCCTTCAACTAAACTTTCAGAAAGTGATCCTGACCCCTCCATGCTGACACAGATGTTGTGTTGCTTTTCTGTGAAAGCATAGATAAAGCTACGCCAGGCATCTGGCTCATCCTGGCATTCATTCTTTAGGGACAGAGCAGTGTGAAAATTATGAATTACTATAACCAGCTGGGTGTCCCCAAACAGCGCCTTGCATCTCCTGATTTGTCTATTTATTTATACAGTGCTCCTACCATAAAACCTGAGGCACAGGAGCAATCAATATTTTAAAACATCTCCTATGAAATAAATCGAGCTGACGTAATGTCCATAGTTACACACACCCATGCCACAAAAATGAGACTTTCCCTGTTCAAGCTCCTGCCCTCTTCAGAAAAAGTTGGACCAAATAGATTTGTTGAACGTCAACAAATTCCAGCTCTATAAGGCCACAGGAGGAAGCAGATTTCAGAGCTGAAGGCTCTCCCCTGAGCGTGTTCTGGCAACAGTTCCCAGATAGACAACTCAAGGGACTGTCAGCTCGAGTGTCCCAGAGAATATCAAGTGCCGGGATAAAATGCAAAGCTAAAGGAAGGGTTTGACTCAGCACTTGGATGTGCAACTTTCAAACAACATATCCCAGGATATGGAGGGACCTTGGCAGTGGAAAGTCTTTCTAGAAGAGGAATTGCAGTGGCATATGGTGTCTATGATGGAGTCCATGACCTGGTGAATGCAGCCCCATTGAACAGGGCAGTGTTGGTTAAAAGATGGGTACTTTTAGATCACCCCCATGGCCAGCTTTTACCAATAAGTCTGCTATTAAGCCCCTTATTCCAGTTAAAGCTGTTCTTAGTTGGTGGACCCTCGGCAATGAGTAAGCAGCAGTGGAAAAACACCATCTGTCCTCCCTTGAATAGCATAGCAGCCCTGAACTGGGGTGTGTCTATACATGTGTGTGATCTGCTGTGTTAGTGGGAGCTGAACTAAGCCCAAGGTCTTTAATATATGCAGCATCAAACTTATAATGGGCGTTACAGGATAAAGCCTATGCCTCTGTGTTGGATCTGAGCACCTCCATTTGTTTTATTGGTCACTACTGCTTATTTTCTATTAAATTCCTCTGTTTCCTATCCTCTTTCTTGCCTTCTCTTCTTTAGGAAAGGGCCAAAGGCCGAAAAATTTGCAAGAAGTCCTCAAATGAGACTAATCTTTAAAAAAAATTGCCAGGCCTCTTTTTTTCCATTGGCTTCCTTTGCATTTAATTTAGACCATCCTCATTTTGAAATCCCCAGACAGAATACACATTCTATTCATACAAGGCCTATAAACCACATTAAGACCATAGAGCACCCATGATTTGTTCATGATGTTAACAATGACTCACCGTGGCTAGATTGCAGATGTTAAATTGCTGATGGATGGCCCCTATCCAGCACATGGCTGCCTCTTCTGGTATTCAGCTGAAGTATTAATCATGTGAGGAAAGATCTTTTTTGTTTTGGTTTGTCCCTATGAATAATGAAATGTATAATACAGTATATTGTACTTTACAAGCTCTCTGAATTCCTTTCTAAAAGAGAAAAGAATAATGCTATTAAAGGAATAAACTGCTGTACATGACAAGATGACATATTAAGATTTTCTGACTAGCTAAAATAATAAACTTGCATTGATTTATGCCCATGCAAAGGGCCTTTCTTTGAGGAATCAGAAGGAATAAAAAGAATACTTATCATGGAAATGATCTATCTGTTTCCCTTCTTTTTTAGGTCCAGACCCAGACAAGAAGTTATTGGCTTGTGCAACAATTGTTTGTAAAAATATAAGTGTAAGAGCATATGAAGCAGGAGGACAAGGCAAAGCACAGGATTGAACTGATTGCTAGTTTGGTGTTTCGGATGATTTTTTTCCTCAGCGCATACTGGTAAAGACCTACAAAAATGTTCCATCTACTCCTGGGGGAATTCTGCACCAAAAAATTAAAAATTCTGCACACAATATTTTAAAATTCTGCAAAAGTCTGCATATTTCATTTGTCAAATAATGCAGTATAATTATTCTGGTTTCAATTATTTTGGTAATTTATTTAAACTACAATACAATGAATGGAGAATGGGAGTAGAGTGCACTGGAGGAAATCCCCAACTCCCTTGCCTAATAGTAATGTAACAAGGTTTGACCCTTTATTTCTAGTTATTAGTCAACAAATATAGGCAGCCATATGCTCAGTCTTAAATCATAGGCAACTGAACAGCACATGAGGGCTGGGGAATCAAACTCACAATTTATATTGGCTACTGACCATCTCCAGAAAGGTCAGTAGCAAATAGTTCATGGAGCACATTTTGATAGGAAATTTTTTCAGTCCAAAAATTTAGACCATAAGAACAGCCATACTGGGTCAGACCAAAGGTCCATCTAGCCAGTATCCTGTCTTCCGACAGTGGCTAATGACAGGTGCCCCAGAGGGAATGAACAGAACAGGAAATCATCAAGTGATCCATCCCCTATCACCTATTCCCAGCTTCTGGCAAACAGAGACTAGGGACACCCTCCCAGCCCATTCTAGCTAATAGCCATCGATGGACCTATCCTCCATGAATTTATCTAGTTCTTTTTTGAACCTTGTTATAGTCTTGGCCTTCACAACACCCTCCGCCAAGGAGTTCCACAGGTTGACTGTGCATTGTGTGAAAAAAATATTTCCTTTTGTTGGTTTTAAACCTACTACCTATTAATATAGTTTGGTGGCCCCTAGTTCTTGTGTTACGAAAAGGAGTAAATAAAACTTCCTTATTTAGTTTCTCCACAACAGCTATGATTTTATAGACCTCTATCATATCATAGCCCCCCCAGTTGTCTCTTTTCCAAGCTGAAAAGTCCCTGTCTTATTAATCTCTCCTCATACGGCAGCTGTGCCATACCCCTAATCATTTTTGTTGCCCTTTTCTGAACCTTTTCCAATTCCTATATACCTTTTTTGAGATGCACACAGTATTCAAGATGTGGGCACACCATGAATTTATATAGAGGCAATATGATATTTTCTGTCTTATTATCTATCTCTTTCTTAATGATTCCCAACATTCTGTTCACTTTTTTGACTGCCGTGCACATAGAGTGGATGTTTTCAGAGAACTATCCACAATGACTCCAAGATTTCTTTCTTGACTGTTAAGAGCTCATTTAGACCCCATCATTTTATATGTATAGTTGGGATTATGTTTTCCAATGTGCTTTACTTTGCATTTATCAATGTTGAATTCATTTTGCCATTTTGTTGCCCAGTCACCCAGTTTTGAGAGATCCTCTTCGCAGTCTGCCTGAGACTTAATTATCTTGAGTAGTTTTGTATCACCTGCAAATTTTGCCTCCTCGATGTTTACCCCTTTTTCCAGATCATTTATGAATATGTTGAATAGGACTTGGCCCAGTACAGACCCCTGGGGGACACCACTATTTACCTCTCTCCATTCTGAAAACTGACCATTTATTTCTACACTTTGTTTCCTATCTTTTAACCAGTTACCAATCCATGAGAGAACCTTCCCTTCTATCCCATGACAGCTTACTTTGCTTAAAAGCCTTTGGTGAAGGACCTTATCAAAGGCTTTGTGAAAATCTAAATAGACTATATCTACTGGATCCCCCTTGTCCATATGCTTGTTGACCCCCCTCAAGGAATTCTAGTAGATTGGTGAGACATGATTTCCCTTTACAAAAACCATGTTGACTATTCCCCAACAAATTATGTTCATCTATGTGTCTGACAATTTTGTTCTGTACTATAGTTTCAGCCAATTTGCCCAGTACTGAAGTCAGGCTTTAGTGGCCTGTAATTGCTGGGGTTTCCTCTGGAGCCATTTTTAAAAATTGACTTCACATTAGCTATCCTCCAGTCATTTGGTACAGAAGCTGATTTAAATGATAGGTTACAGACGACAGTTAGTAGTCCTGCAATTTAACATTTGAGTTCCTTCAGAACTCTTGGGTGAATACCATCCACTCCTGGTGACTTATTACTGTTTAGTTTATCGATTTTTTCCAAAACCTCCTCTAATGACACCTCAATCTGGGACAGTTCCTCACCTAAAAAGAATGACTCAGGTTTGGGAATCTCCCTTACATCCTCAACCATGAAGACCGCTGCAAAGAATTCATTTAGTTTCTCCACAGTGGCCTTATCGTCCTTGAATGCTCCTTTATCATCTCAATCGTCCAGTGGCCCCACCAGTTATAATCACAAAAGCCCCATAAGCATTTATAAGGTCATACTGTCCTTTACACCCCTCTGGCAATGTAAAGGAGCCTTAAAACTTTTACACCTATTTTGTACTCCTGGGAGAATTCAAAAAGACAATGGGAACAATTCACTTAGCAGGCAGGTTATTTTTCTCTAACCACTGGACCATGCTTCCTTTCTGCTGGAGATAAATTACGTTTAAAAAACAAGCTTGTTAAAAAACCCAAGATGTAATTTTTACGGAAGTGTCTCCTTTCTTGTCAACATTGCAAATTTTGCAGTTTTTTTACCAGCTTTATTATACAGCACTTTTAATTTCTGTGAGCTTTCCCAAGAGATAATGGACCGAGGCATGAGTTATGCACCACTGAGCAATGATTCGGTAAAGCATCCCTAATTGGGAAATCATTTAAGCACATGCTTAAATTAATTAAACTTAAGCGGGTGGTTAAAGTTGAGCATTTAGTCAAGTACTTTCCAGACTCAAGGTCCTAGAGCTAAGAAGAAAGAAGAACTTGATACTGTTGTGTCTATCACATTAGTTAACACTTTTGTTAGCAATCTCATGGAAGGCCAAGGATTTAGGGTCTGGACCAGTCCCTGAAAAGTTTATTTAGATGATGGCATAGCCTGCTGTCCTAGGGATGTTCTTATTCTTTTTAATGTATGTTATTTAGTACAGTTCATTAAACTAGTGTGCTTTTGATTGTTCAATTAGTCGAGTCATCCTAGCCAAAACCATATCAAAAAACATTTTTCATATTGGGCTCACAGAGTTAGCGCTTCCCAACATCTCAGAGTGTAGCTGCCAATATTGTAATGGCTATACGTGGGTGGGAGGGGTCCCAGGGATCCGTTCTTCATAGCTTTGGTTTTGATTTCAAACCCCCTTGACACTGTGCAGGAGCAGTGCGCTGGTTTGTACTTCTGTTTACCTGCAATCCTGCATTGCCAAGGGGCTGACCTAAGAAACCTAATAGATATGTTCTGTTTCTAGGGTCAATGATTCCTTTTCTGACCTCTACTTTTTCTATAGCAGTCAGAGTTTTTCATTGTTTAGACTCTCTCTCTCCTTGGTGGTGACGGGGAACCACTTCTTTCTCCCCCCATTATGTTGTTTGATAGTAGCTACATTTTGCCCTGCCTAAGAGTTGCTATGACTCTCTTTCTTACTTCAGGTGACACCACTTTAGTTGTCATTTTTCCACTGTATACTGTATGCGATATACCATATGCTTTCCACACCATCACACAATCCACCTACTGCCTCAATCACAAGCAAAGCATCCCAGCATTTTGTTTAATAACTAATTTCCTTTGACAGTTCACTTACTTTCACAGGTGGATTGAATTACTGAAATGGCCACAAAAGTCTATTAACTGGGCATGCAAGGCATAGACCAAAAATCTGCATTTTCATATACATCCAGGAGCAGATTCCTTTCATTACATTTTGTTAGGCTAGTTCTACCCAGCTGAAAAATCCACCATTAATACAGACCATACTGTATGTTATGCTCATCAATAAGAAGGCAAGCAGATGGTTTTGATATGACCATGGCTATACTTTGAGAAGACACAGTCAGAACTGAAGCAGTGGATTGCCAGACCATTCAGCACCAAGATTAATGAGGACTTCTGGTAATGGTATTATGGAAAAGGAAGGATGATCGTTGTGTCATCAGAGGCAGCAGAGGGGGCATCCTGTTGGCTGTGGATATAGAGGGAGGAGAAGACCTGGGAGAATAGTTGGCTCAGAGACTAAAGCTATTCAAGAAGATGTAGATTCACTTGTCTTGGGACTGAGAAAGGAAACAATTCAAATGAAGTCAGCATTGCAAATATTTCAGGTGCACAAAGCTGGCTACAAGTTTTTCAGCCCTTTTCTATACTGTGTGTGCTATGATGAAAAAACGGGTGGAGAGCTCCATATTGGAAGCCAAGAGAGTTTTCATGGGGAAGTGGAAATCCAAAACATCCAGCCAGCTGAGGGTATAATTCACCTCTGTACAGAGAAGCTGCTCTAGGCCTATGCATCTCCTAATTTCTAAAAGCAGGGCTTAAGTGGGTCTTTAAATGGAGTGTTGACCTACAGAGGGGTGAATTTCATCCTAACTGAATTCATCATTCAAGCACTGGAGGAAATATCTGGGGAAAATATAATGATATCTGAGCATATAGGAAACAGCTGCATTCCGGAGCAACGTTGGGGCGGATCCTTCCACTCTTCCACGTTATTCAGATGATTAATACTTACTTATGAGAATGGTCCAATTAAAGCCACTCACATTACTCTTGTGAGTAAGGGTTGTACTATCATATAATTGCATACAATTATCTCCTCCCTCATTCATTCCAAGAGTATATTCATTTAAATCCGACAATTACCCAGTGATCCCTGACCTTAGAGCTTTTCCAGGAACACATCTTTATTAAGGAATCCACTTTAAGTTAAAAGAACAATGATGTCAAGTTTGTTTTGTTGTGTTCAGTTTTTCTGGGTCTGCCTGAATCAGTGATGCTGTTTGGACACATTTTAAAGTTACATCATATCTACACAAGCTGTCTTTAAAAAAATATATCTGTTTTACTCATATGTATGAACAGCCAAAAAAAACCAACAATACGTGGTGGGGAAAATATCACAGAGGAAACGAAAAAGCTAATAGAATTTCACTAAGGATTTTTTTCCCCCTCAAAAAATATATCCCTGGCCAATTCAGTCCAAATTTATCCAATTTTTCAAATTTGTATTCATTTCACATAGTTTACTATCAATTTCCAAAATTCCCATAGTAGCAATAATTATAACAGCCCTTCTTTCTCATAGAGCACTTTGCAACAGTAGATCACAAAGTGCTTCACCATCTTTAAAGTACGTATCCTCACAATAGCTCTCTGGTAGGGAAGTCGTATTGTCACAATTGGTATAATGAAACAGTGCGAAAGAAAGGTTGTCTGCTCTCTTCCTCACATTCATTTCCCACTGTAGGAGAACTGCAGGTGCCACCATGGCTCTAGAATGGTCATTACTGTGTCAGGGAAGAGGGATGAGAACAGCAGTTTCCCTCACCCATTACTAAAACAAACCCTATCGTAGCTTCGACCTCTAGACGTCTTCACCTTAAGCTTTCCACCCCACTTGCTGTGAGCCGCAGGCTTCATTTGCTCTAAGTAAAATAATAAAACTGAACTGTGCTGTCAGCAAGTCCTTCCACCTTCCCCTTTCTACACAACTAGCAATAAGTTAATAAAGCCAAAAATTGACATTTTTCAATTTCCACGTTAGACTTTTCTCCCAGCACCTACTGACTAGCACTGTTTGGGACAAAGCCAGACAAGTGTGAGAATGTAGGTCATCTACCAGGGGAAACTAGAGCATAGTTTGATGGTTTGTCTGGGTGGTAAAAGGGAGAGATGTTCTTCATCTTTTTTCTTATTTCTCCAATCAGCAAAGCAATGTGGGGAATGGATAAGCATTCACATCACACTCCCAATCAGTACCAAGCCCAAGTCGAGGAAGCTAATGATCCAACCAGTGAACCAAATTCAGTGATAAATCCTGGTCACGTGCCACCTGAGGCATGTTAGGCATACGATAAGAAGAAGCAAAGCAATATTTGGGTGCTTCTATTCATATTTATTGCCATTGAGCAAGATTAAATAAATGACAGAAATTACTTGCCACCACAAGAAAGGAGATGAGAAAGGAGAAGGAGAAAGAAAAGAGAAGGAGCAGGATGGAGAAGAAGAGTTGAATAAGCACTGCTATCTGGTGATGCTGATTAGTTTAGCTGACCAACCTGAGGAGGAACTATAGTCAAAGAAGCAGAACTCCCTATCTGAGGGATACGGTTTCCATTCAGAGACTGAGGACAGCTGTCACTATGTGAGCTGGCTCTCAGCTGATGGCTTCCACATTAAGAAAATCTTTATTAGCAATATATCAGGCTAATTAATAATTATGTGGCCATTGCCACGATTGCTTTTGGCTAGTTTAACAAACCAGCTAATAGAACCATCAGCAGAATGATACAACGATAGAAGAAGTTTCCAAGTGACCAAGGCTCAGAGTTACGAAGTAGCATTGTGAAGAGTTTGAGACTTAGGGCAGGCCACAGAAGGGTGCCGGTGGCTAAGACTCCAGTCTTAAAACACCTGTGCATATCATAGATTCCATATATGTGCAGGCCAGAAGGCACTGCTAGATCATCTAGTCTGAACCCTTGTATATCACAGGCCATTAAACTTCACCCACTCCTGTGTTGAGCCCAATAACTTGGGTTAGACTAAAGGATTTCTCTCCTCAGGAGACTAAACTTTTGTGTGCCACAGGCAAAGAACAAGAGAGACAGAGGTGTTGCCTACAATGGCAGGAAATTAACTAGGTGGGATGTGCCCAGATGATCCTAGCAGGTCACCTGTGGCCCACGCTGTAGAGAAAGACTAAAAAAACCCAACAACTACACAGTCCCCATGAATCTGAAAATTCCTTCTCCACCCCAAATTGGCGATCAGCTGGACTCTGAGAATGGGAGCAAGACACAACAGCTAGGCATTTAAAAAGACAATTCTCTGTACCATCTCAGAGCACTGCATAACTTTACACTTAGGAGTAGTTCCACTGAAATGAATGGGGTTCTGTGCAGCTGTTTGCCACATCAGGGCCTTAATCATCATTATTTTGAACAGACAAGTCCTGAGAAACAATGATTTGCACTAGCGACACCTACACCTTGCTGGGATGTTTTGATTGATTAAAGGCTATGGCCCCAGACTGTCATCCACTTCAATGAACAGAGGGGAGCCAACTCCTGTTGATCCCTGCAAGAGAGGAGTGCAACACATGGATGTAGCTCGGCCTTCGCAGTATGCTCCCGTTTTCCGTCCCATGCAGTGGGAGCCCCTCTATGGGGGCTGTGCAGGCTCCGAAGGGCTAGTCCCACAACCGGGAGAATAGGACCCTACTTTTTTAAACAGAGTTCAGCACGCTGAGGTTCCCAGCACAGTAGCAGTACAGCTGTAAAGAAACGGTAATGGCAGGATGAAACCTAGTACTCAACAGTGCATGATACTATTAATGTTTTCATTCTTAGTAGCTGATGAGGGAGCCTAAAAGCCCACTGAAACACTTGTCTCTAGCTTACATATTTCACTCTCCGCTGAAGCTTGTAGCAGGTCCCCTCCCATTAGCTGAACTCTGGACTTATCAGGAGCAGACATCTGTAGCCACTGTCTAGTGGGACCACCCATCATCAACAGAAAATACCACTATGCACTCAGTGAGTAGAGGGAGGTCAGGGGTCACTTGCTCCAACTAGTTGACTCAAAGTATCTCAATAAGGCTTGAATGAAAAGGTCATTTTAAGATACTATCCAATTCACTGACAGGGCACAGTGCAGGATGGGACAACGGCAGCAAAAAGAAACTGCTTTATTCTGGCTCTGGGCTGACTTTAGCCATGCTAGAATTTACCATGGAAGCCATTTAAATCCTATGTTTTCTGATTAATCAAAGTTTGTATTAAATAGAGAAAGGTGCACCCAGATGTCCCCTCCCAGCAATGGAAAATGTCACAAAAATAGCCAAATGTGGAAAAATACAATTTTCTTTTTTCTGCAAAACACACACATACATTTGTTTTAAAAAGGCAACATATATGGTGGGGCTAAACCAGCGGTAATTGATTTAACATCCTCAGTTCCCTATGTCGGGGTGTAAATACAGTTCTAAGTACTTTCAAAGAGTGAAATCTTGCCCTCTTCTCCTACCTGCAGGCATAAACTGCTCTAAACACAGTCACGCCCCTAAGCTTCCAATGCACTGGGGATGCCTGGACAAGCAGCACATGAAGACATCACTCCCTGATATGTTGCAGAGCAGTGCTCTGCAAAATGAGTTTTCTACGGACATTGGGTTCATGACTAGGTAAATCTGTTGATCAAAACTGCCCTTGGAGGAGGAGGGCAGTGGCCATGCATGCAACAGCAGCCATGAAATGGCTCCACTAGTGCTCTGTGTCCTGGAGCCAGATTCCACCCTCTTTCAAAACCCAAGGATAACCCCAATTCAAAGCCTATTATGCACTTAAATTTCGTTTATACCCAGGTGTTTGCCAGTATTAACACCATAATGGCCCCTCTGAAATAAAAACAGGGACGGAGGTGGATGAATAGGAAAGAAATGAAGAACAGAGTGAGACACAGAAAGGAAAGGAAGAGAGAGGGAAGGAGAAGGCAAAATGATAAAGGAAAGAAAGGGATGGCAAGTGACGACCCACTGGCCTGTGCAATGAAGACTTGCAATAGAATGTGATCATAAAGGGGGTTTTACAGCAAGAAACTCTCACAGCAGCAGCTCTCAAGACTGGGAGAACAAGCCAGGTTTCCCCTCCCCTAGAGGAGATGATATTTCTTTATTGTGAGGGTAAGCGCTATTTATGATTCCGTTCAGAGACTGAGGGAGGCTCAGTCATTCCAATGTCTCACTAAAACTATTTTCAATAGGGTAAGAGCTGTGAGGACATTTTTTTTTTTTTATGACTGAATGGTAGGCCAGGAAGGCAAAGTCTAATAAAAGGGCTAATGGGATAGTGCTTCTAATATGTGGGCACATAAACTTATCCACACAGGACCAATCATGTGGCAAGACCACAGGGCATGGGACAGTAAGGCGTGTGACTTGTTGCCTCTCCAGCAGTATTTCCATTCCAGGTAATGAATAGAAAGGCTCACAGATTTTCCCTGTGTGTATCAAGTGTGAGGACTTAATTTCTTTCTGCCCTATACAAGCAGTGGAAACATACACAGATCTGGGGCTGCTTTTCACTTCAGCAGGTGAAGGTGCTGACTCCATTTCCCACAGGCAAGCCAGACCTTATTTTGCTGACTAAAGAAGATGCCACTTAAATTAGGACTCATGTAGCCATATGTTTCAAATTGATGGGTCATATTTTATACCGAAATGACTGTGACAGGCTCTCTATTAGTGCTGATGAGCTGTATTTTTACAGTGTGCATTTAGAGTGCTGTACCATTTATTATTAAAGCTGATTAAAGTTAGAAAACTTTATCTGATTTTTGAATTAAGAAACAACAAAGAGTCTATAATATAAATATCATATAAATTAGATATTTTAATAAAAGACACCGCTCCCATATACTATATATATAAAAGACACCACTCCGTGTCTTTTATGTGTATATATATGTATATAAATTTTAAATAAGAAACAACAAAGAGTCTGTATCATATATATATATATATATATATATATATATAGTATATGGGAGCTGGGTCTTTTATATATATATATATATATATATTGAATTTAATATATCTAATTTATATGATATTTAAATGATAGAGTCTGTATCATATAAATATCATATAAATTAGATATATTAATAAAAGACACAGCTCCCATATGTGTGTGTGTGTGTATATATATATATATATATATATGGGAGCTGTGTCTTTTATTAAAATATCTAATTTATATGCTATTTATATATGTATATGGGAGCTGTGTCTTTTATATATATATATACACACACACACACTATATATATATGTATATATATATATATATACACACTAGATTTGCAGCATACACTGGACAAAACAATGTTTTAATATGGACCTCAAGCATCCTACAGCCTTGGACTTCTGAGAGATGTAACACAATACAGTAATATGATTAAAACATAGCTTGGTCCTATCTACACTGAAACTCCAAACAGTACTGTAATTGGTTCCCCCAGCATAATAGACTTGGCCTCAGGACGGGATATGCCTCAACTACATATTCCACCATGTCAGGGGACCTGGTTACACTACAGTTGTCCCCTGGTATAGTATGAGGAAGTATGATTCCAGCTTATACTGTAGTTGGGACAATAAATGTCCCCAAGCCATACTCAAAGACATGGCACAGTTCAGGGGACACAGTTCCTGGGTACACTCCAGGATGAAACTGTGCTTTAGTCATGTCTGGTAATCAAGCAAAGCCATGCTGTTAACCAGGATTCCCTGAGAGCTGAATTTTTAGTGAAGGTGGACTCTAAGTGGAAGTCGCTAACAGGAGGCTGTATTCATGGTATCATACTGTTTGGCTAACATATATGGATAATTCAGTGATCTGCGAAGCTCTTTTGAAATGATAGTAGGCACTTTATAAATTGCTCAAGAGACAGCCCAATCAAATGTTGATAAGTTCAGTTCTGCAGGAGCCTTTGCACATCCATGGTCCTGCTCTCCTGCAAATCCCCCAGAATTCACACCAATTGGAAGCCAAATCCTCCACAATCCTTCCATTTTTGGCAAATCTCCCTGTCCTGCCCAATGCACAATTAACCTGTGGAACTCACTGCCACAAGATAGTGAGTCCAAGCAGAGTCACAAAGAATTAGACCTTTATACGAATAATGAGAATTTCCACAGTTAACATTAGATATCATTTAAAATATGTTTTAGAAGGAATATAAAATCTTGTGCTCCATAAACTAACTACTGACAGAGTTAAGAAGAAAATTCCCTGATGGGCAGGTTATTCCACTATTATCTGTCCACCTACAAGGATTTTTGCCCCATCCTTCGAAACATCTGATACTAGCCACTGCCAGACACAGGACATTGGACTAGACTGGTCTTTGGTCATTCATATGTGCCAGAGGTCGTCTGTCTACACGGCATTGTAAACCTGGGTCTGCGTGACCTGGGCTTGTGGACTTGGTGTTTCCTAGCCTGCACTTGAGTGATTGTATTCCATTGTAAACCTGGGCTTATAGTTGCTGGACCTGGCTCCAACCGCTGTGCTACTTATCCATATTGCACTAAGACCTTCTGACTCGGGTCTGCAGCTTGAGCTTTGTCCACCTGCAAAATGACAGGGCAATGACTCGAATCACAGCAGAATTCAGTCTCTGACCCCACCTCCCCCAGCAGGGCCCTACAACCTGGGTCCTGAGTGCTTGCTGACCTGAGTCAGACTGAATTATGTGTAGACAGAAGGAAGGCTTGAGCTAAAACCTGAGTCAGATTCCAGGTATAGTATGCAGTGTAGACATACCCCAAGTGATTTGCCCCAGGCCACAGGGAGAATCAGTGCCAGAATTAGGATTAAAATTCAGAAACTCCTGAGTCCTATACCCATGTGTTGTTTCCTTCATATTTCCAACTCCTGTCACACCGGAAAGAATGCACAGACCTTGGAATTTCAGTGTGGAACTTCTGCTACCAGTGGCAGCTCCAGGCACCAGCGCTCCAAGCGCGTGCCTGGGGTAGCAAGCCATGGGGGGTGCCCTGCCAGTCCCTGCGAGGGCGGCAGTCAGGCAGCCTTCAGCAGCTTGCCTGCGGGAGGTCTGCCGGCCCTGCAGATTTGGCAGCAATTTGGTGGTGGGTATGCTGGAGCTGCGGGACCAGCGGACCTCCCGCAGGCATGCCACCGAATCCACAGGACCGGGAACATCCCACAGGCAAGCCGCTGAAGACAGCCTGCCTGCCGTGCTTGGGACAGCAAAAAAGCTAGAGCTGCCCCTGTCTGCTACTAGACCAGCTGGCCATGATTTAGTCTCTTTATCCCCATTGCTGTCACTGCTAGGCATCAGGAAATATACCCACTAGGAAAGATCCTGCAAGCAGAATTCTTTAGGTTAAAGAAGCAAAGCTCATGTCATTTTTTCGCATGAAATTTCATTGGCAATGTCTGGCATTGCAGCAGCATTTCTGCATTCCACTGAGATTTGGAAGTGCACATGGGTTCCACTACAGCAAAACAAATCACCCCAAGGAACAGAAAACTCTGAAAAGGAGGGGGATAGGGAAGATGAAAGCTTCAGGTCTGTTTGTAAATTATGTATTATCTGCGCCTCTAATGCCCAGAGGTGTATTAAATTTAAAGGTTTCAACAAAAAAGCCCATCACTGATACCTTACACTCCTAAAATTTATTACTATCCTGGGAGTGAAAATAAAGGAGATAAAACAGTGAATAAATAATCAAAAAGAGGAAAAGGTTTCATCATTTTATGAGGCTGTTTTAAGCTTTTCCCAATAGTTTCAAAACTAATGGAGGGAAAAACACTGTTTACTAAATTATGCTTTTGATTCATATTATCTGTGGCCTTAGAGATTGAAAGAAATCAGTATTTTCTTGTAAGTTTGATTGCAAGATACAAAATTATTTAGTGATGATTACAAGGAGAGAGGAGCCAAAACTGAAACCTCAAATCTCTGGAATTTCAACTGGAGAGTGTGGGATTGGATTCAAATTGCCAAATCTTAATTTGCCCCCAGATGTTGCTTCTAGACTGGATCCAAACCCAACAAGTACTATTTGTTATTTCTGGCTTGGATCTTGAAACCTTGCGAGACCTGTTCTTATGACTGGTGTAGCGGGGTGGTCACCCGCTCCTGCCCTGAGGGGTTTAAAGACAGCCCTGGAAGAGGGCTGTGGCAGAAGAAAAGCTACTAGGCTGATTGGGAGGCAGCCTCAGTTGTGGCCACGCCCTAATCAAGTCTCAGATGGCCCTATAAAAAGGCTTTGAGCCAGGAGCACAGACAGAGTCCCTTCAGTTTCTGAGAGGGAGGGACCTGGCTGCAGGGACCTGAACAGAGTACCTGATTGGAGCAGGGCTGGGGAGCTCCAGCCTGGAAAGCCCCAGGCTGTGGCCTAGCAGAAGGCCAGTAGGTACTGGGGATTGCAGAGGGCAGCCTGGGTTAGGCAAAGGCAGCAAACCCAACTGATACTGCAGTCTGCCTCAAGGTGTGGGGGACTAGAAAATGACTGGCAGTAGCCTTATTCTGAGGTGAGGCGGGGTAGTGGGTGGGGGCTCCCTGGGAAGGGGAGACCCAGAGACAAAGGGGTTACTGCTGAGGGACAGCACCCCAGATAATGGGGCACTGGGTCTGGGAAGGACATGGGGGCCAAGCGGCAGCGGGACACCGACCGCAGAGGGCACTCTGGAGGCTGGAAAAGAGCTAATTCCCTGGATGGCCAGCAGGAGGTGCTGCAGGAGTGAGACTGAGAAAACCAAAGATTGGGTTTCAGAAAAATTTTACAATATTTTGTAGGATCTAAAGTTTCTATACCGTAAAACAGTGTTCTCCACAAGTTTTGTTTTGTAAGTCTCTCTTTTTCAATCTACTCTTTAGCACTTCTCCAGCTTAAAAATCCCTACTGTGGTGTTCCATGTAGTGAACAATAAAAGGAAAAGAACCAGTGCTCATTTCAACATGTCCTACTAATTCATAAATCCCAGTTCTGTTGGATTTTAATGTATGTGACAAGGAAAGTTTTGTACATTTTTTTGTTTCTAGCCCTTCTCCAGGAATTGACTGTTGTAGAACTGCATGGTAATGACTGCTACACTATATTTTGCAATGTCTCTGTAAAGCAGGCCATAAAATAATCAGGGCCAGATTCTAGTCCAAGTTCAGTGAGTCCCCTCCACTTGAAAACATGAACCTTAAAGGTATTAAAAAGAACCCTGTTTTTCTATTGTTTTAAAAATCTCATGATTTCAGGGCACCTGACTCCATGGTTTTTGGAAGTTCTGTAAGCAGTGCTAGAAATTTTGAAGGAGGTGTGGGGAGGGAGAAACAGAGCGCTGGCCTTACCCCCTACCTATCTTGCCTGCCAGAGGCCTGGAGTTGGCACTGGGAGAAGTACATGCTGCTCTCTTTCTAGTGCACCTGGAGGTATGCTCCCTATTCTCTTCTCCATCGGTAAAATATCTCTGGGAACTGCCACCTATGCAATGCTGTTCTGCTGCCCCTATTAAGTAGCTAAAGCATGTCCTTAAAAGTGATAATCTAATAATAAATAATAACAATCTCTCATGTTTGCTGGGATCAAGCTAGGAGACCAGATGACTGGAGAATGGGATTGATTGTGCCTCTTTGGAAGAGTCAGTGTGTTGCAAATGAGCCAAACACTGATCAGGGCATCATGCTGTTACATCAGCCTCTCAAAGTTCCTGAGAAAGTTTTGGAGGTGACGATGTGCAAAGTGGAGGTCAATATTGAGAGAAGCAACATGGCTTTAGGAAGTTAAGGAGTACTATAGATGCAATGTTTGCAATGAGTCAGAAGTTTGAAAGAATGATAAATGGGGGCATAACTGCTATATAGCATTTTTTGATCCTGAAAAGGCATATGACTTGGTTCCGGAGCTGGTGTTTGAAGTATTGAGATGGATGAGAGGGGTCCTGCAAGAAGTTGAGGTGACAGAGGAGATGTATCAAGAGCTAAAGCCCTAACAATACATGGAATTTCTGAGAGTTTTGAAGTGATGATGGGACTGAGACGAGGTAGTGGTGCTGAGCCCACTTCTCTTCATCCTAGTTAAGGAGTTAATGCAGAGACACAGAGAAAAGTAACATATGCTGACAATCTGGCCCCTTTGGCTAACAGCAAAGAGGAATATGATATCAGAGTGAGCATCTGTGTTTGAAGATCATGGTTTGAAGGTAAACAGAAAGAAAACTGAAATTACCCAAATAAGGAAGGTGGATGATGAGCTGTTGATTGAAGTTTCAGGAAAGAAGCTGAATCAGAAGAAACAACTTGTGTATGGGGTAAGTACACTTAGTGTCAATGGAGAGAGATGTGGAGATTTGAAAAGAACCCAGTGTGACCGGGCAGCATCAAAAAGGTGGCATGAGTACGGTGGGATGAGCAATCAAGTTAAAAAACTGAAAGGAAAAGCTTATGCTGCATGTGTTTGTCCCTGACTGCTCTATGGTTTGGAAACAGTGAGTCTTATGGAGATGGAAGAAAAGAAGATATAGGTAGTAGAAAATAATAGAGTGAGGAGACTGACTGGCAAGTGAAAGGGAGGCAGAATGTCCATGGAAGAAATTAGGAGGAAGATGAACTTGGGACTCTTAGTGATAGACTTGAGAGGGCACCTTTAGAGTGGGCTGGACATGTCAGAAGAATGGGAGAGAACAAAGACAGCTTGGGAGGAAGAGGACAAAGAGAGAGGATGTGAAAGACCAAGGATGCAGTGGAAAGACTCAGTCCAAAAGAGACTGAAGAGAAAAGGAGTGGAACTCCAAGACCTAAAAACCTGTGCCACGGACCGGAAGAAGCAGCAAAGAATTGTGTGCACCTCTGACTGTGCGTAAATGGGGTAAGGAGTTGAGAAGTGAAGTGAATAATATCTAGGTCTAATATAGTGCTTTTCATTGGTAGATCTCAAAGCACTTTACAAAGGAGGTCAGTATAAATGTTTTACAAGGCTTTGAATTCGGGAGCCTGTGAGGCTCATAAAGGTTCTACATTGTTGGCAATGGATTACCCCATCTGTGTTATATACACAACAAAGAGGTGGCCTAAATATAACCACAAAGGAGACATCCAAGCATTTTGTAATGTCGGAACCATGAGATGGTTGCAGGACCTTTATTCATAGATATTTCCTGCTCTGTATTTTCCTTAATAAACCAGCTGCCTCCCTCCTGCGCACGCTCTTATCCACTTCCCCTCCCAGCCTCTTATTGCACTGCCTCCAACTTCTACTTCTTCCATTACATCTCATGGCCAGAAAACTCTGGACTGGAAATTACAATTAGAGAAGGGGATTTATTTCTTCACAAGCTCAACATCGATCAGGATCCTAAGGCTTCTAGGTCTACACTGAGGTACATACATTAGGCAGCCTGACTTACAAAAGTGCTGAGTTTTCAAAAATTAACCTTTGTTTTACTATAAATTAACTAAAACTTTGAAACAAAGTAATTTTCAAACTGGAAAATGAATCTTTAGTTTTCGAAAAAGGTCAAAATGGGACCTTTCGACAAGTTCAAAACTTTTTTTTCCCCCCCAAAAAAGTGTTGGACTTGAAGATGTGACAAAAGTGACCCTTTCCGGTGAACCATTTCAGTTTAGACTTAAGTGGGGTTTTTTGTCTGAAATGTTGATTAATTGGAAATGTTTCATCAGAAAATTCCTGATCAGCTCTAGAGAGAACTAAGTTGTGTCATCCCTTCTTGTGGAGCACCTTACCCCATCCTGTTTGCCTCACCAGTTATTCTGGCCAGCAAAGTAAAAGAGCAGAACTTGGGATTCTTCTGCTCACCACTTTTCTCTACTCTACTCCCCATTTACCTCCCCCCCACAGTTTGCTGACAGGAGGGAATATCAGGCAAATTATTCCTGCTCACCTAACCACAGCCAATATCACAATCTGAACAGGGCCAAGTCTTTATTCCCCTTACTCCCCTGTATGGCCAAATAAGGACAATGACCATCCAGCTCTTGATATTTTTAACTCTGGATCAGTTATTGATCACATCCTGAGGTTCACATTCATTCATTACTCTCATGCACTTCAGTGGGCGTTTTCCTTGAGTGAGGACTAAAGGCTTGGGCTCAGTGGGAGAATGATTCACAGATGCTCTTGAAGGGCAATAAAAAATGACTGCACACAAATGAACAACGTGACACTTACGACTGCTGGTATTCCTGCCAATCAAAAGAAGGCCCTAGGAAAACATTCTGAGAAGCTTTACAGACAGGAATGCCCCATGGAAATGGATACATAAACACAAGAGCTTGGCAATACAGTGAAGTGCAGTGTTCCCGCATACCGAGTTTAGATTGCTCTGGACTGGTATATTTTTGTATGTCTTGAAGAAAAACATCTTTCTCATTTACAGAAGATAAATTTAAACACCAGAGTTGCATGCTAGCGCCTGTGGCCTTTTACACATTGGTTTTTACTATTCTAGTCCATGAGTCATAAATTGGAGCATGTCTCCCATAGGTACTTCTATTCCCAGGCTACTCACTCAGATTGGCAGATTTTACAAACCAGCATGTTATTCATAAGAGGTTGAAAATTAAAATGGGAAAGGTGGCAGTGTAAGAAGAGGCCCCTAGTAAAATAAACAGTGGTTGTGGAGACTGCTGTTTATTTGGACTCCATGAAGTGGTTCTTTGCAAAGGAAGAGGTGAACAGGCTGCACTGATTCAACAATGAGAAGCAGATTAGGATGCTGAAACTGCAAGTCAGTGCTAGAAGAGGAATTATAACTGTGCTATAACTCCTGGGTTCTCGATGATAACATCCCCTACATAAGCAATACCAAACTTCTTCTTTATAAAAGAGCAGTGACAGATCAAGATAGAGCCTTGGAAAATGTTACAGGAAACCATCTGTCCTAGGGTTACATCTTGTTGACCCATGGTTTGCTTTGTCCATGTAAGAGCATCTGCTCTTCTTTTTTATATATTGACAAAAGCAGCAACTGAGGATGGGCCTGATCCTGCAAAGTGATGTGTTCCTTAATTTCCAGTGGGAATAGACAGCAATCAGCATCACACAGGAGGCACCCGGAACTTCACAGGATCAGGCCCAAAGGAGGTAACCAGAGAGAGAAATCTTACCTCATGTGCTATTGTAACCCTGGCTATGGCATATCCATTCTTAGACCTTTTGTTTATTTTCAGCCCTTGCTAAGTTACATTTAAATTTTAGCCAAATTCTGCCCAGTCCTTATGCAAGTATGTGGGGAAAAAACTGTAAGGAGTCTCCCTTCTTTCATGGCTTTTCTGAAGGCTAGGTGGGGTTGTAGAACCTGAGCTAACCTGCTGCTCTGACCCTGCTCTTCTAGGAGCGCAAAGTACCCCAAAGGGAGCATAGTGAAAGCAAGGCGCTGGCCCTCCACTATTTCACTGCACCAGCCCACAGAAAAGGACCAGCATGCAGCCTGCTGTGCATCCTAAAGAAGAGCAATAGCACCTCCACATTGCCCTTTACTCTGGGCTGTGTTTAACAGGAATGATCTAGCTCATAGATGGTATGATCATTGGGGCACAGAACTGACTTTAGCTATAAAGCACCATGTGTACACAGGGCCGGCTTCAGGCACCAGCTAAGGAAGCAGGTGCTTGGGGCAGCACTCCATCCGGTATCAGGGCGGCAGGTTCGGGTCTTCGGCGGGAATTCAGCAGTGGGTCCCTCAGAGAGGAAGTGAAGGCCCCGCCACCGAACTGCCAACAAAGAATGGAGCGGCAAGATTGAGCTGCCGCCAAAGTGTGCAGATCAGCGCTTTTTTTTTCTCGTCGCTTGGGACAGCAGAAAATCTGGAGCCGGCCCTGTGTGTACACCTCTGACACAATAAAAATCATAAATCCTAACACTCTTCCTATGTTTTGCAAGGGCCATGTAAATCTACGCTGCTGTTATTACTGTGAGTGTATACATCACAGTAATAACAGTTCATAACCCACATTGCTATTTTTTAGTACTGGTGGGTGAACCTCCAAAGGTTCCCTTTAGTCTAAGTAAGCCTTTGAAATTTCAGATGTTTTTCTGAACTGCTTTAGTCTTTGAAACCAGACTGGGAATTCCACAAGCACGCTTGAGGGTGCTTGACTTGAATTTGCTTCTTTTCTTGGTCCAGCAAAACCCAAATTTGTTGACCTTCATGCCATGTTTCAAAGCCTATATATTCCCTCAAGTTTGTTCAGGAGTGGAAGGGAGTGAATTTTCTGGGAAGGGTCAAGTTTTTCATTGGAACAGGAGAGTGTTTTTAGATATTTTTGTTACGATATCAACTTAGATATATATTAGAATACATGGGTCTTTCTGTAAACTCCTTGGAACTTGTATCATGGTGCACATATTGAACAAGTCAACCCAGTGACATCAGTGGGACTATTTGTGAGAGTAATTGCTCATCAGTGTAAGTAAGGGGCTCCCAGTTCTGGTCCACTGGACAAATAACATATAATAACAATGCACCTAAAACCTTAAGATAGGTGCATTGTATAAGCTGAATAAACGGTCCCACAGTAGCCAAGCTAATATGGAAGGGAAAGTAAGTGGCTATGTTTGGTTGAGTAAGTAAAAAAAAATATGGTGATATTAACACCCTCTGGAATGGCATATGAAAGCTGTACATTCTACTGTGTAATAGAATCCCACAGGACTCATACACCTCATCTGCCAATATGACATTAAGGGGTTTGAATAGAAGCCAGCTAGTTTAAAGTTTCACGCAGTCGGAGAGCCTGAGTGTATAGAATATCTAATTTATATAGCCAGAGACAGATTTTCATGACCTGGCCTCGCTTATTCTTCCTACTATTAATTACAGGTGCAGTTTGGACTATTTATATGTCTAGGAAGCTAATTACAAGCTCAGATCAGGTAATTAGACATTAAGTACCCTACATACACCGGCAATTATTTGTGCCCACAATATTGTGGGAGTAGAAAAGGAGCCTTGAATAAGCCCATGCTGAATAGGTAGTGCAAGAACACTTTGTTGAAAACCATTATTTCACAGGGTGGTGTCCTAAGTCAGTGGTTCTCAAACTACTGTACCAGTGACCCCTGTCACATAGCAAGCCTCTGAGTGCAACCCCCCTTATAAATTAAAAACACTTGTTTATATATTCAACACCATTATAAATGCTGGAGCCAAAGCAGGGTTTGGAGGGGAATTTGACAGCTTGCAATCGCCACCCCCCATGTAATAACCTCATGACCCCCTGTGAGGTTCTGACCCCCATTTCGAGAACCCCTGGACTAAGTGATACAGCCATCACTCATCCTCAAGGGAAAGTGAAAATCTATCCGATAGTGGAAAGCAAGCAGCTTTAATCTCCCAGCAGAAGTCTGTTGTAGCAGTTAGTAGCATAGTTTATCTGCGGTTCTCTGTGAGCATGCTAGCAGGGGGATCTTGCTTTCCAAGCATACCTTCATTGAGAACGTCTACACGGTCTGTGTGCGTAGCTATAACGAGGTCTCTGGTTTCACAACTATTTTCTTACCATGTAACAGAGGGGCCACTTTAATATCCTGCTATAATATTTAACAGTGAGGGTCAAGAGCGGCATGGGAGGAACTGAAACAAACTTAATGAAAAGAGGCTTGAATGTCTTGAAAGAGTATGGCCCTGCTGCTCTCTAGATTGAAAAAGGCCATGTCTATGAGATGCCACCTTGTGGCCTGAAAAATCTTTTATGTGAAATACTAAAAAGCACAGACATTTGCTGTATGATACACTGTGAAAAGGTTCTACCTGCTGCAATCGTCTGCAAATTAGAATTGATTTGTGGTTTGAAACCACCTCTTCAGCTTGGCTGCTCCCACCTGTATCATGCAGCTTTTTACCTTGCAATATCTTAGACTAGATCCGTTACTAACACGGGGCCTGTAGCTGCTTTAGGCAGCTAAAATGAAGATCCACCCATTTTGCTTCAGTAGAATTCTGAATTTGCCCATGGTGATGCACACCCCTAGGCAGTACAGATAGCCGCATCTGTCTTGAATTAAATGCTTTGATTAAAAGCATCATTTCAGAGTTCACAGCTTGAGATCTCCATACTGTAGAAGGATTTTGTTTTGTTTTGCAAGAGGAATATCAGAGTCTTAATTAGAAAGATTTTTTTAAAAAACTCTTAATTCTCCTTTAACAATATCCAGAATATTTGTAGATCTTTAAAGCCTTAACTTTAACCTTAAATGTCTGATTTTCAACTGAGTCTCAACCTGATCTCTGATTTGACAGATACAATATTGACCCTGCAAATAACAGCACCTGTATTTTTCCACACCACAGGTAGCCGCAACAATGGGGTTGAAGATATTTTCAGGCACTAAATTACACCTACAAAACATAATTTCTGAAAATCAGCCCCACAAGTCAAATTTTCAATCACTGGTCTATAGGTTGTGCCCATAAGAACTGCACACACATATACAAAATTAATTATGCACATACCGCACACATTTGCACCTGTAAAAGGCTAGTTGTGTTAGCAAATGCAAGTGTGATTAGATGGCTGTATATGTACGTGACAGGAAAAACCTAGTCCCAATGTTAAAATGTGAGTCTAACTATTCTGTTAAAATATTTTATAACCAAGGTGCTCATTCCCAGGGCCGGCTCTACAGTTTTTGCTGCCCCAAGCAGCGCACCAAATTGCCGCCAGACAGCGGGGTCAGTCCCTGTGCCCTTAGGGTGGGTGGCAGGCGCATTTCCGCGGTGGCGGCAATTCAGCAGTAGCTTCTGTGTTTAGCTGAAGCCACCTCGGACAGCTAAACATAGAAGCTACTGCCAAATTGCCACCACCGCGGAAACGCGCCTGCCTCCCTAAGGGCACAGGGACTGACCCCGCTGTCCGCGATGGCAATTCGGCGCGCTGCTTGGGGGCAAAACAACAGGGACTGCCGCCCCTTGCAGATTGCCGCCCTAAGCACCAGCTTGGAATGCTGGTACCTGGAGCCGGCCCTGCTGATTCCATATTAAAATATGAGGCAAACCTGCAGTCTCTGCTTTTGATCCTGCATTCCTTGCAGAAAGGAATGTATGATCAAGCCTTTTAACAGTGAGCATTCAGTTACTGCTGGCTAGGCTGTCATAATGATAATACTCCTCAGCAAAATGGCAGCTAGTCTGCCATTTTATTTGAATAGCTTCACTTTCTTGTTAAAGTCACTGCTAACAAATGGCAAGAAGTGCTTCTGCCCATGTGAACGTTCAGACAGAGCACTAAAAAAATGGAGTACAGATTTTTAAGGGTTTATTTGCATTTCCATTATAATATAAATCCTAATTTGTACATGCTTTTATGTCAACTGTAAAAATTCGCCATATATGTATAGAGTAAAAAAAAAAAAAATCAGTTCAACCTTTTTTAAGTTAGAGATCTGCCTGAAACAATTACTAGCTTGGGGGACTTTTGTGCATTCTGATAGCTCAGAAATTCCTTCTGTTTTCCACATTTTGCTGTCCATGGTGAGGACTAAACCAGGCAGTTTGGCTATTTACTTTTTAAAAATGAATAACTAAGATTATTACATTTCTAAGGGAACTTTTCACATAGTGGTTTTCAATATGCATAAAGGGCCAAGCCCTCTTCCCAATATCCAGCCCAAGTACCTGGGATGGGCTCTGGAGAACACGAGAGGGACTATGCTGCTGTTCTTCTCATTAAAGCAAGGACAGCTTATATGTAATAATTACGGCCAGATTCACCAAGGTAGTAGGCTCCCAATATGGGGGGTAACCTCCTTGACTTGTGAAGCTACACCCCACTTCATTACATAACACCAACAGGCGCTTCACACAGGGGCAGGTGTGTGCCATCCTCTTCACAAACAAAACTGATTGTAGAAGTTAGTAGTATAGTTTGACTAAGTCATTCCACAGCTGCTACTCTAGCCTGAAGAAAGGAATAGACTCTATAGCCCTAATTACTTCCTTCCACACAGGAAAGAGAGTGGAGGAGCCACACAGCAGCAGACTCTCTAGACATGCTCCATCATACCCCTCACTCCCTCTGTACAAGAGGCCAGGAGCACTCATGGAGCTAGAATCTGTGTGCACAGGGAGTGTCATTCCCTTTGTGGCCTCCCTCATCCAAATTTTGCCTCTGTTTGGGCATTCAAGCCATTCAGCTGTTGCTGTTTGGGGCGCTTGACAAAAAGTGTATTAACCTTATTACATCTCTGCACTTTGGACCAAGATATGTTCTGCAGTATCTTGATTCTCATAGAACTTAAGTCTAGTTCCTATGGATAGTAAAGCTATCCCTCTGTGGCCAAGAAATGAACTATAATTTACTATCCTTTATGGGAAAGTCCTAAAGAACTGAATAGGGACTAACCCAGTGGTTCTCAAACTTTTGTACTGGTGATCACTTTCACAAAGCAAGCCTCTGAGTGCGACCTCCACTTATAAATTAAAAATACTTTTTTGTATATTTAACACCATTATGAATGCTAGAAGCTTGGGGTGTAGGCTGACAGCTCATGACCCCCCCATGTAATAACCTCATGACTCCCTAAGGGGTTCCAACCCCCAGTTTGAGAATCCCTGGACTAACCATTCAGGTCTCCTAGAAATACACTTAGGTTCTATAGAAATTATTATAAAACCTGTAGATTTTAATAGAATATGCTAATCTTTCTAAAGTTTTTTAAACATCCTATACAATTCTATAGCAGGGATATGCAGTAATTTTCTACTAAAGTCTATAGGTTCATCCAAGAACTCCCACAGAAAAGTTATCATTTTCTATTAACTTTTATAGGACTTTTTCCAGAAGGTTTGCAAGGAAATGAACCCAGGCCAGGGCTGATTTGACTCTCTAGGCATCATCAGATCCCTGCCAGGGTTTTGTCTCCTGCCGGCACATATTATCCAGTAGGGGTTGTTGTTGTAGCAGTACTAAAGGATACCACTCTGTTTATCCAAGGACATACCCATTTCCTTTAACAGTTCATTCTAAAGCTGTAAATCTTACTAGTCCATGTATTGCTCAGCTGCTGATAGAGCACTGTCTGAGCATGCTGATTGCAATCACCCATAGTTAAGGGTTGGCTCTGTTATATAGGCTGAACAGACAGTTGCCTAAGACAGCAACATTTTCTATAACCATTTGCGCCAGTGACTTTGGGCTGGTACAGGTGACTATTTCATGGCTTCTCTGAGGCAGCAGAACCTCTAGTTCCAGCACCAGTCTCAGCAATATATAAATTATGCATTGCTCAGAATAAATACAATACAAAGCGGGGTAAGGGGACAGAGAGGAAATGCATTTTAGTGAACTGTTAAACACATGTTTACATGGCTTGACTCATGTTTTAGCTTAGTGATACCAAGCTCTCCACTGATTTTCCATGGCTTAGCATATGGATGGAACAGACAGTTTGCTAAATAAGAGCCTGATACAGCCCCCATTACACCCAATGAGAATCTTTCCATTGACTTCAATGGGCATGGGCTCAGAGCCTCTGTACTTAAAAACAATGGGGAAACAGCAACGAATCTGCAGAGAAATAAATTGATCATATTAAAAATATAAACCCACATATTCAAGTGCATCCGGAGTAAAAAAAAATATAGAGGGCCATAGTGAAATAGAATCATTTTGTGTGCAGAATCACAATTTGCCATCTATCTAAACAGGGCAAAAGCCTTTTCCTTGGCGGTTTTATAAGAACAGGGGTCATTTGTTTAAATCTGCTTCTCCCACCAAAAAGTCAGAAGAAATAACCAGCCCCTGAAACACAAGGAGAGGATCATTATTCTCATTAGTGCAGCAGTTTCTCATAAAGTGTAGTAAAACATTGGTCCTGTAGTGAATAGGACCAACTGTTTGGGCCCCAAAACAAATCACACAGCAGTCTTAAAGTAATAGGTAAGATTAATGGAACGTCATATAATGTGGGGAAACTCAAAAAATTAAGGTAATTCTGCAGAAATGGCTTGGAATCATAGCCCACCTAAATGCATTTCATCCGGAGGATTACCATCTCCAGTGTGTTTAGTTAAGAGGTATATTAATTTTAAAGCCATGCCTTATGCAGTTCTATCCCGTGCTTAAAGGTTGGCTTTATGTTAAAAATGCTTAGCATGAAACGTTTGCTGAAAGTTTGCCCAAACATCTCACAGTTGATTGCAATCCAGAGTGTCTGGGGGCTCCAAGCTCCATACTTCAAAATTGTTTATGATTGGTTGACTTTTTGGCTCCGCCACCTGGATTTGTCAGGGCCTCTTAGCTGCTGCTGCTGGGAATGTGCCCTAGTCAGGCCCGGCTGCTCTCCCCTATCACCTCTCTGACAGATGAAAACACAACAGGGTCTGTTGGATGACTGACACATTCCTCCCCTGTCTGACTCTGAAAGGATGTCTTTAACAGCCCTGGAGTTGAGCTTTTGACTGACAGATTGTGAAGGGGAAAAGTCATTCAGTTCCATTAAGCTCAGTAACTGCTGTAGAACAAAACACCTTTTAAAAAAATTGAATGAAAAAAGAGCTGTGGAAAGTGGGAGCATGAGCTTTAGGGGAGAAAAAAGAAGATTCTTTTCAGGTTCAAAGACAATCTTTCTCTTTGCATTCTGTCTATCAGTGAGGGCAGCATTCCCAGAGGGAATACAGTCCAGCTCTCATTGGTGTCATTCAACTGCCAATCTGCCTGACATGAGCACCAAAGAGCCTCATGTTGCGCTGCGGAAACTGTCTGTCAGGCAATCAGCAGCTGCAATGACATCATCTTCTGTGTTTTTCTAGGACTGTTATAGAAAAAAAAGGCTGAGTGAGTCCAAGAACCCTGCGCCAGCTCAGCATTCATATTTTCCTTTTACCCCCAACCTAAATTTCTTTATAAAAGGAAACACAGTTCTAGCGGCATGGCTCTATTAGCAAGATAACTAATTCCATACCAAAGAATGTGGACTGCCTGGTTTCAAATAATTCCTTTCCATTAGAAAATCTATCAGATGAAAGAAGTACAATTGTAAAGATTTTAAAAAAAATAGTATGGGATATTTTAAAAACAACTCTAACTTAAATAACAATCATACATCTATCCATCTGTCTATCCTCTTGTTATCTATCTCTAATGCACCCACATCACTGTGACATCTCAGGGCCCTCACCATGGTATCTGAGGCAGTTCTGTCACAATAGTAATCATACTTTACACTTGTAGAGTAACTGTACAGGCCAGATCCTGATCTTAGGTACATCTGTTGTAAATCAGAAGTAACTCTGGTCTTTTTCACACCTGTACCTGAGGTTGGATTTAAGGTTTACGTTCCTTAAGCCAAAAGCGCTACACAACTAAGTCATAATTAAGGCATACTGAATCCTTATAATTATCTTGGGTGGCAGAGATGTAAGTCACTTAACACGCAGGTTACTGGTTGACAGGGGCGGCTCCTGGCCCCAGCACGCCAAGAGCGTGCTTGGGGCGGCAAGCCGCGGGGGGCGCTCTGCCGGTCGCCGGCAGGGCGGCAGGCAGGCAGCCTTCGGCGGCATGCCTGCAGAGGGTCCGCTTGTCCCTCAGCTCTAGTGGACCTCCCGCAGGTGTGCCTGCAGAGGGTCCGCTGGTCCCGCAGCTTTGGTGGAGCCGCGGAACCAGCGGACCCTCCATAGGCACACCTGCGGGAGGTCCATCGGAGCTGCGGGACCAGCAACCGGCAGAGCGTCCCCAGCGGCATGCCGCCACGTTTGGGGTGGCGAAATGTCTAGAGCTGCCCTTGCTGGTTGATAACCCCAAGACCACACTTTGCACTTCAGACAAGGCACTGGGAATCAGGGTACTTTGGCTGGGCTCTGCTTATGACTCAGTCACAGACTTCTGGGCAAGTTACTTAGGGTCCTCTATCATTGAAGTCAATGGAAGCAGAACTGAGACTTGGAGGGCATAACCTCTCTGTGCCTGAGAGTATGTCTACGGAGCAATTAGACACTCATGGCTAGCCCATGATAGCCAACTTGGACTAATGGCTTGGGCTGTGGGGCTGTTCCATTGCTGTGTAGACTTCCAGGCTCTGGCTGGAGCCTGGGGCCTAAGACCCTATTGGGTGGGAGTGTCCCAGAGCTTGGGCCCTAACTCAAGACAGAAAGTCTGCACAGCAATGGAACAGCCCCACAGCCCAAGCCTTGCAAGCCCGAGTTGGCTGGCATGGGACAGCCATGGGTTTTTCTTTGCTATATAGACATATCCTGAGAGTCCCTGCCTGTAAAATGGCAATCTTAACCTCCTGTGAGGCAGGAACCAGCAGCCAGGCTAAATTCATTCATATTTGTAAAGTGCTTTGAGACTCCTAAGCGGAATGTGCTATAGAAGTGCAAAGTATTACCCAAGAGAAACTCCCACTGACTTCAAAAGAACTTTGCCTGAGTCAGGACTGCATGAAAACTGAAAGCCAGACTGTGAGTGGGTCAAATTCCCTCTTCCTTGCACTACTCGCAGTGGTAGTCCATGCACTCCCAGGAGTACAGCATGGGTGTTCCTGCTTCCCCATGTGGGATCAAGCTGTGAAAAGCCAGGAGAGAGTGGTGGAGAGTAGCAGGTTTCTAATTCTCCCTACTGATCCATAGTGTGGAACCGGTACATGCTAGAGAGTAGCTTATATCAGCCTAACCTGAACAACATCCCTGATACTTCTCTGGCTGCAATGTGGCTCCACACTACCCCCTTTCTCAGGTCTGTGACATTAAAGCTACAGCCTAGCCCTGACCAGTGACTAGGAAAGCACCTTTTACTATTATCCATTCAGAGCTCTTTGGTAATAATTCTCTTGGTTGGTTAATTTTGCCATGTTTTTTTAGTTGGGGATTATTAAAGGTCTTAACCTGTTAAGGACAGATTGCAAAATGACAACAGCTTAGCTCTGCATGGAACTGTGTGCTGACTTGTACAGCTTCCACAGTCCTGTTGTATGAGCCATTTTCGGCTGTTCATACTTCTGTCTTGTTTCAATAAGGGATTATTGTAAATCTTCACACATTCCTAATGGACCTTACAAGCTGATTAGCCAGACTCTGTATGGACTTGCACACAAAGCTGCCCCACTGGTGCCAGAGTCACTATGTCTTTCTTTTTTATTTTTTACAGCCCTGCCAAAGTTCTGAAAGCCTGGAACTGCTACCATTTCAGTCCCCTCAGGCAAGATGTAGCCTGATACCCTAGCTATGTTCGCTGCCTGCATTTGGGCACTATTCTTTCTAACCTGGAAGTGAACCGTGTAAATTAAGACATTCTCCAAGCAAAAAACTGAGAGTTGCTAGATTTCAAGATTAGTGGCATGCATGGGGAGGAGGGGTGAGGACTACCTAGGCTTCTGCCTTCCCAACAAGGAAGAGAAATGAAGTGATGTCGTCCTGTGCCATCTGCTGCAAACAGACTCGACTGAAGCAATGGAAAGCATAATGGCTCCGTAGTGAGAAAATCTTCAAATTGTTCTCATATGGCTACTACCAGTGTGGTTCAACATCACTGATCTTCATTAACAAAGCTGACAAACAGCAGAGGCCTCACCGAAAAGTGGCAGAACTGTCAAGGTTCCACTGCTTAGTGACCAGAGAGGCAGGCCTCAAAGAAGCTGAGTATGGAGACACCTCAGAGCACTGACCTTTTGTGACTCTCTCCATACAAGCATAAAAGAAGAGCTTTAGGTAGGCCAATGCAGCATGGCCATTTGGCTAGTGAGTTCACAGCTACATGGAACCACTAGGCAAAAGGGGGGCAAATGGAGGACAGTGGCAGCTACATTTTTGCACAACTGCTCTGTGTCATGGTTTCAGGCTAGATAGGAGGATTCCATCCCCTCATCCTTTGCATAGAGCCAAGAATTTAGCCCAAAGAAAGAAAACCAAGAGAAAATAAAAGACATGAAGACACATGAGGCCTGGTTCTACTCTGACACTAGTGTAAGTTAGGAGATACACATTTGAAGTCAATGGAGTTAGGCCAGGTAACATGCAGTGTAAGGGGCAGCAAAATCAGATTCACTTTGTATTCTAATTTTAGTGGCCAAATCCTGGTCCTGGTAAAGTCACTGGGTGAAACCTTCTAATATTTTTAATCTAGCAACCTACTTTAAAAGACTATCTTAAGCATCCTTGTCCTTTTTATGTTGAATTAACAGCAAGATTGATTTCATTCCCTTGTCAGTGACCTTGTAATAAACAACCAGGTTTCAGTTTCAAATCTTTTCCAGCCTGCCGTGTATTTTAAACACATCTTCCTTCTAGTTTAAAAATGGCTTTGCATGGCGTATTTCATTTTCAAACAATTCTGGAATGCTTTTAGCAGTCCAGACTCAATAGCATTCATTACTTTGCCAGAACATTCAAACCTCTCACTTCTACAGATAACAGGAGCATACAATATGTATAAAATTCTTTATTAACATTATCTGAGTTGTGAGGACCCAAGACAGGGTCCCCCAAATACAGTCAGTCCAAAATTCGATTTAAACTGAAAGAAAGGGAGAAGAGCTTCATTTGGTTTAGAATTTCATGGAGATACAGTGCCGGCACTGAGCAAAGCTACGGAATATGTAGTCTTACAGAGCTCCCTGCCCGAGTTCTTTAGGGTAGGGAATGTCTCTTGAAGAGCACCTCGCCAATCTGATTGTGGGCTCTAGGTGCTACTGTAATCTAATAATGATGTCCTAATTAATTACCATAATCTACACGTCAACAAGGCACCTTCGTATTCTGGAGGAAGTCACATCTAGCCCTCCACTTTGGAGAGATCACCCATGCACAGAATGTTAACGAGTGAGGGAAATAAATGGAGAAATTTTGCTGGGCCCAATCCCCTGATGAAAGTAGCAGATGGCTGTGTCTGAATTATGGCCAATTGTGGAGATGGGGCAGAGACATATATATCTCTCTCTGTCTCTTCCTAGGGTCTTTTCCTGACACATTGATATTAAAACACATTAGCAAAGGTTTTGTGTATGTTAATTGGTGCTCATTTTCCAGTGAATGCAGTTAGCATGCAGTTTTCCAGGTCTAAGCTTAGCACACTCGAGTACACTGTGTCTCATCAAACTATTCCAACAACTTCAACTCATTTTTCTCCATTTACTTTTCTCTGTGCACTGATGACCTTCCCTCCAGAGCGAAGGATTTGCTGTCATTTTCTCCAGGGCAAGGCAACAAACCAAACCCAAGCCTGATTATTCACATAGCTGGAGTAGCATAATTTCAGTTGACTTGCCCCGGTAGTGAAGACAAGCCTTTAAGTACTCGAGTGTGAAAATGTTGCTCTTAACCTTTCTGTGTCTTAGGGTATGTCTACACTACCTGCTGGATCGATCCAGAAGGACTCGATTTGTCGCATCTAGTGTAGACATGATAAATCGACCCCCTAGCACTCTCCCATCAACTCCTGTACTCCACCGCCATGCAAGGCGCAGGCAGAGTCGACGGGGGAGCAGCAGCAGTCAATTCACCTCAGTGAAAACACCATGGTGAGTAGGTCTAAGTACGTCTACTTCAGCTATGTTATTCACATCACTGAAGTTGCATAACTTAGATCGATCCCCTCTTCCCCCCACCCCAGTATAGCCCAGGCCTTAGTTTCCCCATTTTATCCATATCAACCTGAGGAAAGTGTTGTAACTATTAATTAGTAAATAAGTATGCAGAGCTTTGAAGGTGTAAAGCATGGGGTATAACTATAATTATATCTTGTAAACAGAAGTATTCTCACACTGTTGTGGCCTCAAAGGCAGTGAGGGGGGCACTCAATCACAAAAGAAAAAAGCAATGGATCTTGAGATTTGTATCAGGAAGTCACCTTTTCCCAAGTGACATATGAACACACACATTAGCCACAAGATGCGCGAGTAAGTGAAGTGTCATGGATAAAGATGACTAAGTACACCTGGTTTCTTGACCTTCATGGACAAGAAACTTTAGTACATGAGGATGGAGTATGCTTGTAATTTGTTATAAATCCTAGCTGTTTTTTTCTTGTCAAGAAAGCAAGTCTGGTCCTGAAGCTCTTGATGTGTACAAGTAGGGCATTCAAAGGAAAACCAGGACAAACTACAGTAGTCTGCTGTAGGAATCAATGAAAACTTAGGCTGATTCATGTCTGCTTGATTTTACTAACTCCTGATCTACATGATCTGATGCTTCTAGGGCCTAATTCTGCAATCCTTCCTCACTTATTATTCAAATACTCCCACTGAAGTCAATGGGACTAGTGAGGCATTGAGGATTTCTCCTTTCATTCCAAAATATCATGCAGTTTATACATGCAGGATAAGGACAAGGGGTGGGGGGAAGTGTTGTAGCTTGTCGCCCATGTTAGTGATGATTCAGTCATTGAGATGGACAGTCATCAGCTGCAGTAAGAAATGTAAGGAGGACTGAAACTGTAGCTGAGCACAAAAGAAAGTCCACAATGAACGGCTGCTCCTTTCACGGTGTCAGCACTGGGTTAGTGATATGCCAGGAGGAGGAGAATTCACATTCTTCCCCCAAACACGTGTAGGAAATAGATCGCTTTAAAAAGAGGAGGAAAAGTCTTCAAGTAAATAATGTCAGATTTTATTTACTTCAACTTTGAACCCTTATCACTTTTTTAACATTTACAAGGCAACCGTATGTAACTAATCTATCACAGAGTGTTGTTTATCCTTTACCAGTAACATTAAACTTTCAATGACATATGCCCAAGCCCCGGGAGATCCAGGCAGCCACAAGGTCTGGAAACCTTGATTTATTTTCACATGCAGCAAACAAATCTATTTAATTAGAAAAACATGTTTGAAATTTTACTCAGAATGAAACCAACTTTTTTTTAAATGAAATGGTTAAAAAAAATACTTGGCAAAACCTCCAGGGCTTTGGAAATTATTTCAAAATGTGGACAAATTGTATTACGGTAGCTCCTATGAGCCCCAGTCACAGATCAGGACCCCATTGTGCTAGGCACTGTACAAACAGAGAACAAAAAGACTGTCCCTGCCCCAGAGAGCTCAAAATCCAGTAGCAGATGGATACAGACAGACAGATGGGAAAGTACCATGCTTGTCCGTCTGCATCTGCTATCAGCACATTGAAGGTTTAACCATTTGGGGTAAGGCACCAACCTCCCAGAATTCTCTGCTGCCCAGTTCGTTTCACCTCCTAGAAGAGTTTACTTCCAAGGCACTATCTCCCCACCTTGAACCTGCCTATTTACATGATCAATATTTCCCACTGGACTATTTGTAGGTAAAACTATCATAATCATGACTTTCTTCCATTACATGCCAATGTTCAAATGTGTCAATAAATTAATTTCAAGAGTAATGGCCTACATTTTCGCAAGTGACTGGTGATTCTGGGTGCCTCCATTTTTAGGTGCCCACTCTGAGACACCTTGAAGAGATTTTCATACAGTGGGTGCTCAGCACTTTCTGAAAATCAGGCCTTGTCTACACAGGGAGTTATTCCTGATTAACTCCATTGGTGCATGCTATTATTCCAGAAAGAGTGTTTTATTCAGACTTGCTTGATCTGTTACCTAATTTGGCATAAAGCACACTTATTTGGGAATAAGCACATCAACACATGGAATTAATCAGGAATAGTTAATCCGCTTTAAATTCACGCCCTACCTTATTCCAGATTAATTTTAATGCATAGACAAGGCCCTAAAATGACACAAGCCCTAAACTGTCCCAAGTGAGGCATCCAAAACCAGAGGCACTCAAATTCACTACTCATTTTTTAACATTTAGGCCAACATGTTTCTTGCATTTCTTTAATTAGCTTATTCAAAAAATATTACTGCACTAGTCCCTCTGTGACACTGCATAGTTTTGAATCAGTGTCCACATTTGTGTTCAATGTCCATCATATTACACACTCAGATCTTTTTTTTTTTAATGGTTTAACAAATGATAGCTCTCAGATGTGAAACTACTTGTGCATGGCCCCATGACAGGAATTTTAAAGGCAGCTTTTTCCCTATATTCTGCGTATTCCCCCACTACCATCCTAAAGGTCCATCTGATTCCTAATCCCTTACCTTGTCTCTGAACTTGCAGGCTGATTTCTGAGCTGGTGGCTGGGTTTCCTGATACCTTTCTCCTCCTATTTTTTCCCCAGGTGATAGAGTCAGAGAGTTTAAGCCAGAAGGAATCATCAGATTACCTAGTCTGACCTGTATATCACAGGCCACAAGCACCACCCAGCCACTCACACACTAAGCTCAACAAACAAAATGGGACCCAAGTATTAGAACCCACAGGAGACTAGACTCTTATGTATCACAGGCAGAGACTGGAAGGGAGTGAAGTGCACCAGGGGCTGAGGTCCCTGCAGTGGCAGGGAAATTATTAAATGAGATATACTCGGATAATCCTGGCAAAGGACCTGCATCCATGTGCTGCAGAGGAAGGTGAAAAAACCCATCGATGACTGCCAATCTGACCTGGGGGGAAATTCCTTCCCAATCCCACCTATGGTGATCAATTAGACAAGGAATCAGCAACCTTTGGCATGTGGCCTGGCAGAGAAAGGCGCTGGCAACAGGCCAGTTTGTTTACGTGCAGCGTCTTCAGGTTCAACGGATCGCAGCTCCCACTGGCCACGGTTTGCAGTCATAGGCCAGTGGGGACTGCGAGAAGCAGCGCGGGCTGAGGGATGTGCTGGCCACCCTTCCCACAGCCCCCATTGGCCTGAGATGGTGAACAGTGGCCAGTGGAAGCTGTGATCAGCCGAACCCGCAGATGCTGCAGGTAAACAAACCAGCCAGGCCAGCCAGTGGCTTTCCCTGGTGGGCCATGTGCCAAAGGTTGCCGATCCCTGAATTAGACCCTCCACATGTGAGCAAAAAGCAGCCAGCCAAGAACCTACACTACAGTTAAAAACACATGGCAGAACCATGCCAGGTGATTTGGGCTAAGGGGCTTGGGCTAAGGGGCTGTTTAATTACAGTACAGACATTCAGGCTCTGGCTGGAGCCTGAGCTCTAGGACCCTTCACAGTGGGAAGGTCCCAGAGCTCAGGCTGCAACATGAGCCCGAATATCTACACTGCAGTTAAACAGTCCCTTAGCCAAAGCCCCACAGGCCCCAGTCAGTTGGCATGGGCCAGTCACAAGTGTCTAATTGCAGGATAGACATATCCTCAGAGAATGCTTTGTGCCACCTTAGAGCCCTGGCCCTGCCTGCCCAGTGTCCCATCACCAGCCATGGCCATTCCTGATGCTTCAGAGGAGGGAGATTAAAAAAGCTTCCCAGAAAACATTGAAGGCGGGAGGGCCAATCTCTGCCTGACCCCTGCTAGTGGCTGTCTGAAGCCCTGAAGCATGAACTTTAGCAATATAAGACATAAAGCAGAAGTGAGCCCCACAGCCGTTGAGCCCAGCCCCCTACCATCACAAGCAAGAGAGAGAGAGAGACGGATTGTTGTTTGTAAAGAAAAGTAATTTTGTAGGGACAATCAAGTAGACATTAAAAAACAAATTCCCTTAGTGTCTAGAGTTTCTTTTAGAAAAGCCTGTTAATTAAAGGTACAAGCGAGTTGACTTTTCTTCACAAACAGCAATATTTTTAAATGTCAAGTGAATTTAATTTTTTTCAATTTCAGTTGAACTCATTTAATTAAACTATTAAAAAAACCTAAATGTTCATTTTAAATTCACATGACACTTACAGATACTGATGATTGCAAAGGAAACTTAGTTTTCATGTACTGTCAAATAAATGTCAAAAAGCCAATGTGAGCTATTAAAAATCACATGACAATTACAAATAAAACTATTAATGTGGTAATGACATTTAATTGCAGGCTTGAGTGAGCTCTGTTTCTAAATGAAGGTAGCATTTTTATGCCTTTGATAATAAAGGGACTAAATTCTGCCTTGCTTGGGTAATCAAAATTCTTTTGAAGTCAGTGGGACATTTGGGTGTGCAAAGAAAGCCGGATCAGGTCCAAAGCCATTCATACAGAAACATTTACAAGCAAGTCTCCTGCCATGACTTTATGAACATTTGAGAGATTTACTTAAAGCTAAATAGGAATTTAACAGGGGGAAAAGATTTTTTTTTAAAGGTCCCTTAAATCCAAAATGGGTCTTGAGCTCTTACAAATGTTTCTTTTGTGTTTACCAGACTATACTTTTCTTTGCAAATATCAAACGAAGGATATTATTTTAGGCCCTAATGCAGCATATGCTTAACTTTTATAATTGAACGCTTCTATTCAACTACTTTTGACTTGATGAGACTATTCACATACTTAAACTTAAGTAGGGGGTGAAGTGCTTTTCTGGACTGGAGTTTTATTTGTAAGACGTGATGGGGGAAGTAATATCTTTTATTGGACAAACTTCTGTTGATGAGAGAGACAAGCTTTCGAACTACACAGAGCTCTTCTTCAAGTCAAGGAAATGTACTCAGAGTGTCTCAGCTAAATACAAGACGGACTAGACTGTTTTGCATAAGTAGTTAACACATATTTCAAGGCAAGGTGAAGTGACCTGTTAACACCTCTTCAGTCATAGGGGGAAAGGGAAAAAAAGCTGAATGAGCTGTTACGTGTATTATAGATTGTTGTAATAAGCATAAATCCAGTGTCTCTGTTCAGTTTATGGTTGTTAGTATCTCTAGCAATGTTATGAATGTAAGGTCCCAGGCTCATCTTTTGAAGGTGTTGTGCAGGTTTCCTTTGAGGATGAGGATTGTGAGGTCAGATATAGAGTGATCGCTTGTGAAAAGTGTTCACCTACAGGTGATATAGTGTTTTTCTCTTTTATCATTCAAGAGTAGAGTGATTGTCTGGTTTCATTCACATAGCTGTTACTGCGGCATTTGATGCACTGGATGAGGTATACCAACATGTTGTGATAGGCATGTGTAGGACCCATGGATCTTGAAAGGTGTATTGTGGGGGATGTTGATCATCATAGCAATGGAGATATGTCTACAGGTTTTGCATCTCTTTTGCTGTTGGGATCTGGTGCCGCTTTCAGTTGGCGTATCCTGGTCTGTGGGGATCTTGGTTCTGATTATAAAATTGGCAAGATTGGAGAGTTGTATGAAGGCCAAAACAGGGGGAGCAGAAAAGATTTCTTTCAGGAGATGGTCCCCATCAAGTATGGGTTTTAATTGTTTGACAATACCCTGTATGCGTTTCACTGTGGGGTAATGTGTGACAACTAGAGATGTGCAGTCAGAGAAGGGTTTATTTCTGGACTGAAGCAGGTTCTCTTGGGGTATTTGGGTGGCCTGTTCCATGATATGATCAACTTCTCTGGTGGAGTGTCCTTGTTTGGTGAAGGTGGTTTTAAGAGTATTAAGGTGTGTACCCTGGACTTTCTCCTTGGAGCCTATTTTATGGTATCTGAATGCCTAGATATAGATAGCAAATTTCTTGGTGTGTTTGGGGTGGTTACTGGATCTATGAAGGTAGGTGTGGTGATCCATGGGTTTCTTGTATCTAGTTGTCTGTAGGGTTCCGTTGCTGAAGCTGATCATGGTGTCCAAGAAGCTGATACTAGTGTGGGAGTGCGCTAGAGAGAGTTTAATGTATGAGTGGTAGTTGTTGTTGAAGTTGTGGTGGAAATCTATGAGGGAGTTTAAGTCATCTGTCCAAAGCATGAAAATATCATTGATGTATCTCAGATATATTGGTTTCATGGTGCATTTGTCCAGAAATTCTTTTTCAAGGTGGCCCATGAAGAGGTTAGCATATTGGGGAGCCATCCTAGTAGCCATGGCTGTTCCCAGGGTTTGGACAAAGTGTTTGTTGTCGAATGTAAAATTCTTATGGATGAGCACGACGTGGATGAGCTTGGCAATGTGTTTGGGTTGGACATCTGAGGGTTGTCCAGTATCTTATAAATATCTGGGGCAGACAGCAATGCCATCATTGAGAGGGATGTTGGTGCATAGGAAGGTGACATCCATTATGGCAAGGATGGGTTCTGAGGGAGGTTGTTAATGTTGTGGCATTTCTGGAGGAAGTCAAATGTCTTCCTGAGGAAGCTGGCCCTTTGTGTGGTGAGTGGTTTGAGGATGGTTTCTCTGAATCCCAATATTCCCTCAGTAAGTGTGTCATGGCAAGATATGATGAGTCTGCCTGGATTCCCTTGTTTATGTATTTTGGGATGCATGTAGAAGGTCTCTAGGGTTGGTTCGTGGGGAATGAAGCTGTAGATTTTCTCTTGGAGTTGTTTGGGGAAGGATTTTTTATTATATCCATAAATTCCCTGGATAAATTGGGGTGTGAGGTCTTCTCTGAGTTTTTTGTAGTAGGTGTTACTGGAGAGTTATCAGTTGGTTTCATTAACATAGCTGAGGACTACGATGACACCCCTTTGTCTGCTGGTTTAATCACTATTTGGTGGGCTGGATTTGAGGAACTCTATAGCTGAACTCTCATCAGTGGAGAGATTGTGGTGGATGTGATGTTTGTTTAGGATTTCACAGTCAATTTTTTTCCTGAAGCAATCGATGTAACGAACAAAAGTGTGGTTTCATTCGCTGTGGGGTGTTGATGGGGACATAGTAACTGTGGGTGGTGTCATCGTTGTGAAAGAATTCTTTGAAGTGGAGTCAGCAGAAGAATTATTCTATTTCTCTGCAGGTACCATGGTATCAGGTTCTGTGGTGGGCCAGAAGTTCAGTCCTGGGGAGAGTACAGATAATTCAGCTCCAATTAGGGGTAGTTCTGATAAATTGATGATATTGTGGTGCTGTGTAGTATCAATGAGGTGGGCCCTGGTGCCAAGGTTTCTCCTGAAGGTTATGTTCTGTGGGTTGTGGAGTTGTTATAGTTGGTTCCACTTTTTGTTTTTGTGTTGGATGACTGTCATCAGGTGTTGGTTTTTTTTAATAGTTGTTTTGGTTTTCTTGCATGATTTTCAGGTAAGTTTTCTGATTTCTTTTCTTCCAGTGTATGGGAGCATGGCATGATTTCTTGGTCCCTTCTGGAGTATTTGAGGTGCAGTTCAGTTTTTCTGAAGTGCTTCTGCAGAGCTATTCAGAATGTTTGGAATTGTATGTATTGGTCAGAGGGTTACAGATGGTGACACCTCTGGAGATTGTTTTGTTTCTTGCATTTGCTCAGGAAGATGTCACTGTTAAGTTTTCTTCTTTTTTCTTCATGTGGTGGACTTTCCATTTCAGATGGCAAAATTCAATGTCTTCCATTGTTGTAGGCAGTGTTGTTGTAGCCATGTTGGACCCAGAATATTAGAAAGACAAGGTGTGTCAGATGATAACTTTTATTGGCATTTCTATTCATTCTGTAGTTTTGTTTCTCCCTCCCCTTTTTTATTTGCTTTCTCTTTGTCCTTTCATAGCACATATGTATAAAGGGCAAAGTCATGATTAACTTATTGGGAGCAGGGCCGCTTAGAGGATTCAGGGGGCCTGGGGTCTTCGGCAGAGGGGGGCCCCCGCTTCGGCGGTAATTTGGCAGCGAGGGGTCCTTCTGCTCCGGGACCTGCCGCCAAAGTGCCCCGAAGACTCCCCGCCGAATTGCCACTGAAGACTTGGCACTAGCAGCGGGTCCCGCTTCGGCAGTAATCCGGCGGCGAGGGGGTCCTTCTGCCCCGGAGTGGAAGGACCCCCCACCACTGAATTGCCGCCGAAGACCCGGAGCAGAAGGAGCTCTGGAGGCCCTGGCCCTGCAAGAGTTTTCCGGGGGCCCCAGAGTGACTGAAGGACCCCGCTCCAGGGCCCTGAAAAACTCTCATGGGGGCCCCTGTGGGGCCCGGGGCCTGGGGCAAATTGCCCCACTTGCCCGCCCCCCCCCCCGGGCGGCCCTGATTGGGAGCCTTACTTCTGCATTTCATGACAGCTGCACATTTTTAAATCTCAACCTTTAATTAGTATAGGGATTATTTTTTCCACTGTGTATATATAACAGCTGGATGTCGTATTCCACAATTTATTTACTCGCTTAAGAGAATGGCTTTCGTACATTCCTTGAGGTTCCACTTCCTGCAAGCGTTCAGATCATTTCATTATCAATGGAAACAAGCTGTAGTGCACTACTGCCCACTGTTGCACATTCAGTGAATTAATATCCTCTTCACGCCAATGCTGCACTCTGAGTGTGGGTCTGCAAATCAGTGTGGAATCGTGCAGGGATAGTAGGCCACATTGTTTTCTCTTGGTTACAGGGTTCGTTTCTGTCTACCTTCTAGTGTGATATAAAATTATTAACATAGAGATGACTTTACAGAGACCAGAACCCAAAGCCAATTAGAGAAGCATGATGTAAGGCTGCCAATTTACAGTTACCACAACATCTGCGGCATTTATAAATGTTACCTCACAAAATTCCTGTGCCCTTAGGTAAATCCTTAGATTTCAGTCTTATAAAATTAATCGCATATGTTGCCTGCTGCTGAGACTTGACAAGCATCTTTATATAAAGCAAACCATCTAGACTATTTCACTATTTAAGGCATTTGACATGCACAACTGTTCCCAATGTTTTACCATTGCAATTAGCAATCAGGGCAAAGCTACCAAACTCATGGTCAGGCAAGAACGATAGGTAGGTATATGCATACATGCACCAACCAACACAGTGGGATGAAATCATATGATCTCAGGGACTAGTGTTGATGAAAAGTAAATATGGCTATCGACATTGTTTATATTCTTTGTTTTTAAATTGAATTATATTATTATATTATCATATCATCCTAGTGGTATTGAATGAGTTCACCAGATCAGTTGGTAACCCCCTGTAATTCCCCATGACACCCAAGTTTTGGCCTCAAAGTATTCCAACCTCTTGTTATTTGAAGTCCCAGCTGGGAGAATATAACTGAAATGAGTACTGCAGCAGCAGTGAATGGAATTCATCTTGTCTGAAACTTACCATATGCCAGAAGACAGACATGCTGAGCCATCTGCCTTAGAACTGATACCTGAGAACTTGACTACCTGCCAACAGCATTCCCTCCCATTTAGGGCCCCATTCCACCAGGTCCTGAGCAACTCCTGCCACATACTGAGCGTCATGCATTCTATTCCTCATCGACAGGGGTGGGAAGCTTGCTCTTCTATTGAGGTGAGGGAAGGTTGTGCTCCAGATGAATTGGACTCCTTCTGAAACCCACTTCTTTCCCTTCTTGATACACTGTGATCCATGTCATATCACAGCATGTCACATCAGGTAACCTTATGTTAACTATCTGGAGCACATTGCAACCATAGCAGCAGGGAAGGTAAAAAACCTGATGAAAGCATGTTGCTTAGTCTACATTCTGATCACTGCAGCAAAACAGATGAGCTGCCTTCTTAGAATCTTCTCCTGAATGTCCTACATTAGCCATTGAATGAGGAACAGATGACATACAGACTGCACAGTGAGGCTAAATACAGAGGCTATGTGTTTTCTTCTTTGTGCTTTTACTTTAATATTCATAAACAAGTAGGAATAAATGTGAATATCAAGCAGATATTCTGCTGTTGACCTCAGCGGAACTTTGCTTATTTACACTCACTGAAAATCTTGCCCTCTGACTTCAGTTACACTGGGGTAAACCCAGAACAACTTCACTTAAGTTATTCAAGATTTATGCCAGTATAGTGAGAACTGAATCTGGCCCACAGTTTCTTAAAGTAATTCAGCTTCTCTGGATCTCTTTCTTTTTTTCTGGGTATTTTCTTCTTCGCTATGCACAATAAAACTCTCCTGTTTTGGTTCTCTCCTCTCCCTCTCACCCACACATTATGCAGCTGCTAACATAAATGGATATGAGTGGTCATGCTATCTCAAATTATGAAATATTGCCAGGTTGCCTTTTCTGCAATATTTTGAGGGTCCATGTGTTTGAAATACCTGTTAGTCTCATGGTATTTCCTCTCTGGATTCAATTTCCAGACTAAACACGTCAGTTCTGATGTTCATTTCCATGAATATTGGTATGAAAGGGACAAACCTGAGCTGAGCAGTGATTAAACAGACTTGACCGGAGTCAATTATGAGTTGTATTATGTAGAGATATTCACTTATAACCAGCAGAAAAAAATGAACGAGACAAACCCACCAACCAAGAGCCAAATTCTGCCCTCACCTAAACTCTGTGCAATAGTAAGTTCTTTGGGGCAGGAACTGTATTTCATTAAATGTTTGTACAGGTCCTAGAAGAGTGAAGCCCTAGCCCCTGATTGGGTCAGTAGGCACTACTGCAATACAAATCACTGCTATGACTAATAATCCATTTGAGTGTGGCCTATGTAAGGAATGCAGAATCGGACACCCAGAGTTTGACAAATACTTACAGTGAAAATTTCACTAAGGCCAATAGACAGTTCCTTGTCTTAGAGGGCAAAATTCAAGTGATCCCTAGGTTTCTAGTACAATTTCCAGCATCTCTAGTTAAAGGCAGTTCCTCTGCTAGACAACAGATTCTTATTGTTCCTGTGCGTGGTCATTTAAGACAGCCTTCATTTATTGCATTTACATTCAGTCACTAGGGCCCAGATCCTCAGTGGTATTTTGACTCCTAACTTCCATTGATTTCACTGGGAGTTAAACACCTAAATAGCTTTGAGGATTTGGGCCTAAGTGCCTTTCCTAAGTGACATTTTTGCATGGATCGCACTATTCACCACATTTCTGAATGAGTTTCCAGTGCCCATCATATTCCCACCGGAATGTCCTGTAGATCCCCAACATCTCTGGCCTTGCTGCCATGTATTGTAGTGGGGTGGAGTTACACTCTCTCTGATTTTAATGCAATGTCACTTGCTTCCAGAGGATTTTGGAAACTTTGCAACACCTCTTCAAGTTCTTTCCCAGGTTCCTTTCCAAATTGAGGAATTCAGGTGGCTTCATTTGCCCCACAGATTTTAGTTTTTTTCTTACATTATACGGTAAATGTGTGTTGTGCAGAAGTGCTGGTATGAGACTAATCTTTCCTTAAACCTCAGCAGGATTAATTACTACCCCAATTGCATGACAGGAGTTAGTAGCCATTGACTCCAGTGGCTACTATTATAGTAAGTGGAGAGTGGGTGTGAGGGGCAGACCAGAGTTGGGTCACTGTCATCCCTGAACGCAGCCCAAACACAAGATTATTCACAGTATTCTCCCTGCTGCAATATACGTGGATGTATGCATATCTATAATGGAGGAGGGGGGTTTGGTGAGGCGTGCCTGAAGATGTTGTCAAACTACTATAGAAGAAACATGTTTCTAATGGCTACATTTACACAACAAGCAGCCACAGTGATTTATGTGGACTGGGGTGATTTTATGTTAATTGTATTATGTATGGTTCTCTTAGGTTAATCCTGGGCTTTGTAGTTTCAGAACACGCTGCCCTATTCCTGTTTACACTGCTATAAATTAAATGACAAATTTTTTGCAGGTTCTGAATACATTTCACTCATGAGCTGCGCTGTGGCAAGAATCAAGGAAAAGAGTTTCCTATAGCCCTATCAAATGTCTGAGTTTGAAATATATTCCTAAGGCATGCATCAAAGCTTCCATTCCAAATACCTCAGAAAAGACATAGACACCTGAAAATAATACAAGATTATAAGCAGGGTGCACATCTGGCCAGAGATGGAGGGTTGATCATTTTCAATGATGCATGAGTTTCAGCTCTTACCCCAGGCAACTGTGCTCCTATCAGCTAACCATGAAAATTGGTCACATATGTCTGACTCTTCCACTGCTATGATTTGACAGGTTCCCCCATGCAAACATCTCCCTCAAACTTTTTCAGTTCCTTTCACAAACATTTTCAACATGAATAAAAAAGGATAATTGAACCATTTAGGATAGTTTCATACAAGGCCATAAGTAGGAGTATTGGGATGACGTTAAGAAAAAGGAAAGCTTAACGAGAATACGAGAGAAGACATCCCAAAAGGGAGTTCTATTATGACCTGAAGTAGTCTTCTCAGGAACATAGCAAAAACTAGACTGCACAAAACACTGGTAAATGTACATATCATAGGAAACAATCCTGGCTTGAACCCAATAGGTTCTTCCATCTCTAACTTCTAAGAGTCACAATCTAAGCATTTGTGAGGAATGGCATGAAGGCATCTTGTGAGTTGCAGATGCAGGGCCAAATTCTGCATGATGCTTAGCACCTTCTGAAAAGGTGCTGAATGCCCTTAGTTTCCTCAGGTGTCAAACTGAGGCCAGATTTGAGATCAGTGGCAGATGAGGGCATTCTGCACCTCACAGAAGGAGCTCAGAACTTTCCATAATCTGGCTGGCCCATGCATAGTAAATGATTCATCAACAATTTCTGTTTGCTGCAGTACATTTAGATTACTCTCCAGTTCTGTAATTCTGTTATCCACACTACAGAAACTGCTAAATCAAATCACCTGTGGCTCTGTCTGGACCAAGCCAGGAAACCCCTGCAAGGCTCCCCGTTGGTTACTGTGAAAAGCATTGGGTAAGCTAGTGGTCTAATGCAGGGGTTCTCACAACAAATTTTTGGTAGCCTCATAGTGTGGCCATCGACTCTTGCTGGTGGTCACTCTGACAAACCTGTCTCTCTGTCCATGTCTTCCATGGCCCTTCAGCGAGGCCTGCCTTGGTCAGGTGGGAGCGAAGGAGCTACCCAGGGGCGTAACCCAGCTACCGAATGCTGCAGCCACCTCCACTGACAAAAGCTGCCTCTGGTGCCATGCACTCCAGGCCCATGAGTCTGCAGAGGCACCTCTCAGAGCCCGAAAGAGGCTACGCACTGCAGGGTGGCAACCCCTGCTGGGAGCGCCAGTGCTAACACCAAGGAGGTGCATCTCACTTGTAAGAGCTATTCAGGAGTAACAGCTGTTTGCTGCAGGGAGGGGCTGCTACTTTGTCTCCCCCAACCCCCGTCCCCAATCTCCTCCCAAGCTGTGGAAGCTGTCATGGCTGCAAAAAAATCCACTGTTGGCTGCATGCATCCACAGTGGTCTCATTTGAGAAATGCTCGTTTACTATGTCTATGGTTCTGCAATTTGCAGTGCACCTATCAGAAAAATCGTATCAGCTGACAACAATATAAAAAATATAAAAAAACAGAACAGAACAAAATAGAAGAAGAAACCTAAAGTAATTAAAGTTGTTTAGTTTTCTGTGAGGAACTGAGCCCAACAGAGCACGCATAATTGTATTTTGAACCTATACGCAATCTGCTGTGAGGAGCTTGTGGGCAGAGCTTGGGAAAGTACTTTAGGAGGAGCTTTGGAACGTTTTCCTGCTCAGTTGTAGTCCTGACTGTGGAGATGCCCCATACCATATACACCAACCTGATGTCCATGTGCTGTAGTAGCAGTGGAGCCACATATAGAAGGAGGTCAGTCTGAATCAGCATTCATCTGAAGCATTAGGCATTACTAGTCACAGCTAGAAACAGGATCCATGGATAGGCAGACCATCTAATCCTGGCAATGGTTATTCTGAGTATAGGTCTTAGCTACACTGGCTTTTTACAGCGCTGCAACTTTCTCACTCAGGGGTGTGAAAAAAACACCCCCCTGAGCGCTGCAAGATACAGCGCTGTAAAGCGCCAGTGTAAACAGTGCTGCAGCGCTGAGAGCGTGGTTCCCAGTGCTGCAAGCTAATCCCCATGAGGAGGTGGAGTACGTGCAGCGCTGGGAGAGCTCTCTCCCAGCACTGGCGCTGCGACCACACTCACACTTCAAAGCACTGCCGCCGCAGCGCTTTGAAGTTTCGAGTGTAGCCAAGCCTACACGCCTACACATTCTATTCATTGTCATTGAATCCTTCCAGTGGCAATATCTCAGCTACCTCTCTTGGGTGTCTGTTCCAAAGCCTATACTAAATTTCAGATATGTTAATTCATACTGTACGTGTGCAGAATATGATTTATTTAAAATGTCAGAAGTAAATTATTTTTGCAGACTGCATAGAGGGTTTTTCTTCCTGACAAAATAAATGATTTCCCCCCCCTCCCCCCAGAATTACTGAGTTTTCTCAGGCCTGGGTTTTCCTCTTCTTTATTTAGAAAACCGCACATATGACTGCACTAAATATTTATAAAAGTAATTTATGAGCTTGGTTGTCTGCTTCTTGCCAAAAGTAAGAAGTATGCCTGTGTGTGGCCTGAAAAATCCCAGCTCTGAGTGGACTGAAAATATGGAGGTGAACAGAAACTTCACATTAATAGAGAAACATGTCGACCTTCAAAAAAAAATCCATAAATGACTTACAAACGTGCGCAAGCTAGAAAGGCAAAGTATGTCATCTCTGAGCACACCGTACCGTGTGTTCAGAATATAATATCACACAAATAGGCAAAGTTCTACACCGAGTGTTTATCCACAACACTATAAAGGAAAATAGACCCAATGTAGAAAGGTTGGATAAATAATGCACTATTTTCCTAGCTTTGGTGATACATTTTGCTTATTCCATTTGCTCAGCGTGTGCCCTGTCATCTTTCACACAAGCTTCTTTGAGCTGCTAGGATTTGATCCAACTTTCATTAAAGCCAATGGAAATCTTTCCATTTACTTTACTGGGAGTTGGAGCAGGCCCTTAGATTTGATGGAACAGGAATTAACAAATCTAGAATAAATTCCTGAGACAGCTCCAAAATAACTTCTCTTTGCGTGCATAAGGTGAAACCCTGGCCCGCCAAAGTAAATGGCAAAATTCCCATTGACTTCAATGGGATCAGGATTTCACCCATGGTTTTTGGACAATGTAAACCAGTGTCTGGATTTTGGCCTTTAAGTATCAGAGTGCCCCAAATTGTGATTTTCATTGTCTAGTGCAACATCGTTTCTCGCTGCCAAAAGGCTTTTTTATCCTAGAAAAATATAACCATATATATAACATTCAAAAAGGTATAAATATTCATTTTTGATAATAGAAAATAAGTAGTAATAAACGCGCACAAATTATGAGCATGACGTCTGAACCTGGAGAAATTAGGCTGGAGTGAACCTCAAAACTTAATAAATAAGCAAAAATAAAATAAAATAAAACTTGTGCTTTTAACATTAACAACTATTAATTTCTTTATCTCTGTAAATCTTTAAAATGGTAGGTAGAATTAAAAAGATGATTTTGAATGGACCTTTGAAAGCAATTAACATTTTATTCAGCCAAGGAGTAGAATGGGATTTAACACAGTCTGATATCACATGACTACTCTATTTGCATACGTCAGCCTCACTGGTCTGCTAGAACTGGGGAGTTACAGCTTTCTTCTCTCCAATGAATAGTTTTAGAATGTAATTTAAATATTTATAACCATGTTCCTTTTCACATTTCCTGTAGTGCTATATATCAACCTATTTACAAGCTTTTATTAAACAGCAGAATATACTATAAATCCAAAACTTGAAATCTATTGGAATTTATCACGTATCAGTCTGAGGCTCTGGAAACTTTGGTAGGTAGCAAAATGTCTACACTTCCCATAACTGGGGGACCTTTCCTGTTTACCTCCTGATAAGAGAAATTATTGATCATAAACTTACAGCTAACAATTTGTTCTGTAGAAATGCAGATTATTCTCTGGATGAGGCAAGTTTCTGAAAGTCTCTGAGGTAAAATTTCTCTTGCATCAGTGGAAAGAAAGAGCTCTCTGGACTCTGAGTGCTTATCCATATGAACAAGGAACAGCCCTCAGTTCTGTCTCCAATATTGTATTGTCTGTAGCTACTGTAAGAGGATAACCTTCAACTACCATTAGGGTTTTATTTTTGTTAAACATCAGAATTAAACCCATGGGCACTTTTTAAGGGCTTATTTCAGTCCAGTCTTTCAGTGACCCTGAATTTTGACTACAGCAGTCAAAATGTTTCCATGGTGTATGTTATTGATTAATTAGGTTATGTGTCATTTATTTTAATGAAAATTCAATTAAGTTTTGTGACCTGTTTGAACCCAGTTCTGTAGTACTGTGTTAGCCTTTGGAGGCATCTTGGGGCAAAGTGTCTTGAATGTATCTACTCTAAGCACATGCAGCACTGACAAGTGTGAGCTGAATAAAATTCCTTAATTAGTTCTGTGATAGTGAAGCTAACACTGCGCCATCTGTGCACATTCCACATCGAGACACTGATCAGAGAGCTGCATTTCACCTCCCTACTCGTTATTTATGAGGTTTAGAAATGCCAGTTAAACAAGCTTATTGTGCATGCCTAATTTCTCAGTCATTTAACACATGCAGAGTTGTTGGCAATGGATTATTTAAAAGAAAATCTATGTGTTAATTCCTTTTTATATCTGCTACAAATTCTGGCTGGTATGAGCATCTGATAAGGATTTCATCTCTGTGTAGGCCAAATCTTTGCTCAGGCAAAACTTTCCTTGTTATAAATGAGTGTTTTGCCTGTCTAAGGATTTAGCTGAAGAGTTTTGAACTAAAAATAGATCATACTAAATATGTTTCTTATTGCTTTACATTTGTGGGTATTTGCTTCTATCACTTTTGATTGGTACCCATTATTTGTTATCCTTGTTTGCCTTTTATCTTTGACTAACCACAGGGATGTTGCATTCAATTTAAGATGATAGACTCATAGTCTCATAGACTTTGAGATCAGAAGGGACCATCGTGATCATCTAGTCTGGACAAAACCTCACCCACGCATCCTAGACTTACTTTCTACAGCTGGGTGGGAAATGCTTTTCCCATCCCATGAGCATTTTTGAGATTTCAAAATCGCCACCCCACCCCCCAAAAAAATCAGGGTGTAAAATCAAAATCTCAGACATTTTCATAAGCTGAAAAAAATCATTTGGGTTTTTATTTTGATCATTTCCAAATGTTTCATTTCAATTTCTACCATTTTTAATTTTTTCCTGTAATAAGTTTAAATGTCTAGATTAAAAGTTGTTTCAAACTGTAAACTGGAAATTTTTATTTTGAAAATATCAGGAAATAAACATTAACAATTTCAAACCATTCTTTCTCAAAATGATCTTGAGTCAACAAAATCCTCTAATTTTTCTGACTTCCCATGGAAAATTTCAGTTTGATAGATCTGCATTTTCCAATGAAAAAACATTGTATCAACAAATTCCCAGCCAGCTCTCCAAATTTCATTTTAATATATTATAGGTGATATTTACTGTGGAGTACATAGTGTCATTTTGGTACAGATCTAATAACAGTAACTGAGTTGTACCACCCCAGAAGAATAACAAGGGGCAGAATGCTCGCAGGCACTGAGTATGTAAGCATCTCTTGTAGCACCTCTTTGTTACTACCTCAGGGCATGGATGACTGGCTGTACTGACCAGTGCATGGGGGAGTCGGGAAGGTGGAAAGACACACTGTCATAAATAGATAGCTAAGGGTTAATATTTCTTTTACCTGTAAAGGGTTAACAAAGGGAACCAATCACCTGACCAGAGGACCAATCAGGAAACTGGATTTTTCAAAGCTCAGGGAGGGAATTTTTGGGTGTGTGTCCTTTGCCTGTGTCTCGAGTGCTCTCTCGGCTCTGAGAGAGGATCTCTCTACCTTCAGGCTTTCTAATCTTCTGTTTCCCAGTTGTAAGTACAGGTATAAGACAATATAGGTTTTTATATTGTTTTTGTATTTACATGTGTGTAGTTGCTGGAATGTTTAAATTGTATTTCTTTTTGGATTAAGGCTGTTTATTCAGGTTGTTTCTTTTAGCCAATGACCCTGTATATTGTCACCGTTGATACAGAGACCATTTTTATGTCTTTTTCTTTCTTTATATAAGCTTTCTTTGTAGACCTGTTGGATTTTTTCCTAGTTGGGCTCAGGGATGGTCTGCAGCTCACCAGGGAATTGGTGGAGGAAAAGACAGGGGAGAGAAAATCTCTTCGGGTTAGAGTACAAAGCTTGCATTTGCAGGGACTCTGAGTGAGGTGAGAAGAAACCTGATCTCGCTGGTTTGTAATTTCAAGGAATTGAACTAGGGTGATCGTCCCGGGCCATCCAGGGAGGGAAGCCTGGGAGAAAGTAAAGAGAGACAAGGGAGGGGGTTATTTCCCTTTTGTTTGAGACTCAGGGCATTCTGAGTCTTGGGGTCCCCCAGGGAAGGTTTTGGGGAGACCAGAGTGAGTCAGACACTGGAATTTTTGGCTGGTGGCAGCGCTATCAGATCTAAGCTGGTAAATAAGCTTAGAGGAATTTATGCTAGTACCTCATATTTGAACTCTAAGGTTCAGATTGAGGAATGATACTATGACACACACTTATATCCTTCCAGCCCCTCTCTACTCCTTCTGGGATAGGGTGACCAGATGTCCTGATTTTATAGGGACAGTCCTGATTTTTGGGTCTTTTTCTTATATAGGCTCCTATTACCCCCCACCCCTTCCCGATTTTTCACATTTGCTGTCTGGTCACCCGATTATGGGATGCAAAGGAACTGTAATTCTGCTTGGTCCTTATGTGAGCCATGCAAGTAGGAGGAAAGATCCTTACAGCCTTACCCTGAACTGTGCATGCACAACAAGGCCAAGCCAGGGGAGGATTTACCATGAAACATACCGTGCCCTGGCACGGAACCCAATGACAGGGAGCCCCAGGGCCAGGTACTCGGGCAGCCCGCTCCATGAGTGGATACTGAGGGAGCAGGAGAGCAGGGAGGGAGGCTCACCAGCAGCCTCAGGGGAGCAGGCAGGAGGTACGGGTGGTAGCGAGCGCCATGTGATCATGGGCCAGAGGATGCAGGAGGAGCACAGGTCAGCCTCACAGCCGGCCGGAGAGAAGCAGTGCTTTGAAGGGGAAACTGCCGCTTCTCTCCAGCCGCCGGCTGCGTGAGTGCCCCCTGCTTCTCCTGAGTCCTCCGGCCTGCGTTCACGCTGCTCGCCGCTGCCTGGTGAGCAGCAGCTGGGTGCAGCCCACAGAGGGAGGGGATGGCAGGGGCTTGGGACTGGCTGACAAAATCAATACAGAGCCCACTGGCAGGGGGTGCTGACCAGGGGAGGCAAGCAGAGATGAGTGTGCAGAGGCACCAGGGTGCTCAGGTGGCCACCGATGGCACCTTCAGGTGGGTGTCCAGTGGGCCTCTGCCCACTTCTTCGGGCCAGCCAGTGTGTGGCCACATCAAATTCTGAAAAACCACGTGCAAAAACTGAAGCAAAAACCTTAGCAGAAAAGTTTGAAAAGTACAATATTGCTGTTTTTACTCTTTTGTGGAACCATTTACTTCAAAGAATTAATGCCATCAGCAAATGGCTGCCAAAGGTTGATACAAATGTATTGAATGATGCACAATTGTTAGCCACAGTTACAAGTTTTGTCATGGAAGTTTGAAATGACTATAGTTTGGTGGAAGCAGAGGCACTAACATTAACAGAAAATATAGATTCCTCTGATATATCTGATGAGAAGCGTAAAAAAAAAACAGGAAGTTATTTTTGGATGAAACTAGAAACAATGAAATCAATTCAAAAGGGAAAGGAAAGATCATCATTGAGACAGTCAGCATTATTTGTGACACAATAATGGTGCAATTGCAGAGTAGAGGTGAATCTCTAAAGAAAACTGTTGATTTATTTTGCATGTTTTTGGACAGAAGTATGGACAAAAATGCTAAAAGCCACTATAGAAAGAAATTAAGTGAATTCTCTAAGAGGACATAGACATAAATCTTTTTTGAAGATGAAGTGAAACATTTCTTTCATTTTATTGAAAATGATGAGGTCTGTGCTTCGAGATCACCAATTAATTTGTATAGACTTGTACGTGACAGTTTGTAGGCAACCTTTCCAAATGTAGAAACCATTCTGAAAATATTTTTAACAATACTGTCAGAAATGCTGTTGGTGAATGTTCTTTTTCTGTATTGAAACGAGTTAAAAATTATTTATGAAATACAATGAGTCAGGAACATTTGACAAGTTCAGCAATATTGGCAATTGATAGTGCCTCTTTACAAAATATTACTTTTGATGACTTAATTGATGGTTTTGTAAAGAAAAAGTGTAGAACAAAAGCTAGCTGAATAAATATTTTTTTTAAATTGAATAAGTTTCTTCAGAGGAAGTTGACTTTTATTTTTCCATTCATGCATCATCTATACCTTTTATTTTTACACATTTTTCACATCAGCGTAATGCAAATACAAGCTTTCATCTAGACCAGAAGTTCTCAAACTATGGTCCTAGAACTCCAGTCAGGTGGACTGAGGAAAGGTTATGATTTTTTTTTTATAAAGCGCTCTTATCCAAAGCACTTGACAATAGTTAGCTAACAGTACAAACAATATTTTGAAAGATTATTAAGTGGTCCGCCGAGACCCTCAGCACTTTTCAAGTGGTCTGTGAAAAAAAAGTTGGACTACAAAAACAACCAAGGTACCTCACTTTATTTTCATTTACTTCCTATTATTTATAATATAGGAGGACGATGAGGAAAAAAAGAATGAAAAACAGGGGACGGGAGAGATAAGAGAGAATGTTATTTTTCTTGGCTGGGTCCCATGGAGGGGACTCCAAAAATGAAGCTAAGCACAGGGCCCTACTAACTCTAAATCTGCCACTGGACCAAGCAGAACCCAGCTCAGAACTATTTACTGTCTCTTTCACAATGTATATTCATATCCATGGACTCAGTCCTGCAAACACTTATTACCAGGTACAGTGATTACTACCATGAATAATCCTTTTCAAGCCAGGGGGCATTCTGTCTCATATGCAGCATCAGGCACAAGGTTGGAGATATCATGAAAGCTCAAGAGAGCATTTGGTTGTGAAGCACTAGCAATAATCATCATCATCACATGCATTTCTGTATCATCTTTCAGTCGGGGATCTCAAAGTATTTTGCAAGCCCCCCCAACTCCTGTATGAGTTAAGTAAATATTATTATACCCACTTTACATCAAACCTTATGTTAAGGAAGTTTGTTGAAGGGCTCATTCCTGCTGACTTATGTAAAAGCAACAGTTGGTATAAATATACTGATATCTTGAAATGTTTCTTGCATGTAAGATTGAGTTAAGTTTTCCATTAAGGAAGCGTATGGAAAAATGTATATCTTCCATGTACGGTTTGATTTAAATATATTGTACACACATATACGTATATGAAATTTGGCACAACTGACCAATTTTCAGGCTGTATAAAAGAGGTGATTACTAGTGTAGCATATTTAAAATATATTTGATGATAACATATGTTTTAAATAGCATGCAAACTGGTCAGCTCTGTAATATTTTAGATAGACATGGACTATATTTCATTAGACTTTTAGCCAATGCATAGAAAATATATTTTGTTTTCCACATGGAAAAGCATCTTCCAGAAACAATCCCTGTCCACCCAGGTAAGCTAGTTAGTACTGTGCACTAACATGAAGGAGATCTAGGTTTGATTCCTGGTTCTAATGTCTCAATTCTTAGTAGCTGGGTAGGGGCTGTAATGGACCTCTAGAGGCCCCCTGCACTGAGGCAGGACCAAGTAAACCTAGATCATCCCTGATAGATGTTTGTCTAACCCATTCTTAAGAACTTCCAGGGATGGAGATTGCACAACCTCCCTTACTAACCCATTCCACCACTTTACTATCTTTATACTTAGAAAGTTTGTTCTTAATATCTAACCTAAAGCTGCCTTGCTGCAGATTTAAGGCCATTACTTCTTGTCCTACCTTCAGTGGATGTGGAGAACAATTGATCACTGTCCTCTTTATAGGAGTCCTTAACATATTTGCAGACTATGATCAGTTCCCACCTCAGTCTTCTTTTCTCAAGACTGAACATGCCCAGTTTTATTTCACCATGCCTCAGAGGTCAGATTTTCTAACCCTTTCGTTATTTTTGTTGCTCTCCTCTGGACTCTCTCCAGTTTGTCCCCATCTTTTCTAAAGTGTGGCGCCCAAAACTAAACTCTACTCCCCTTGTGGCCCCACTTGTGGTGTGGAGAGTGGAACAATTACTTTCTGTGTCTTACATATGACTCTCCTGTTAATACACTCTAGAATTATATTTGCCTTTTTTGCAACTGCATAACACTGTCATCTCATATTCAATTTGTGATCCACTATAACCCCCCAGATTATTTTCTGCAATACTACAGCCTAACTAGTTATTCCCCATTTTGCAATTATGCGTTTGATTTTTTCTTCCTTCTTCAATTTACCAACACCATTTTGAATTCTAATCCTGTCCTCCAGAGTTCTTGCAACCCCTCCCAGTTTGGCGTCATCTGCAGATTTTATAAACGTATCCTCCACTCCATTTCCAAGTCATTAATGAAAATATTGCAACGTATCAGACCTAGGATAGACCCCTGGAGGACCCCATTAGATAAGGCCTCCCAGTTTGACAGTGAAGCATTGCTAACTACTCTTTGAGTAAGTTTTTTCAGCCAGGTGTGCAGCCAATTTATAGTAATTTAATCTAAGCCATATTTGCCTAGTTTGCACAGGAGGATTATAATGTGAGTGTGTGTCAAAAGCCTTACTAAAATCAAGATATATCAAGTCTACTGCTATCCCCCTTTACCGTAGGCCACTAACCCTGTCGAAGGAAATTAGGTTGTTTTTGGCATGATTTGTTCTTGACAAATCCATGTTGGCTATTACATATCACTCTATTAGCCTCCAGGTGCTTACAAAATGATTTGTTTAATAATTTGTTCCAGTATCTTTCCAGGAACCAAAGTTAAGCAAGATTGTTTATAATCTCCTGTGTCCTCTTTGTTCCCCTTATTGAACATAAGTACTATACTTGTCCTTCTCCAGTCTTCTGGGATCTCACCCAGCCTCCATTGTCTTTCCTGAAGATAATCACTAATGGTTCCAAGATTGCTGCAGCTAGATCTTTAAGTACCCTAGGATGAATTTTATCAGACCTTGCCAGCTTGAATGCATCTAATTTATCTAAATATTCTTTAAGCTTTTCTTTCCCTATTGTGTTCCTTCCCTCTTGCTATTAATATTAATTTTGTTAAGCATCTGGTCATAATTAACTTTTTTAGAGAAGATAAGCAAAACAGGCATTAAACACCTCAGCTTTCTTGATGTTGTCCATTATTAGATCGCCTGCCTCACTTAAGTAGAGGACCTACACTTTTCTTCATCTTTCTCTTGCTCCTAATATATTTATAGAACCTCTTCTTATTGCCTTTTATGTTCTTTGCTAGATGTAAGTCATTGCATGCAACTAGCCTTTCTGATTTTGTCCCTACATGCTTGTACTATCCTTTAGTAATTTGCCTAACTTCCCACTTTTTGCTGGCTTCCTTTCTGATTTTCAGGTCATTAAAGAGCGCCTGTAACACTGAGGCAATACTTTCCTCATTATCTCAGCACAATAAAGCTACATTGCTGAGCTTCCCTTCCAACCACCAAAGGAAATGTTTTCTGTCATCTTTTTGTACGTACAGCATCAAAAACAATGAGAATGAAATTCTGACCCCCGTTGAAACAATGAAAGTTTTGCCATAGATTTCAGTGGGGCCAGGAGTTCATCCTGAATATCTAGAGAGCTAGGATCTGTGACAAATAAAATATAAGAAGAAAGAAATTATGGCCCTGATTCAGCAAAAACTTTGCTGATTTAAGACCTATATTGGATATATTCATAATATTAAGGATCCTTTCCCTGCATGTCAGAATTACAGTACCATTCCGGACCATTCTGACTTGTTTTACACCAGTATTTCTCAAACTGGGGTTGCCACTGGTGTAGGGAAAGCCCCTGATGGGCCGGGCCCATTTGTTTGCCTGCCTCGACCACAGGTCCGGCCAATTGCGGCTCCCACTGGCCGTGGTTCGCTGCTCCAGGCCAATGGAAGGTGCTGAAAGCAGAGGCCAGTAAGTCCCTCAGCCTGTGCCACTTCCAGCAGCTCCCATTGGCCTGCAGCGATGAACCACAGCCAGTGGGAGCCGCAATCGGCCGGATCTGCGGACGGGGCAAGTAAACAAACCAGCCCGGCCCGCCAGGGGCTTTCCCTGCACAAGTGGCAACCCTAGTTTGAGAAACACTGTTTTACACTTTGCCTGTATGTTGAACAGCGCATTCTAAGCTGAGAGGCAAGATTCAGGACACACTTCGTCTATGAACTTGTACTCACTCCTTTTATGAACTAAGATGTTTCTCCACATGATCATACATATTTTTACATTTGTCATAACAGCATGCATGCCCTAAACCTGCTGAAATCCCTCTCCACTGCAGAGGTTTGTGAGCTGAATCAATGTTAAGAGATTCATTAAATCTCCTGTAACAAAAATAGTAAGGTTTTAGATCTAATGTAAAGCTGCCAGCTATCCAGATTTAGCTCCAAGTAACCAATACGTGGGGTTATTTTCATTTTCAGAAACCTCCCATCACAAGAATTACAGGAGCAAGACAGAACACCCACAAACACCTAAATATAGAAGGGAACAATCTTCACAACTATTCCTCCCACAAAGGATAAAATCTCTGGGGGCAATGGTCCTCCTCCCTTTTCCCTTCCACTGCACCTCCTTCCCCAGATGTTTCCAATCAGCTGAGGTAGCAGTTCATGCATTCATGTAACTGATCCCAGGGAGTGTGCCGCATGTGATTAACATTAACTCACCAACGGACAAAGAACTGCAATTAATCCCTTGTTAAATAAAAAGCAGATTAGCTCAGATTAAATATATTAAGTGATAGGCTAACCTCAAATAGTTTGGAAGTTGGATTTGGTTTGGATAAGCATTCAAAAGTTTTGGTGTTTACCGAAATCCTATCCAGACTTTCTGAAGGTCATATGCGATCAGACTGGGACACTCATGGAAAGGCTATCTTGTAAGAGTTCAGGTACTTCCTGCTTTCTGCCTGAAATACCACAAAAACAGACTTCCTCATGATGTTTTAATTTTTGGCACTATCGCTTCTAATCCTGTTCAGAATCAGGAAGTACTGAGGTGCAGAGAGACGTGAACTACTAGATGGGGACATAGTTAAAAGAACATTAGCTAACCTCGAAATAGTTTAGGATCAGTTTGCCTTGATTCTTGTGTTAAGGTTTGAATTGGTTCTGAAAATTTATTATCATTACTATATCACCTTCAGTGTCCCTGGTGTTCTGCAGAAGGTAAATAGAGCTGCTTGAAACATGGGGTGAAAGATGTTGCATTGTTTTCACAAAAATAAATTCCTGTTTGTTTCATATTGTTGCAGTTTGAATTATTAAATAGTGGCAACATGTAATAGATTTCTGTCCTAAGCCACAAAAGGACTAGAGACCTGATCCAAAGTCCATTGAAGTCAATGAAATGCTATTCATTGACTAGAATGAGGTTTGGATCAGTCCCTTAGGGATAGATTTTATTTTTTTAAGAGAAACCTAAATTCCATACTACACAATGACTATGCATTTACATACCTGAATTTGTATGTGCAATTACTTGTACCATAACTGTGCTCACAGGTCATGTTTTTCCACATACATTTGGTCATTCAGATGTCTAAACACGGCTTCTTCTTGCAAATGCCCAAACTTCTGGCCCACTTGGTATATGATAATATAAATGTAGTCGCATATAAACTCTGATTCTGCAAAGACTTATGGCTGTATTGCGCTTTAGTCCCACTGATTCCATTGAGACTACACCCATGCATAAAATTAAGCTCATACAGAAACCTTTGCAGAATCAGGGCCATGTTTTGAAAGTTTTTGATCTTGGACCTAATTTTTTCAATATCGTACCCTAAAGTTTTCTATTTTAGCTGAACTAGTCTGGTTCACCCATCCCTAATATATATTTATCTCATTAGATCTATTAATGGGTGTGTGTGTACATATACATACATATATGAAAGCATATATACAAAAGTACTGAATCCACAAAAAAATGTCCTTATTAAATACAGGCTCTACTGCCCACTACAGAGCTAGTGCCCAGATATCAGGGTGACAGGCATTCTAGAAAGGAATAAAATTGCTAGCTATGTGCTTATTCCACTCTACTGAAGAACCAGATTTAGTTCAAATACGTCTTGAAATGAATCTCTCCCAAGATTTTCTATTTTATTTTCATTCTATACATGGCAGTGAAGTCATGAAACAATAAACAACTGCTATTTCCCTGAAACAAAAAATCAAAAATAATAATACCCAAAGACAAAATCAGGAATTTGATTCTGACAGCTCCATCTGAGAATGTTTCTTTCATATCACACATTTTTGTAATGAAATGACAAGCAGAAATTATTAGAGATTAAAATATATGTACATAAATCACAATATTAGCATTTGTGTCTGATTTCACAGGCTTGAGTTTGAACAAGTGAGATGGCAGACAGTCTGGGCCTCTGGTGTTGAACTGGGCATGGCAGTGCTGGAAACTAGCCATTCAGTACACAACACAATTTGCTCCCATAGTGGATAAAACTAGTTATTAAATCAGGTATATGGAAATAGATCCAGGTAGCTTAGTTAACATCAGCTTAGGACAGGGGTCGGCAACCTTTCAGAAGTGGTGTGCTGAGTCTTCATTTATTCACTCTAATTTAAGGTTTTGCATGTCAGTAATACATTTTAACATTTTTAGAAAGTCTTTTTCTATGTCTATAATATATAACTAAACAATTGTTGTATGTAAAGTAAATAAGGTTTTTAAAATGTTTAAGAAGTTTCATTTAAAATTAAATTAAAATGTAAAGCCCCCCCCCAGACTGGTGGCCAGGACCTGGGCAATGTGAGTGCCACTGAAAACCAGCTAGCGTGCTGCCTTCGGCACCTGTGCCGTAGGTTGCCTACCCCTGACTTAGGACCTGGTCCTGGGTATTAAGGAAGGTGATCAAATTTCATTCATCTCTTTCCCATTCTCTAATCAAATATTTCTTCAAGGCTAGATTCATGGATTATAAAGCCAGAAGGGTGCCCCACTGCGATGATTCTGCCTCCCTTATTCATGAGTAGCAGCACCTTGCTCAAGGAGAAGCCCCACTGAAAACAATGGGATTTGGGAAATGAAATACTGATCAACATGAGGGCAGCAGAATCTCTAGTGCTAAAATGTGAATACTTTAGGGTTCTCCATGCCTAGGCTTGTAATAAACTAAATGAATCCTTTTCTAACCAGAAACTTGCCCTCAGAAAACTTTTAAAAATATCGTTTGTCAAATACTTTGGTTTTTTTGGTAATGAAATGCTAATAAACATGTTGAGCAGTAATTTATTTTGGGGTACTGTACTCACTAAGAGTGAGAATAGTTAGTAGCTGTGTTCAAGATGAATGTGTTGAAAATACCTTTAAATTCTATCCTGTCCTTTACCGTTTTTGATGCATACTGCCTCAGAGGTTCACAGCCCTAGGGTGACTTCTTAATGCTAAAAGTAAATACAAAAACGAGAGGAAAACATTCCTCATGCATTCTTATTTACCTTTCCTGGCAGAAGGTCATTTCTGTCACTCAAAGCTCACGCTGTTCTCCTTTTAATTTGGCATCAGTTCCATGTCTGCTCTTGATAATATTATCGGTGTTGGGTGTGAGCCAAGTCAAGTGCCAGACTTTTCTAACCAATTTGTCCAAAAAAGTTGATCATTTTGTTGGTTAATTTTTCATTCTTTGATTAAAGAAATCTTTAATGGCTTTTTCTTACAAATATTCTGCCATCTCGCCTTTTCTTAAAGCATTTCATTGCACCACTTTAATGCTATTCCATATTGGAAAGCTCACGATGTTCTGACACATTCACAGAGAATGAGCATCCAGCTGAACTGCTTGAAATATTTTGAACAAAAAAAAATTTCATAAACATTTTGGATTTCGTCATGAAATTGTAAAATGAAAAAATTACCATTTTTTTTTCCAGCTTTTTGGTTCCTTTTTTTTTTTTTTTTTTAACTCCAGCCCCTTTTTTTCTTTTTCCACCCTTTGTCAGTGGCAAAACAGAAAAAAGAATGCAAGGATGGATATTTTCCTAGTCTCCCCTGCCAACATTTTTTGACTTGATGTAATCTCTAACTCACTTGAAAGTTTCAGTGTTGGATGATGAAACAAGAAAAAGAAAGAAAGAAAGAAAGAAAGAAAGAAAGAAAGAAAAAGAAAGAAATTGGGTTAAAAACATTCATTATCCACAGCAGAGACTGAGTTTTATACCTTTCATATACCATGGAACAAATTATAATTCAAAAGTAAACAGGGATGTAAAGTAGGATCTGTCTGCGGACCAAGTAACTGTTTGCACACAAAGGGTCATTGAACCTGAAAAGACGTATGTGCAAACGCATACCTGTTTGCTCTCTACACAAAGGAGACTATTTCCAGGAGCACATGCATATTTTATGTGTATTTTGGGCATGCATATTTTATAAGCAGAATTTAAGCACCTATTTTTCAAAATCAGGCTTTAAATGGCCAATAATTCAATTAAAAGTTAATAAGCTGACTAACAATCCACAAGCACTGTTTTAGCATATAAATCGGTATTGTAAATGAACCTGCATTATTTCTCTAGCTTTCCTACACCTGTTTTTATAAGAGTAATCTGGGTCAGTCAATTTTCCTTTAATAAGGCCCACACTATGGCCTAGCCTATGCAACCACATATTACCTCTGTGTGGCCTCCCTGGACATTGTGTCCCTGTGTGTATAGGTAAACTGGAGCTGTGCACCCACTAATCCCACTCTCTGAGTGGTGAGGAATGGGCGGAGATGTGCTCCACACCTGCCAGTGCCCCAGCCAGCACAGCTCTGACAGTGCAAAGAGTGAGGATTTAGCAGTCCAAAGGGGAACCAGGAAGGAATCCTGCCTCAGCAAGGTTCCTCTCTGTCCTCTTGACTTCCTGGCTCTGCTTCTGAGGTAGCAGAACCGCAGTTTGACTCTTATGCAGGACAGATTGTATAATCTGGCCTGCTGAAAATTTAAATTCAGGACTATTTCCTTCCATGTTTGTAGATATAAACAATGAAAGCTGAAGCATGACATCTCTTAATTCAGAGGAAGGTTTTATATAAACATGCATTTGCTTTTCTGTTTTCCTTTGTAACAGAACATTGAGAAATAGACATATTTCAAAATGAGGCAAACTAACATCTTCTCTAACACCACTTACTAATGTTATAAACACCAGTTAATAATAATATTTTAATCTTGACAGTGAAGTCTGAATTATCTCATGGGATGAAGATTTGCCTATGTGAATGCTGATTTCCTATTGGTCAGGAGTGCCTGAGGTCAAAAGGTGAAAGTTGTTTATAATTATTGAATCCCTACACCTGGTGTTCTGGATGGAGTTGTGAAGGGAACAGTGCTGGAAGTCTGGAACAGGCTGTGCTCTCTAAACTCCTTGAAAAGTAGTCTTTGATGAAATTCAAGCACTTTATTAAGGAAATCCAGGTGGGTGCTTTGTTGCGGACACAGTGGCAAAAAGAGGACAAACACATTGAATTGTGTTTCATTGAAACACATTGAATTGTGGCAGACCACAACAACTTGTATTAAACTTGAACAAAGGGGAGGGTCACTAGCCACTCATCACCCAGCCTCTCCTATACCAGGCATTTAATTGGTTCCAGTGCAAGGGTTACAGAGCTCCTTTGCATAACTTGGGTAGGCCCTCCTCAGCCTACTTTCTAGGGGACAGCCCTCGGTGAGTCCTACCACCCTCCCTCTGCAAAGTGGACAAAGGATGCAGAAGGGTGGGGACCTCAGCCCACAAAGATCACAAGGTCTATTCCATTAGCCCAAAGCCCAACACCAAAATCCCAGGTCTTTGATCTCTGCCAACCATTCATTTTATTCTCTTACTCACACTGAAAAAGGATTCAGGGGTCCTCGGGTCTTTAGCGGTAATTCGGCAGCGGTGGGTCCCGGAGCGGAAGGACCCACCGCCGAAGTGCCCCGAAGAACCACCGCGGGGGCGCCCCGCCGCCAAATTGCCACCTAAGACCTGGCACTTCAGTGGCGGATCCTGCTTCAGCGTTAATTCAGTGGCGGGGGGTCCTTCCTCCCCAGAGCGGAAGGACCCCCCCACTGCCAAATTGCTGCCGAAGACCTGGAGCGGAAGAAGCTCTGGGGGCCCGGGCCCCGCGAGAGTTTTCCGGGGGCCCAGGCCCCGCAAGAGTTTTCCAGGGCCCCTGGAGCGAGTGAAGGACCCCACTCCAGGGACCCTAAAAAACTTTCGTGGGGGCCCCTGTGGTGCCCGGGGCCTGGAGCAAATTGCCCCCCGTCTGGGTGGCCCTGTGCTTCATACTGGAAGGATTCTGTGTCCTAGAAAAGTATTCCATTGAATAAGTCTTTGGGTATGTCTACACTGTGTAGTAAACCTGGACTCAGGCTCAGGTTTAAGCCTAAGCTCCCCTGAAGTCAACACACAAAGCCTTCTGACTTGTACCAGAAACTTCTCAGGACTTGGGGTTGTGGACTTGCCTAAAATTGTGGGTCTGAGCCCAAGTCCTGCTCTGGCATGGGGTCCAAGCCCAATCATTTTGCAATGTAGATGCAGCTGAAGCCCAGGTCACCAGACTCATATCGGAAGAGTCTACCAAGACTATCCCACAATCCCCTAGGCCTGTATGTCTGAGCCCTCCTATCCACAAACTTCTGACTCAATTCCCAGAAACGAAAAGCAACCTCCTGGTTCAAATACAGCTCTTTGATGTTTAACCATTCCTTTCCACATGGACTGCTCAACTGTAAACATAGTTAACCTTGTCATGTGTTAGCTATTGGCAGCACTACGAAGCAGCCCTACACCAAGTGTGCTCCTTGCAGGCTAAAGGAACATAGCTAGATTCTGGTAAATCCGTGGTCCGAGGCAAGCAAGACATTTGACTTCAGCAAGAGCACAAGATATGAGCATGTGTGTAAAAGTGTCTCAGAGCAGCTGAGGATCCACCAGATCATCAGTCAGCGCTGAGAGCAAACCAAGTCCCTCAAGACCAATTACCACAAAACCAGAGATGATAACTGCACCTCAGGGAATTCCTCATCTACCTACTACTTCTACAAGGAATTTGATCAGATGCTGGGAACTGCCCAAAGCACTGAGCCCACAGTGGTGCATGATAATCTGTTGAGCAGGAAGGGCACCCTTATAAGATCGCATTCACAGGTACCACCAAAAGACAGCCTACTGATCAAGCATCTGGAGTAACCCTGGTGCCATCACCAGTCCCGGATCAGGCTATGCCATCAAACAGCTACAGCCCATCCTGGGTCTATATTTAGAGGACCTATTTGGGAACGGTGCTGGAGAGTAGCCCATAGCTGAATCTACAGCAGAAGTACCAAACCAGGGCAGAAGCCTGATATGTTTCTTCTGCCTGCCATATTTGTTGCTATTAGTATAAGAATGGGTGGGATTTCCGGGTTATGTGCAATTACATTATTATTCTAAGCAGGAAGATGTAGTGTGCTTCTAATGAGGGCAAAAGCTATCCTACTTCCCCAGTGCCCAGAGGTGAAAGAAAGCCGATACAGTCCGGTATGGCGTACCAGTAAGAGCTGGTACACAGCCGACCGTACTAGTGGCAGCCAGGAGCCTCAGGGCTTCGGCAGCAATTTAAAGGGCTGGAGCACCAGTGATGATTTAAAGGGCCCAGGGTTCTGGCCCTTTAAATTACAGCCGGAGCCCCAGAGTAGCACTAGCAGTGGCAGCAGCCAGTAGCCCCGGGCCCTTTAAATTGCCACCGGGCCACGCAGAAGGGCTGGCTGGAGGAGTCTGGCCACAGCCCAACCTATTCTGCCTGAGGCCACGCCCCTTCTGGCTAAGCCACCCCCCATTAAATTACTTTCATCCCTGTCACTGCCCCAATCATCCCACACCACATGGACTATGGGAAGTGGGGAAAAATTAAACAAGCAGTTAACATGACATTTTTACTAGCTACATGCTTGATGTTAGACAGATAGATTGGGGCATCACACTTAAGAGTTTTACAGTCCCTTTCCTGCAAGTACAACACAATTTAGAAATCATCCCACTGTCCTGGGATCTCTGTATTATGAATCCATGCAGTAGCTGAGGATGTATTTAGTCCATAGCTGCCTGGATTATGAGTCCACATGGTAGCAGAAGATGTATTTAGTCTCAGGCTGCCAGTCAAGTCTGTGCTGGAATTCAGGTGCTTGTAAGGAGACTGTAATGCATCTCCATCCCATATCAGCATCTTATTGATTTTGCCACAAATTTTCACTCACTCCGCACTGGTGATTCATGCGAACTTCTCATGGAGTAGGAACTCAAGATGGTTGGTTCAATTCTGGGGCAAAGCATACATATTAGGACCGCTCACAAGCCCCCTCCATTTATAGATGTGATGGTCAGTCACCAACTGCCTAAAAATCTCCTTAGCATAGACAGATGGCTCTCCTCTTCCCACTTAGTACAGAAGTTTATTCTTCCACTCAGGCACCTCAAGAACCATAATGTCCTCCAGAACTTGCCCTACCAGAGAGGAAACCCTGTACCCACCCACTAGGGAAAAATTGTGAGAATTTGATTTTCTATGTGAATCTTATCATGAGGTGCATTGGCATGAAAGATAACTTGCAGGACCTTTGGAGCTGGGCAATGATTTTTGTGTGAACAAAATAAAACTGCATGATAGAAAGACATCTTTTGACTCTAAAGTGACACAACCCCTGAAAAACAATAGAAATATTTGTTTGTTTTTCTCATGGTCAGACAATTAGCCTACTCTTTCAGGTTCCTTCGCAGGCCTTTCCACCTCTGCTGGGCAGAGGCAAGAGCCCAGGGAAATGGACTTTGAACTAACATGCCAAAAGGAAAAGAGTGAGGGATGAAATGACAGTGGACATGTTAGCCAAAGCCAATCAGCACGTTGCATATCAGAGGGAGAAGAAGACAGAAAGTTTGGAAAGAGAGAACAGTTGCCCAGCAGGAAGAGAGATTGGTGGCACAGTTCCTGAAGCATGACCACAGGTTGAGGGAGGAAGAGGAGACAGCACGCAGCACAAGGAGCTTTTCAAGAGGTTACTTGCTCTCATGGCCACTAGACTGCAGGCTCCAGCTCCAGCACCTGCTCTATCTCCACGTGCTGAGTCCTACCACATTATCGTGTCTTGCAGCATATGCAGCCTTTGCACAGTTGTGGGGGGTAAACTGGTCCTCATCTCAAGCAATGGCCACTGCAGGGAACAGTCAAATGTACCCTGTAACATTCCTCCACTCCTGCACAGCATGGTCCACATGTGTGAAACACACCAGAAGGGCCAAGGAGAACAAGAGGACAGGAGACATACAGAAACAATGAAACTGCAACGGTAAAAGCATACAGAGTTCTGGGCAGGAGGTCTCTAGCCTCACAAGATGTTAGAAATATTTAATGCTAAAGTTATGTAATTTATTATTATTTGTAAGTGTTTGGCCAAGCTGGCAGTTGTAGAAGGGTTGGGACTTGAATCATACGCTAAGAAAAGCTGTAGTAAAATTTGTAAGCCAAAGACATGAAGTCAGATGAGGCTATGAGTTAATACATGCCATTGCCTCATCAGCTTCGTCCTTCTGCCTGATGCACCAGGAAGATGCTGGGACGATGTAGTTCAATGTTGGCAAGACATTTTCAATAAACTTCCTGAGGCACATTTTTAAATCTGAGTAACTTCATCTGTGATGACTGAGTTTCCTTCAGTCTCTTTTTTTCTTGAGTGGGGGAAGGACATTTCAAAATTTCAAAGTTTTTTTTTCATTTTACAGGGTTGAAAACTGACCTGTTTTTTCATTTGGTTGAGTTATTTTTGCAAAATTAAAATTTTGTAAATTTTTCTTTTTTTCCATCATTTCTTTTCTTGTCCTTTCCTTCCTCCTTCCCTTCCCCTTTTCTTCTTTTCTTTCCCCTCCTCATTTGTTTTCAAATATAACCAAAAATAACCAGGAGAAAAAGTAAAGGAGAAGGAAAGTAAAGTAAAGAAGGGAGGAAAGGAATTTGAGAAAATGAAAATGGAACAACTATTTAGAAAATTGGGGAACATACTGGAGGAAATACAAGGTTTTGTAAAAAAATTTTGAAAATGGACAATTTTTGCCAAAATATTTTATTTAGGAAAAAGGGTTATTTTTTGACATAAAGACTTTCGAAAATTTTCAGCCAACTCTAGGGTTTTTTTGTGTTTTACACATTTAAATAAAGTGCCTATTTAGCATTATACAATCAATTCCAAGTGAAGACCCTCATAGCTCATGCCTGTATCTGCCAGTCACTCATCTTGGCAGGTGAAGCTCTGAAAACAGTTAATCTGAGGGTAATTTGCAACAGCAACAAATTGTTGCTGTAACGCTTTTGCGGACTCAGTGATAAGGATATTAATTTACATTGTGTTAATTTTAGGGGTGAAGGGTTGTTTTGTTTTGTTTTACCAAAGTGGCTGTTACAAAGAAAAGGCTATTTAAAGTAACAAGACTTTCTTTCACTTGTAAGGCCTCTCCTTAGATTGATTGATTGATTTTTGGCATTTCCCTGGAATTTGGTTTTGGCTTTTGGTTTCCAGCTTGAGATATCAGGCCTGATGCCATGTCACACTGTGCTGTGATCTCATAGCCATTAAGATTCTATTGGGCATGGCTGGTCCTGCCCAAAAGAATCTATGTCCAATGGAAAGCGCTGCTGATGATGCAATAGGGTTGTGCTCCGCTTTGAACCAGTAAGAGGGAGGTCCTGACCACTTGTGACCATCAAGGGCCAAAGTTTCAGAGCCAGTCTCAGTCTGTGCACCTGTCTAGCCCATGTAGTCTTTGAATGCTATCATTTGTGCCTAAATGAGAGAATGGACAATTTCATAAGAACATAGAACTGGAAGGGACCTCCTGGGTCATGAAGTCCAGGTAACACCATCATACGATCACTTTCAATCATGCCCACCCTTCTTAACATATTGGTCTCAAAGAAATTTCATGAGTGTCCTCTCCTGATTCCCCACCCCCTACTTCTCTGGTCATTCTGTCATTATCTCTTTCAGTGAGCCCTTTTCGTCTACACTACAGGATTATTCCGATTTTACATAAACTGGTTTTGTAAAACAGATTGTATAAAGTTGAGTGCATGCGGCTACACATAGCACATTAATTCGGTGGTGTGCATCCATATACTGAGGCTAGCGTCGATTTCCAGAACATTGCACTGTGGATAGCGATCCCGTAGCTATCCCATAGTTCCCACAGTCTCCTCCGCCCCTTGGAATTCTGGGTTGAGATCCCAGTGCCTGATGGGGCAAAAAACATTGTTGCGGATGGTTCTGGGTACAGCCTCACCTCTCCCTCTGTGAAAGCAGCAGACAACCATTTCACACCTTTTTTCCTGGGTGAACTGTGCAACCGCATAGCACAGCAAGCATGGACCCTGCTCAGATCAAGACTGCAATCGTGGACATTGTAATCACCTTGCGCATTCTCGTGCAGTCTATGCAGAACCAGGACCTGCAAAGCCAAGCGAGGAGGAGGCGGCTACGGCAGCGCGGCGATGAGAGCGATGAGGACATGGACACAGAATTCTCTCAAACCACGGACCCCTATGCTTTGGAGATCCTGCTGGTAATGGGGCAGGTTCTAGCCATTGAACGCCAATTTTGGGCCCAGGAAACAAGCATAGACTGGTGGGACTGCATAGTTTTGCAAGTTTGGGACGATTCTCAGTGGCTGCGAAACTTTCGCATGCGTAAGGGCACTTTCATGGAACTTTGTGACTTGCTTTCCCCTGCCCTGAAACACTATAATACCAAAATGAGAGCAGCCCTCACAGTTGAGAAGCAAGTGGCAATAGCCTTCTGGAAGCTTGCAATGCCAGACAACTACCGGTCAGTCGGGAATCAATTTGGAGTGGGAATCTACTGTGGGGGGCTGCTGTGATGCAAGTAGCCAAAGCAATCATTAAGCTGCTGCTACGAAAGGTTGTGACTCTGGGAAATGTGCAGGTCATAGTGGATGGCTTTGCTGCAATGGGATTCCCTAACTGTGGTGGGGGCGATAGATGGAACCCATATCCCTATCTTGGCACCGGAGCACCAGGGCACCCAGTACATAAACCGCAAGGGGTACTTTTCAATGGTGCTGCAAGCACTGGTGGATCACAAGGGACGTTTCACCAACATCCACGTGGGATGGCCAGGAAGGGTTCATGATGCTCGCGTCTTCAGGAACACTACTCTGTTTAAACGGCTGCAGCAAGGGAATTACTTCCAGACCAGAAAATAACAGTTGGGGATGTTGAAATGCCTGTAGTTATCCTGGGGACCCAGCCTACCCCTTGATGCCATGGCTCATGAAGCCATACACAGGCAGCCTGGACAGTAGTCAGGAGCTGTTCAACTACAGGCTGAGCAAGTGCAGAATGGTGGTAGAATGTGCATTTGGCCGTTTAAAGGCGCGCTGGCGCACATTACTGACTCGCTCAGACCTCAGCCAAACCAATGTCCCCTTGTTATTGCTGCTTGCTGTGTGCTCACAATCTCTGTGAGAGTAAGGGGGAGACCTTTATGGCGGGGTGGGAGGCTGAGGCAAATCACCTGGCCGCTGATTACGCGCAGCCAGACACCAGGGCGATTAGAAGAGCACACCAGGAAGCGTGCGCATCAGAGAAGCTTTGAAACGAGTTTCATCACGGGCCAGGGTACGGTGTGACTGTGTGTTTGTTTCCCCTTGATGAACCCCCCCCCCCCTGATTGACTCATTCCCTGTAAGCAACCCACCCTCCCCCTTCGATTACAGCTTGCTTAAGGAAATAAAGTCACTATCGTTTAAAAATCATGTATTCTTTATTAAAAAGTCATTATAAAAAGAGGGAGAGAACTGACAAGGTAGCCCGGTGTGTGGTTTGGGAGGAGGATAGGAGGGAAGGAAAAGGCCACTAAAAAAATTTCAAAGTAATGACAGCCTTTTGGTGGGCTGTCCACGGGGGTGGAGTGGGCGGGTGCACGAAGCCTTCCCCCACGCGTTTCTTACACGTCTGGGTGAGGAGATATGGAACATGGTGAGGGGTGAGGGTGGTTACACAGGGGCTGCAGCGGCACTCTGTGACCCTGCTGCTGTTCCTGAAGCTCCACCAGACGTCGGAGGATGTCAGTTTGATCACGCAGCAGCCCAGCGTTGCATCCCCACCGCTGATCTTCTGCCTACACCTCTGATCTTCCTGCACCTCTCTCATCTCGAGCGTCTCTCCTCTCTCTCACGTTCATCCTATCCTCACGTTGGTCCCTCCTGTCCTCACGTTCACTGGCATCTTTCCTGTAATTTGATACCACGTCCTTCCACTCATTCAGATGAGCTCTTTCATTGCGGGTCACTTCCATGATTTCCGAGAACATTTCGTCTCGCGTCTTTTTTTTTTTCCTCCGCCTTATCTGAAAGATAGCCTTCGGGATGGAGTAGGGAGGCTTGAAAAATTTGCAGCTGCATGAGGGAGGGAAAAAAGGGAGAGAAGTATTTAAAAAGATACATTTTACAGAACAATGCTTATACTCTTTCACAGTGAACAACACTATTCACCTTACATAGCACATGTGATTTCACTACAAGGTCGCATTTTGCATCTTAATATTGAGTGCCTGCGGCTCTGGTGTTAGAGATCTCACAGACGCAGGTCCGGGCAGCAGAATTCAGCTTGCATGCGGCCATGGTAAGCCATTGTCTTTCGGCTTCTGCAGCCTTCATATACACAGTGCCCTCCTTTCCCAAATACCAAGCAAATCCCCGTTCAGTGCTGCTTCTTTCCTGTTAACATGCAGCAGCAGAAACCACCCCCCCCCCATCCAATTCTCTGGGATGATCGCTTTACCCCTCCCCCCACCGCGTGGCTGGTATCATGGAAGATCACTGCTAATCACCCCCCCCCCCACCATGTGGCTGGTAGCAGGGAAGATCCCTGCTAGCCAAAACGCGAAAAGCTCAGCGCCATTCACCCCCCCTCCCCCTCCCCCTGCTTGGCTACCTGCAAGGAAGGATTTCTTTTAAGCAACAGGCAAACAGCCCAGTAGGAATGGCCATCTCTGTCCCCTTAATTAAATTCCTGAATTTCAACCAGGTTACCATGAACGATATCACTCTCCTGAGGATAACACAGCGAGATAAAGAACGGATGTTGCTTGAATGCCAGCAATCACCGGGACCATACGCAGCTAGGCTTTGTCATGCAATGATACCAGATTACTTGCTACATGCATGGCGTGGTCAAGTGTCCTACCATGGTGGACGGAATAAGGCTGCCTGCCCAGAAACTTCTGCAAAGGCTGCAAAGGCTTTTGGAATACCTCCAGGAGAGCTTCATGGCGATGTCCCTGGAGGATTTCTGCTCCATCCCCAGACATGTTAACAGACTTTTCCAATAACTGTATTGGCCGCGAATGCATCCCAAGTCCTCAGGGAAAATCAATCATTAAAAAACGCTTGCTTTTAAACCATGTTTTATATTTACAAAGGTACACTCACCAGAGGTTGCTTCCATGGCTTCATTGTCTGGGATAGTGGCTTGAGAGGGCAATTCCCTCAGGGTGAGAAAAAGCTCCTGGCTGTTGGGGAGAACAGAGTGCTGTGTGCTCTCCAAGCTCATCATCTTCTTCCTCCTTCTCATCCTCCCCGTCCACAGAACCCTCAGACATGCCTGAGATTACCACCCCCACCTCGGAATCCACAGACAGGGGTGGGGTAGTGGTGGCGGACCCCCCCCCACCCAAGAACTGCATGCAGCTCAGTGTAGAGGTGGCTTGGTTTTGGCCCTGCCCCGGACCTTCCGTTTGCTTCTTTGGTTTTCTGGTAGGCTTGTCTGAGCTCCTTAACTTTCACTCTGCACTGCACTGAGTCTGTGGTGTGACCTTTCTCCATCATGGCCTTGGAAATTTTTTCAAATGTTTTTTCATTTTGTCTTTTGGAATGGAGTTCTGTTAGCACAGAATCCTTTCCCCATATGGCGATCAGATCCAGTACCTCCCGTGCGGTCCATGCTGGAGCTCTTTTTCGATTCTCAGGAAACTGCTACTTGTGCTGGTGACTCTGCATGGTCACCTGTGCTGGTGAGCTCTCCATGCTGGACAAACAGGAAATGCAATTCAAAAGTTCGCGGGGCTTTTCCTGTCTGCCTGGCCAGTGCATCCAAGTTCAGAATGTTTTCCAGAGCGGTCACAGTGATGCACTGTGGGATATCGCCCAGTGGCCAATACCATCAATTTGCGGCCACACTAACCCTAATCCGATATGATAATACCAATTTCAGCACTACTCCTCTCGTCGGGGAGGAGTACAGAAACTGGTTTAAAGAGCCCTTTATATCGATATAAAGGGTCTCGTTGTGTGGACGGATGCAGCGTTAAATCGGTTTAACGCTGCTAAAATCGGTATAAACGCGTAGTGTAGAGCAGGCCTCATTCCTGCTTTCTTTGAGTCCCACAGGCCTCCAAGCTTGGTCCCTTACTCTCATCCCTTTACACTCTTGCCTTGGTTGATCATCCATTCAATGGTTTCAACTATCGTTTTTATGCCAATGTCTTACAAATCTCCTTTTTCACACCTCATCTGACCATGACAACTGAATTAACAATTTACAAAACAAATCACAAGATTCTTATTTGTTGTAAACCTGTTCCTCCCCTTATTTTGGTATAAAACAGTCTCTGCACTGTTGTCCATTGTCATCACTTGCGCTTTTATGTCTTTCTTGTCTACACTGCCAAGTTTTGTCACCAAAAACTGCCTTTTGGTGACAAAATAGCGATAACATACACACTACAATGGGACTTTTGTTGTGAAAAATGCCCGGTTTTGGCAACAAAAAACTTCCACCTCTATAAGAGACTTCGTCTTTTCCCCTCTCTTTATTGTCGACAAACAGTCAGTGTAGACAGCAGGCTTTTTTTTTTTATTTTATTTTATTGGCCTCCAGAAAGTGTCCCAGAATTCCCATGCTGCCGCTGTGGTCAGCAGTTTGAACTCCGCTGCCCAGCAGCCAACTCGCCCCTTCCCCTCGCAAGCCCCGGGAATTTTAAATCTCATTTCCTGCTTGCTAGCTTCCATGTGAGCTTCCCAGGTGAGCATGGCTGGCTATCACATCAAACATGCTCCCACTTGGACCACCGCTGAGCTGTTGGATTGGATCAGTATATGGGGAGAGGAGTCTGTTCAGTCGCAGTTGCCACTGACCCATAGGAATTTGGACACATATGGGCAAATTTCTCAAGGCTTGTGTGAAAAGGGTTATGATCGGAACACGCAACAGTGCAGAGCGAAGATAAAGGAGTTGAGGCAGGCGTACCATAAGGCATGGGAGGTGAACCATCGCTCCCCGGTGGTGCACCTAAGACCTGCCACTTCTATAAGGAGCTGAATGCTATCCTCAGTGGTGACTCTATCTCCATCGCCGATAGCCCTGTGGGTACTTCACAGACAGCAGAAAGAGGGAGTAACCCGCAGGCTGAAATTATGGATGAAGAAGTGGAGCTAGAACAGGATGTGGAGCTCCCAGTGGGTTAGCCTGGGGGGCAGGCAGCCAGGAACTTTTCTTGACTCCAGAAGTGCTCAACTGGGAGCAGGAAGCAGTTAAGACTTCTGAGTAAGTTGCTGTGGCTTGTGTAGGGAATTGAAAAGTGGGAGGCAGGTAGTGCTTTCTGTGAGCTGAACATTGCCCTGTGTAGCTAATCTGCATGGCCAAGAAGGGTGTTAATGGACATTAAGACCTGTAGGGAATCCTTCAGAGAGAGGATCTGGAAAGTTTCCAAGAGGTACTTGTTAATCCTCTGCCGCAGATTCCATACTAAACCAATGATCCAGCATGGTGTTAGAGGAAGTGCCATCTTTTAAAGCAGTGGTTCTCAACCAGGTATACACATACCCCTGGGAGTACGCAGAGGTCATTCCGGAGGTGGGGGGTATATCAACTCAACTAGATATTTGCCTAGTCTTATACCAGGGTACCTAAAATGCATGAGCAAAGTCATAAACTAAAATTTCATACAGACAATGACTTGGTTATACTACTCTATGTACTATACACTGAAATGTAAGTACAGTATGTATATTCCAATTGATTTATTTTATAATTATATGGTAAAAGTGAGAAAGTAAGCAATTTTTCAGTAATAGTGTGCTGTGACATTTTTGTATTTCTATGTCTGATTTTGTAAGCAAGTAGTTTTTAAGTGAGGTGAAACTTAGGGGTATACGAGACAAATCAGACTCCTGAAAAAGGTACAATAGTCTATGTGAAAGTAAAATTAATTATATTGTAAAAATAAGAATGGATTAAAGAAATATTGTATGTACCTTTAAGCAGAAATAAGAAATGTTGAAATACAGGTGCCAGGAAAAGAAACATTAGGCATAAACAAGGGTGCTAATGGCACATTAACAGAAGATCAGTAAACAATTCGTTAGTAGGAAAATAGATATGCAATGCCGTAGCCAGAATAACTATCAGTTCTCACTTCCTCTGTTGTTTGTTAAGTCTCCCCCTTTGGATCTGTATAATAAGTAGTTTGTGTCTTTCTGGTGCTCACATTATCTGGTTGTATTAGCGAGCGCTGTGCTATAAACAGAGTGTTGACAAGACTGTGGTCCTTGAGTCTAACTTTGACAATTGAGTTCGAGATGGCAACCGTCTTCACTGGGCTGTCTTGATTCCTGACCATTTTTGTAGGAATGATCGGGCCCGGCACCTGGGCATTTGCCGACAGTCCTCACTAGAAACGAACAGAGCGCACCAAACCACAGTGAAGTCTACGCCAATCAACCTGTTTGTTCCACTTGTTCTGTAGGGATCCTGGGATTCTGACATCAGATCTGGTCAGGTAATTATTCTGTGTTTTGTCCGACTGAGGATGTCCTGTCTCTGTCTATCCGTCTCTTGTGGAGTGTGACTCTGGGTGCCCGTCTCCTCGCGAGGATAGCCGCCAAGAGGGTTCGTCCTCGGTCTGAGTGAGTGAATCTGCACAATCACAGCCGCACCGCACTATTGGGTAAACCCCTGTGTGCAACGCAAGGCGATTTGAGGCAGTAGCCTGTGGCTCCTTTTGGTGTTTGCAACTGGGCATCGCTCTGACGAACCAAATTCCTCTTGTGTGACTGATGGTGAATCCTCCGGATGAGTACCGACTTCAAGTCGGACTTCCCTAAATGAAACGCCGTCTCATTTCTATGTATTAGGATGGGTCCGACTCCTGGAAAAGGTCCGATCCCCGTACAATTCTGGAACAACCGTTCTAGGCTAACTCAGGGATCAAACTCAGTGGCCGCTGTTAAATCTGGACAAAGACCGAGGGATGTCGTAAAGGACAACTCGGCAACCTAAACTAAATTGGCTAAAGGAGAGGTTAACTGTTTCATGCACGTAGGGGGAAGAGCAAATCGATACGGTGGACAAATCAAATTGCTCTCTCAATTATTAAATAATAAGTTAAAGCTTTATTAAAAGCCTCCTGTCCAACATCCACAAGGGCTCCTTTATCTTTCTCAACCCCGATCGATTCAACACTTCATATCACTTCATTGTAAACAGGACAACAAGCCCTGTTCTGGTTCCCTTGTGTCTGCCTCAAAAACTGTTATTAGATGTTCACTACCAATACAGCAGAGAGTGGGCTCGCAACTATCCCGCCCTTCCTGTCCTTTCCTTGACATTCTTTCAAAGTGAATGTGCCCAATTCAGAGTCACAAGAGTGGTCATAAGAAAGTTAGGATCGGGCCTAGACAAGCAGGAAACAACAGTAAGAACTGAAACATTTGAAAGCGCCGAAGGGAATACTGCAGGAGTAAGAAAGAGCAGTAAGTGCGCCGACCCCTGGGACCATCTTAAAAATGGTGAATCTGAAGTGATAAAGGTGTCATTTTGGGACCATAAACAAGTGATTAAGAAAAAAAGTATACGTATATTTGTCTGTGAAATATGTAAAGTTCTAGATCTAACAAACCATCCTGGTTGTAAACTCCTGTTTCTAGTGTGAGGAAATGGGTTTTTGTTTTGTTTTTAATGCACACTAAAATTCATTGACTCTTCTAATTCAAGTCTGCAAAACTGAATGACCTTTCTTGCAGAGACAGATATTAGTCTTGTTTGGCGTGTGGGATTTAGCTTTCCCTTAAGGGCGTAATGGATTCTTTCAAAAATTAAACATTTTTTAACAAAGACCAAGTCATGGCTGCAATTAGGCAGTCAAAATCAGACAAAGGTAGAATTCTGGAGTTTTTTTGTTTGGTTGAGTTTTTTTCGTACACATAGCAGATAGGCTGTAATGAAAGTAACGAATTACATGACCCTCTGACAACACAGCAGAGTAGGTGCACAAAACAAAAGAAGCAATGTTAAACACTGAGCCTTTAAATAGCTCTCGTGTACATTCGCTGTCACTTTTATAACGGGTACATGAAAACTCTGTAGAAACAAAACAAACAGTACCCTTATGTAAAATTAATCTGGTAATGTTTTGACATTATAGTATAGAAAGATGTGCATTTCTCTAGACATGTGCAGTGTATATGTAGAAAGGGTTAAAAACTAATAAATAATAATAAATAAATAAATGCAAATGAACGTGCTGCTGAATTAAAATCTATTTACGTGCTCGAAAAGCCACAATAGGTGTATTTTTCTTTCATTACCTGTGTGTAAGACAGAGTCTCTAGCTGGCTGATATGGCTTGACATCCCAAACAAGCCTTGTTGATGCAAATTACACTAACTGATAAGAAGTGAATGCCAGCACACAAGAAATCTGCCTTAATAAAAGACAGGTATTAACAAAGATTCCTTTAAGGATTTATGCTAATGTATTATGTCAATATAAACACTGAAATAAATTTAATGTTAGTAGGTACCCTAAACAAATAGTATAGTGGATGATTTTGAAATCCTTTAAAGTCAACTATGGTAAGATGTCTCAGCTACTTACCAGTGAATAAACTTAAAAGCTTAAAACATTACAGAGCTTGTCGCCTATATCAGAGGAAAAATTGATGGTTACCACCTTATGATTTCATAACTAAACAGTGAGTAATCCGTTAAAACCTTACCAGAGGTGAAACCCATTACACTGCCGCTTATCAGACAAAAAAAAAAAAAACACAGGAAAATAGGAGTAATTCCTCTGTTTGCTGCATCAGACAAAGGTATTAGTAAAGAAAGAATTGTTTAAGTAATAACACAGTTGAAGCCGCAAGGAATACTGCAGGAGTTAGAAAGGCAGTAAGTGCAGGCACGAACCCCTGAACAATCTTAAATGAGCTGAGAATCTAGGTAATAAGGTGTCATTTTGGGACATAAACAATGATTTAAGAAAAAAAAAGATACAAGTATATTGTCTGGTGAAATATGTAAAGTTTAGAATCTAAACCAAACACATCTGTGTTGTAAACTCCTGTTTTCTAGGTGTGAGTGAATTGGTTTTGTGTTTGTTTTAGCCACTAAAATTCATTGACTCTTTATTCACTCTGCAAAACTGACAGACCTTTCTGCAGACACAAGATAATAGTCTGTTTGGCTTTGGGATTAGCATTTAACCTTAAGGGCGTAACGGATCTTACAAAAATTAAATGTTTTTAAAAAGACTCAAGTCAGCTGCAATTAGGGCAGTCAATAATCAGGAAACAGGTAGAGATTCTGGAGTTTTTTGTTTGGTTGGGTTTTTGGTTTTCGGTAACAATAGCAGATAAGAGCTGTAATGAAAGATAAGAATTAACATGGACCCTCTGAAGCACAACAGCAGAGTGAGGTGCACAAAGCAAAAGAAGCAATGTTAAAACACTGAGCCTTAAAATAGCTCTCGTGTACATCGACTGTCACGTTTATAAAGGGTACATAGAAAACTCTGTTAAAGAACAAAACAAACGTACACTTTGAAAAATTATCTGTAATGTTTGAAAGTTATAGTATAGAAAGATGTGCATTTCCCTAGGACATGTGCAGTGATATGTAGAAAGGGTAAAAAAATAATAAATAAATAAATAATAAATAAATGCATGGAACGTGACTGCTGAGATTAAAATCTATTACGTGCTCCAGAAAAAGCCACAATTAGGCTGTGTTTTCTTTTTCAGATTACTGTGTGTTAAGACAGATCTCTGAGCTGGCTGATGGCTTGAATCCAAACCAGCACTGTGTGATGCAAATTACACTATACTGATAAGAGGTAGAGACTGCACAAAGAAAGAATTGCCTTAAAAAAGACAGGGTATATACAAAGATATCTTTAAGAGATTTGATGCTAAGAATTTGTCATATTCAAACACTGAAATAATTGTAATGTTAGTAGGTATGCCTAATACAGACACTATATAGTGGTGTATGATTTTTGAAAAATCCTTTAAAGTAATATGGTAATGGATGCTGCTCAGCTAATTACCAGTGAATAAACTTAAAGCTTAAACTCCACATTAAGAGCTTGTCTGCTTATATCAGACGAAAACTTGAGGTACTATCCACCTTATGCATGAACTCATAACTAAACAGTGGAGTAATTCCGCCTAAACCTTTACCAGCGAAACCCATTACCCTGGCCTCTGCCTTATTAGAACAAAAAAAAAAAACGACAGGAAAATATGGGGTAATTCTCTGTTTGGCTGCAATCCAAGGTATCTGTAAAGAAAGGAATCTTTTAATAATAATCAATGCCACCCAGAAAGGGATAGAAAAATGTTATTTTTGTCTTTCAGAATATCCAAGTACATGTATAATGGGCTATGATGTATGTGTTATCTAAGGGACAAAATCGTTTCAAAATGTTAGCAACCACCAGAGACATTTGTACAAGTAATGTATAGTAGTGTTACCAATAAAACATTTACTATTGCCAACATTACACAACGAACAGTCTCAGCTTACTGTAAGAGTCAATCATATAGCTGAGTTGTCATCAAGCTTGGCCACTGAATGGCAAGACAGATTACCAAAGTATTCTACCCTAGTCGTTTGGGTTTAAATTGTGTGTAATTGAAATGTTTAAAATGTGCGGTTGGAAACACAAATTGTGTGCAAAGCTAAAGCCACAGGCCCAAATCGACCTCCGTGGGTTTTTCTATTACATGGACTCAAATAGAGTGACACTAAGGCGATTAAATCTTAGTGTCAAAAAAGGGGATGTTAGGAGCAGCGATTCTTATCAATGTCCCATACCTTATGTATGATTTGATTTCAATCTTGCTTGCCACCCTTTTTGAATAGCAGAAAGAAAAGTCCTCTGGATATAAGATTCCGTTTTCCCATATGCATTACAAATTGGGCCTCTCTTAACTCTTGTTTTAAGATTAGTTATAGAGACAGGATTTCTTTTGTGTCTGGTAAGAAATTAGAGAAACATTGAAGGCCTGGGTCTCAATGTACATATCTAGTTATTGAATGTAAAACTTAGCAAGGTGAATTGCAATGCTCTTTTTTGTTGATATCAGAAAATCACTGTTGATCTCAACTATTTGTGTGAATGAGAATTATGCATCAGAAAATGATAAGGTGTGAAGCATTGTTATAGCAGAGTCAAGGAGAAGTATGTAAGAAACTTAAAGCACTGCTTACTACCCGGGCTGTTAAGCTGTTGCACTCTCAAATGATGCATGCTCACAGGTACAGAATTGTACCACGCTTGGACCCAGTGAACCAATCTTCACCTCAGGACCCCAGAGCAAGTTTGACTCCGAGAGACGTAGAGAAAAGCCTGCAATACCTTTAAACACACTCTCGTCACAGGGTTGCCAGAAGCAGATGACTACATAAAACAGCCCAAAGAAAGCGTAGTGAGCCTAGCGCCTGTGCCTGGTGAACACATAAAACTGTGGACTGCAGTTCCTAGTTGGGTTTCAGAACCAGAAGGGCCCGCTCCAAATGCGCCTCTGGGGTGCCAGTTCTCGCTGACTGGTGTCTTAAGGCTGGGGATCCAAATGACATTCTTTTTATCCAGCAGCAATGTGATAGCTCAGACCTTATATTCTGAATGCGGGTCTGCAGCCATCCCAGAATCACTCTCAAATTGGTTCCGTCCTGCTATCCACTATGCCCCAGACCTCACTGGAGGACCTTTGTTTACATAATATGGAGCAGTAAATGACACCTGGGAAAAGGCTATTGGCAGTTCCTTTATCCCACTTGGGAGTAAGATCACCAGGCCAAAAAGGTCCTGAGTTACATGAGTGATTGAAATAATGGAAAATAAAACCAGAGAAGTTGAGACCCCTCGGCCCAAAGAAAACAGGTAAGCATGCCGACAGGTGCTCCAGAACCTCAGCATTAGACATAGTGCTGCGGCCAAGGAGGACCTGTGCTCTCATTTGGAAACAATTTGTCTGTTTATACCTGACGTACCATATGAGTATAGATCGCGACTAGCACTTAGAACAAATCCCATATCTTCCCAAGTAGAGCCGAGTTCTTATGGAAGTGTAGCTAAGTAACCAGTTCAATTGCTCTGGCACGGAAACTGGTTTTTCATGGAGCCCTGACTATGCTGTGTGAAATCCTAATGATTTTTGTATGTTAATCTTCCTGTGCATCCAAAATGATGTAAGACACCATTGTCACAGATAGCTCCCCACCACCAGAGTGCTAATATGATGATTTAAATATCAGGATAAGAAAATAAAGAACAATGGATTTGTGGAACCTAGTAATTTTGGTCATTGCGTGAGCTTGACCAAAAGAGGGATTGTGAAAGTAAAATTATTATATTGTAAAATAAGAATGGATTAAAGAATGTTGTATGTACCTTTAAGCAGAATAAGAATGTTGAAATACAGGTGCCAGGAAAAGAAATATAGGCATAACAAGATGCTAATGGCGAAACATAACGAGAAATCGTAACGTTAGTAAGGAAATAAGATTGCATGCCTAGCCAGATAAACTTATCAGATTCTGCTCTCTATTGTCTTGTTAAGTGCTCCCCCTTTTATCTGTATAAAAAGATAGTTTTGTTCTTGCATGTGCCTCATATCTGGTGTTTTAGCAGAGGCGCTGTGCTCAATAAAACAGAGTGGTTTGGCAAAACTGTGAGTCTGAGTTAACTTTGCACATCTGGAAAGGTTGAGAGCCACTGTTTAATATGAAGCCTGAAACCACAGTCCTAACAACTTGTGGTTCATTAAAGATCAATGGCCCTTTTTAAAAAAAATCCTTAGGATATTACCTCGTGAATCTTGACCAAACTCCAACTGGGTAACTACATTTTGCCATCCTAAAATTCCGCGCACCATTACATTTTGAGGTTATTCCCCTCAGAAATCATGTGTGTAGTACAATGAAACAGATAAATAAATAATAGCAAATACTAGTCTGCTGCTTGCTTATTGATTTGCTGCATTACATATATTTGCACCTGAATAACATAATTTTGGATTTGCAGTGGATAATATGAGCAGAATTTGGCCTGTGTATGTCTATAAAGACGTTTGGGAACTTTTTGATGGAAACATTTTTCATCAGGAAGTTCTGCGGTCTAGGATGGCATTTCTGGTGAAAGGCAGACACCACATTGTAGGCCAGGAGTAGGCAACCTATGACACGCTGCCGAAGCGGCGCCGTGAACGATTTCCAGTGGCACTCACACGCCCGCGTCCTGGCCACCAGTCTGGGCTCTGCATTTTAATTAATTTAAATGAAGCTTCTAAACATTTTACGCTATTTACTTTACATACACAAATAGTTTAGTTATATATGATAGACTATAGAAAGAGAGCTTCTAAAAACATTAAATTATTACTGACATGCGAACCTTAATTAGAGTGAATAAATGAAACTCGGCGCACCACTTCTGCAAGGTGTATCCCTGTTGTGTCAATGGTTAGGACATTCTTGGTCTCCAACAGCAGAGTATGGGATTAGACAGCTATATTCACATAGCTCAGCTGAGTACATCTGACCACCAGCTCACCAGCTAGGCATGTATTGGTTCTCGCTGTAATTGGGTTCTAGTTTTGACCAGAAATTCCATTTTTATGTGAAGTATCAGAGGGGTAGCCGTGTTAGTCTGGATCTGTAAAAGCAGCAAAGAATCCTGTGGCACCTTATAGACTAACAGACGTATTGGAGCATGAGCTTTCGTGGATGAATACTCACTCCGTCGGAAGCATGATCCCACGAAAGCTCATGCTCCAATACGTCTGTTAGTCTACAAGGTGCCACAGTACTCTTTGCCATTTTTGTGTGAAAATGTTCAAAAGGTCCTGGTTTTCTTGGAACAAAATCAAATGTTAAAGCCTCAAAATTTTTCATGACATAGAATTCTTGTTTTCCAGTCAGCCCTAGTAGCTCTGTCTCTTTTCCCTCAATGACAAATGTGTATGTGACAAAGTGCTAAAGCACTCCAACACGTAAAGAGTTACTAGGTTCCAACCTATCACATGGCTGATGTGAGTGGGGTTATACAAGGAAAAGGTAAGCCGGTGCAAAGGAGGCTGTGACACAAGTGGAGCTGATGGGTGGTAACATTATGAATACTGTAGGAGCTGCTATGCAAGAATCTAAAATCAGTACTTGTGTTAACACCTGTAACCCATGCAATTGTGAGAGGGCCAAGACTGTGAAATATGAATGCAAAGTGAAACACAAACCTCACCCCATGTAATGGTACGGGAACACAAACCCTGCCCATCGAGATGGGCAGCAGCAATACTGATAGAGGCCCCAGAATTCAGCTATGCACGTGGCCACCATGGGACAAAAGCTGCCACTATCTAAAATACTGATATGTAACTTAGTTATTTAGTTATTAACTTAGTTAGTTAGAGAGAGTATAGAGCTTATATTCAGGCAGAGGAATGTTTACTATATACCAGAATGTTCGAAGTCAATAAGAGTGGTGGGGAGAACAAATAGGGAGCAACACAGTGGCTTCCCAGATATGATTATCTATGTCAGCAGTTCCCAAACTTGGTTCGCGACTTGTTCAGGGTAATCCCCTGGCAGGCTGTGAGACACTTTGTTTACCTGAGCGTCTGCAGGTACGGCCACTCGCAGATCCCAGTGGCCGCAGTTCGCCATTCCTGGCCAATGGGAGCTGCAGGAAGCGGTGGCCCGCCCTGTGCCAGTTCCCGCAGCTCCCATTGGTCGGGAATGGCGAACCACTGTCACTGGGAGCTGCGAGTGGCCATACCTGTGGATGCTCAGATAAACAAAGCATCTCATGGCCCACCAGGGGCTTACCCTGAACAAGCCGTGAACCAAGTTTGGGAATCCCTGATCTAGGTACATACCTAGGGGACCAGTGGGCCAAGGTGTTGGTTTCAAGAATCATGTCTTCTTTCTCAAGCCTTGTTTTGCCAGGATGAGAGCTGGGGGATCAAAAGTATGCTAAACAGTTAAAATCCTCTTAGGGGAGAGGGGTTGTCAGTCATCCTGGGCTGTCCAGGGGGAGCTTGTCAGAAGCTATCTAGGGGAGCAGGATGAGACAGAGAACCAGGCTCTGAGAGGGAGTCTGAAGGGTGTAGGCCAGGGGTAAGCAACCTATGGCACACGTGCCAAAGGCAGCACACGAGCTGATTTTCAGTGGCACTCACACTGCCAGGGTCCTGGCCACCGATCTGGGGGGCTCTGCATTTTAATTTAATTTTAAATGAAGCTTCTTAAACAGTTTAAAAACCTTATTTACTTTAAATACAACAATCGTTTAGTTATATATTATAGACTTATAAAAAGAGACCTTCTAAAAATGTTAAAATGTATTACTGGCACACGAAACCTTAAATTAGAGGGACTAAATGAAGACTCGGCACACCTCTTCTGAAAGGTTGCCGACCGCTGACGGAACAGTTAGCGGTAAAGGAAAGCTAGCATTCTGTGTTTAGGCTGCTGTACTGTTTTTTTGGACATGTTTTGTCCGAACTGCTTTTGTTAAATAAATACTTTACCTTTAAGAAGGCTGTTTGGTTTACTAAATAGCACTTTCATAGCCCCAGAGGGAACAAACCTGCAGGGTCTGAACCTATGTCAGAGGTGATCACAGCTGATACACAGGAAACTACAACCCAGCATTCCATCCCAAGGGGTAGAGGTGATGGCCCAAGCCCTGAGGCCAAGAGGGGATGCATTCAGAGAGACCACGTGGGTTCAGAGGTGGAGTTTGCCCAGTAAGTGTGACAGAGGTTACTACAGGGGGAAAGGTGTCTCCTCTCCCCTCCCCTCCCTGATTACTGAACCTGGAAATGCCTTGAGTGGTTATTATCGAGTAGTTTGAGTTGATTTGTTCTGGTTTTGAGTTTTGTTTTGGAAATAAAACAAGCTCAGAGGAAAGAGATGTGAAGTGACCTGTAGCTGAAACTTACATTTTTCCTTCCCCAGTGTATGTATCTGCACACCAGCTTACAATGTAATAGCATAATAAATCGAGTACACACAGGACCAAATTCTGCTCAGAATTACAGCAGTGTAAATCCAGAATAACTCCATTGGCCTCACTGGAAAGTTATTTGAAATGGATTTACACTTGGGTAACTGAGAATTTTATTTAAGATACCATCTGAAAAGTGTTTCACCTCTAGGGTGAAAAATGTTACTAATGTCAGTTATTATTACATTTAAAATAACCAGAACTAATTTCACCTGGATGAAATACATTCACAATCCATGGCATTACATGAACTTTTTTTCCTGCCTTAGGCTTGGATGATATTGGATATTGATTTACAATGAGCAAAGACATTTTGTTTTGAAAAGACTACTCTGCATCAGATAGAAAAATCAATAATTACTACGAGGTATCTGTATTTATTACACATTTGTCACTGAGATTCTACAATACATTCCTAGCCAGATTTCTGGTGAAACCATTCATGACTCTAATTATCAACACATGAAAAATGGCTTATACTCATGACATCACATGCATACAATACAAGATGCTTAGGGCCAAACTGTGACCTCAGTTACATCCATGTAAATCCACAGTAGCACTAAAAACTTGCACTGAGTTATTCCAAATGTATTCTGATGCAAGTGGAATCAGACTCTGGCTTTTGGTGTATATACTGCTGACACACAGAGGAAAGACTACTAGAGATTGACACCTGGTATAAATTAAACGGTTATGTTGACTTAAGCTGACATGTTTCAAACTAGTTTTACATCCATCCACACCTAAATTTATTTCCCACCGACATAGTCACCCTGTTACATTAACACAATATGATTGACAGACACAGAATGCAGCAGATCACCCTTCAGATATTGTCAGCCAAGCGGAAGACAAAGTACCATGTCTTGCCTGATGGGCATACAGGGAGATGGGACAAGCAAGAGGAGTAAGTAAAATAAAACTGGTTATGAAGAGCACAGGCTGAAGTGTCAGGACTGATCCTTTGCATGAGTTGATTGAGATCAGAGCTGGATTCATTTTAAATAAATGAACCACCAGGGGTGGTGTAAGAGGATTTCTGGCTCACTGGATTCGAAAGATAATTGTTGAGGTCTCCCCACCTCCTCTTGGCTCTCTGTGGGAGTCACAGGGAAGGGTATAACACATGTTCCTGCCAGATAGCCAAGTTTCATGAGGTTACGGCTGATAGGTCTGTAAGTTTGCTCTATGACCTTATTAGAGTCCCTAGTTATCCCCAAACCAGCTTTGGTAAGAAATACAAAGTTTGTTCTTCCAGTGACCTCAGCCTGAACCCAGTCCCGGAAGGACTATCTTTGAGTTAAGGTAATACAGTACTTAGCAATAATGCTTCCTAAGAACAGAAGACTGCCAAAGTTTAAGTGTATATTTTATTATCTGGATTATTGTCCATTGTGGTACTCAGATGCAAACACAGGCTCATTTCATTTAGGTCTCCAGTTTTGACTTTAACCAGGATCCAAGTTTCTAATAAAATTACCGAAAAAGAAAAACTAGGTCTTTATCCTCTACCTAGTGAGCCTCAATGGCTCTTTTCTAAAGAAACACAGTCATGAAGTCACATGATGTTTGTGTAACAGCATTAACGTTCCACTGAATGTTACCTTCTGCTGTTTCACCTCTTTCAATAGTACAAACCACATAAAAAGTCACGTGCTTTATGATTTATCAGAAGTGATAGCTGAACAATGATTGTACAAACAATCAGCAACTGTAGGAACTAGAAGGAAAATGTCCAGGATATATTCATAGAAAAGAAAATATTTCCACAAATGATTTTCTGTAACGAATCTTGAACTACTTCTTGAGAGTATGAGGGGGAATAGTTAGTACAGTAAGTAAATGCCATTTCATCAAAGGAAACAGGGAAATTCATGTACAAGACATGTATGAAAAGGATGAATGCCTGAATCTCAAAAGTTACACACCTACTAAATGCTCAAAACTATGTTTATCCTTTTCCTACAGGGGGTTAGGCTCACATGAATTGACTGCAACTTTCCTACCATAAGCAGCCCAGGAGCACACATGTCTAAAGAATATTGACTAAATCCCACTGCATTCTCTCACTCATGATGAAAAATGGTCTAGTTTTTTTCCCAAGGTAGTTAGTCAAACTCTCTTTTAAAATATTCATTATTGGGTTAAAAACAAATCTTTAAACCTGGGCCAAAACACTAAAAGGAAATAAATAACAAAGTCCCGGTGTTTTATCTCATTTCATGCTACACAAATTGCTAAGAAAAACAAGAGGCAATAATCTGTTCCTTAATGAGGACAAGAAAAGTAACATGTGTGCTTAGCAGAATCTAATGTACATAAAACCCAAGGGCTAGTTCTGCCTTTAGACACATTCTGCACTGAGGTAATGCAGAGCTGCACTGCCCCATGGGAAAACTAGAGGCATTCTAGCTCAGAAAGACAAAACAGCTCCCAGAGCATCCATGTACCCAGAAAGAGCCCCCATAAAGAAGTCCAGCACAAATTGCCCCCTACTTGCCAACCAGTGAGGCTGAGTCATAGTTCCACCTACTTGCCACTCCATCCCACACCTTGAAGGTATGATGCACCCGCCAGAGTAACATGGGACTAGTTCATGGGCTTCCCTGGATTTGGTATATAAAATGCACGGACTCCAGGTCTGTCCAGTCCTGACACAGGTAAAACAAAAGAGTAGAAGGTGTTCCTTACTCCCTCCATCACCCCTGCACATAGGCATAGGGGCTAGCACAACAGAGTGGCTAGGAAGTTTGGATCACTCATAAAAAGAACCTTGATTTCTACAAATGTATTTGTTAGTCTTAAGTATTCACCAAGTAGTTAACCCACACAAATTTTAGCTAATGAGTTGTTTGAATTGATTATTTATTCTTTGTTATTCCTAGCATGTGATTGGTCACCTGTATCGCTTTGTTTTCTTTCTGGATTCCGATTAGAATTTTTTAAACAGTGAATGATGAATAATGGGAAGTTCTGGCTGAGGAAATGCAAACATCCTCACAGCTGCATCAGCAGTTGTCTGAATACATGTGAGCAACAAATGATGTGACCTGAGAAATAAAAGCAGAGAGAACTTAACATGTTTATTCACACAAGTATTTGTAAATCACTATCCAAGCAGCTTTACTTACCATTCTGTTTTTTGTCACACACAGTTGGTTTCAATTTTTAATAATGAGATTGTTCTACAATGAAAATCAAAATTATGACCTAAATGTGTATTGTTATTAGTTCTGCTATATTGAAAATCCAGTAATTTGAATTTAATTACTTGCTTTCACAGTTTAAAATAAGACTATACCAATATTTCATTCCTGGTGAGAGTGCTGGTATGTTAATTATTTCTAGAAATTGTGATTCATATCCACTATTATGCCTAGACTAATAAGGATGGAATTTACCCTTTCTCCCACAAAACCAGGGTAAGTGGATTATGTGTAGGGAATTGACACAGGGCTGGGGAAACAAACACATTTCCCCAACCTGCAGTATATCCCCTCCGTGCCCTGTATATTGAGATTTGAGGTCAATGATCTACAAGAGTATGGAAATGCATTGTTAATTATTTACCATTCCCCAGTCTTTATTCCCTTGTTAAAGGTTTCAGTCAACCATCCAGAGATAGAAGACATATATGTGACCTATCACAGTCCACAAACAACAAATTGTAAAGACTTCATGGGAAAACCCCATAGACTGAAAATCATTGATCCAAATTCTCTGGTGAATACTTATGAATACATCCTCAGCTAATGTGACTAGTTCATGGTGGATTCTCTCAAGCTATATGATTTTACTAATATATGCATGGCTGAATATTTTCTCAATAAAAACATATATTTAAAATGTCAGCTGTATAGAAGTTATACAAATCCACCACTTTTCTGTTCACAACCTCTCTAAATCTCTTTTCAGAAGATCCCAGACCTCAGCTGCATTCCTCGAGGATTTACAGGGCACAGGAGAAGCAGAAATCAGCTCAAAATGAATATGTGTATTCAGAAATATATTGAGGCTTTTCCAGCTTTTCAGCTACCTCACTCAAATTAATCTTCTTGAAGGCACTAGAAGTATTTGCAATACCACTTTAACTATTTCTTCACTTCATCACTTTTTCAGCACATCCATTATATTCTCTTGATGGGAATAAGTGCAATGTAACCAGAAATTAAAAAGATATTGAGTCGGAGTCCTGGAGGGAACCCACAAAATCAGGAAGAAAATGCCGTTTGTTTAAGATTTACCATCTCTGTAAATATTATGAACCATGGAACAGATTCTGATCTCAGTTACTCTGGTGTTATTCTGGAATAACTGCATTGACTTCAGTGGAGTTATCTCAGCTGACTTCAATGATCTATAATCATCTATGCCAATCTCTGTGGGCCAAACTAGGATAATCCCAATTTTTTTCAAAAAATTGTTATAAGTATAAATGACATGGGCCATTACCATGGAAAGACATAACCATTACTATAGCTGGAGTCTTTAACAAAACTCTAGACCAGTCCTTGATAAATCTTTTCCATCTCCTCATTAGAACACTAATGTTCATCGGATACTTCATACATACATGGCTGATTTAGGAGACTGGGAAATCCTATCGCCAGAGGTTATAGGTTTATTCTGCAGCTAATTTAACATATTCAAGCATGGACTATTTCTTAGTTTCACAAAACTTGATAAATTCTGTCACTGATTGTGACATTGGCACTATTGCTATATCTGATCATATTCCTATACATCAAAGGCTGTATCATCTCTTATGCCACCTTTAAAAAGAAATGGGGAGAACATGAAATTGATACCCTTGCAAAGGAAATTAAGCCCTTGGATGGAGACTATGCTCCTGTCCCCTCCCCACACATACTCAGAACCTTCATGAATCTAAGGTATGAAATCAACAAACTTCTATTCCAAACAGCTGCCTTTGCTTTATTCAGTTTGAAATAAAACTATTGGGACTCTGGCGAGAGAGCTGGCAAGCTGTTGCCATATAGCCTTAAGCAAAAAGCTAACAGAAGTAAGATCACTGCTATTCACAATAGCAGCAATAAATTGTATACAACACAGTCCAATATTAATAAACAATTTCAACAGTTTTGTTCAAAACGTATTTAGCTGAAGAAGGAATCAAAAAGACTCCCTAGGTAACTTTTTAGTATATTGTCTCTCCCACGCATCTCTGACTCTCAGAAGGAACTTCTGCCTGCCCCTCTAGAAATTGCAGAACTGGCTCTGTCTATAAAAGAAATGAAGTTCAAAAAAACTCATAGCACAGACAGGTTCCCTATTAAATTTTACCAAAAGTTCTCTGAAACTTTAACACCTAGATTACTGAATATATTCAGCGAGGCCAAGAATGAACAAACTCTCCAGCCTACGCTAACAAAAGTTGTAATGTCTCTTATGCATAAATTTGGGAAATACCTTGGACTTTGTTGTAATTATAGACCAACTTCCTTAATTATTTGTGATGATAAGATTGTAGCTGCCGCTCTTGCTATATGATTGAACAAAGTTCTCTCACACATTATAACATAAATCAGGTAGGCTTCCTTTATAACAGACATGGCTCAAAAATAATTTGCATCAACTGATTGAAATTATTGCCACTTTGAGAGATTTGTCGTTTCTTTAGATGCCGAAAAGGCCTTTGAACATATAGCCTGGGACCATCTTTTTCATGTGATAGCAAAATTCAGATTTGATAACCAATGTGTTGCTTGCATTAAGCTTATACTCTAACCCAGGTTTCAGAGCAGTTACCAATGGTATGATTTCCACCCCATTTCCATTACAGAGAAGTACAAGGCAGGGCTGCCCCCTTTCTCCTCTTCAGTTCGATTTAGCTCTAGAACCTTTAGCCATTGCCATCCGAGCAGATCAACAGATTCATGGATCACCAAACAGAGCACACAATTCTGCTGTATGCAGATGATGCTCTTGGTATTTGTATCTAAGCCTGAGGTTACCGTTCCTAACCTTCTAGCCACTAATAAATGTGGACATCTCTCGGGATATAACATTAGTTGAGGTAAATCAGAAATCTTAGGCATTAACAAATATGCTCACAAAGACCTTTTCTCAAATTGGGATTTTCAGTGGCAACCCTCTTACATAAAATATTTAGGGATACTAATTCCTAAGAACATTCAGGACATACCTAAGACACACACAGAACCAATTATTGCCAAGTGGCTATGGATTTGGAGAGATGGAATTAGTTAAGCCTCAGTCTGTGGGGTAAAATTAATATACTGGAAATGAATATCCTTCCCAGAATTTTGGATGTCCTCAGGGGATCTCCCTATTCCTAGTCCTCAAACGTATTTTAAGAAATTCAATAATATTTTCAGAATGTTCCTTAGGCGGGGGGCATGTAAGAAACCTAGACAGGCTTGGGGAAAAATGACAGCTCTGCTTATCTCTGAGGGGTCACGGTTCATTTTCACAACTTGTAAAATTATCATCTCTCCTTTTTGCTACTCCAGGCATCTTAGTGGCTGTCAGATATGACTGCACGGACACCACTTTAGGTTCAGATTAAACAAGAATTGGTGTATCATCTCCCCCCTTTCAGGCACTGTAGGATCGAATTATCATAGATTTGATGGCTCCAGAGTTCCCACAATAATAGCTGCGAGGCAAGCTTGGTCAAACTTGGCTAAAAAGTTCTGCTTCCATCCGTTCTTCCATGTAGAGGTAGTTGTATGGCACAATCCTATCCTTAAAACCAGTGGCAAAAAACTTTAATGTGGAGGGATTGGATGGAAAGAGAAATTATGACTCTTTCCATCGCAGCTAATTGACAATGATAAATTTAAACCACTTGTTGATCTTCAGCAACAATTTGGCTTGCCCTGCTCCAGAGCATGCAAAGTATCTCCAATTCAAACATTTACTATGAATGTATTTGCACCGGATGCACTGGGAGCTCCAGAGCCTACAGAACGTTCATTATTTTGGAGGGAACTTCATGGATTTACTCATCCAGTGGTATTCTTTTATGATTTTCTGGCCCAAAAAATCTCAACTGATAATCTGAGAGTTGCTTGGAAAAGAGATTTGGATACACAAATATCTCTTACCCAATGGAATACAGTTATATCTAATGTTAAGAAAAGCAACTATAGACCTAAGACTCTCGCGTATTCACTAAACACGTTTTAAAATATACTGGTTCCCGCATAAACTAATGATAATGGGTCTCATAAATGCTTAATACTGTTAGAAATGTAACGCCCTTGATACTACATCACCTCATAAGTATTGGGAGTGACCCACATCAAGAATTTCTAGTGTAAAGCAGGTTAAAGGGCCTGTTTGATATTAGATGCTAAATTGGAGCCATACTCCTTAAAATTTAATTCTTGGGTATATTCCTGATACCTGGAAGTTACCTGGTAACACAGCAACCTGGTTCCAATGTGCAGCTTTGGTTGCTAAAAATTAATCTGCAAAAATGGAATAGTCAATCCCCACCAATCACTTAATTTCAATGCAATTCCCCCATGTACAGCTAAGCTAAACAGTGCGGTTTCATTTTATGCAACCTTAAGCATGAAGTTTTGTTGGCTGACAGCACCTGTGGGTAAAGTGTGGATTTTATTACCCAATATGAGCTGATGACCCAAGAGCAGTCAACTTTTGCCTCTTGTAAAGTCAGCCATTGTAAAGGTGCCACCAAATGAGGAAAAGTATTTAGAGATCAGCTTCCAGACAAGAATAGCTGAGCACAGTTCTCACTGGCTTGGCCATTGCTAGGCTCCTCCTGAGCTCCCAGAGTAACTACACACAGAGTCTACATGTTCCAGCTTCAGCCTGAGTTGTGGTGGTGTGGACACCCCACGCACATGCATGCTACTCAAGAGTTCAGCGCATCGGCTCAAGTACTCCATTTATTTGCTAAGTCCGTTCAGGTGTCTGACCATTTGGCAGATGTGGCAAAACTAAAGGCTGTTTCAGACTGAAAATAAAGTTAGGCCTTGAGTTCCCAGTCCAAGGTATTTCACAACTCTGGCATCTCCAAATCATTCCAGTCTCACAAGAAGATGCAGTCTTGTGAGTTTTCAAAATCCAACACAAATGCTTTTTCTCTGGGCATGTTGCTAGGATCAGTGGTTATGGCCTGTATATTGTTGATTTAAAAAAAGAAACCTCATTCTCCCTTTCATTTATGAAGTCACTGCTGCCCACATTAAAATCACACTTATGAAACTATATCTTTATATAGTGCCAAGAGGGTCCCGGTGATGGGATAATAGATGGGGAGGGCTCTGAGTTACTATGGAGAGGCTCTGGCCTGCCGATCCCACTGGGCAGCATGGGGAGCACAGCTGGATCTGATAGGATGTCGTGGCTGTGAGCTTCTGCTGCTGGTAAGGGGGCGGGGAGCTGGGAGGCTGGGTAAGGTAGCAGGGGGTTCTGGAGGGCAGTCAGGGAGAATGGGGAGGTTGGATGGGGAGGCTGTTCTGGGAGGGTGGTCAAGAGATGGGGAACAGGGAGGTTTGGGAGTGGGAGTCCCGGGGGGCCTGTCGGGGGGCATGTCAGGGGGTAGGAATGTGGATAGGGGTTGGGAGGGCAGTCAGAGGATAGGGAGCAGGGGGAGCTGGATAAGGGGGTGGGATCCAGGGGGGAAGTTAGGGGCAGGGGGCCCTGGGAGGGGGTGGTCAGGAGACAAGGAGCAGAGGGCAGTTGGATAGGGGGTGGGAGTCCGGGGGGCTGTCAGGGGAGGGGGTGTGGATAGGGTTGGGCAGTCAGGAGACAGGGAGCAGGGGAGTTGGATAGGGGGCGGGGGTCCTGGGAGGAGGCAGTCAGGGGACAAGGAGCAGGGGGCGTTGGATGGGTCAGGGGTTCTGAGGGGGGCAGTCAAGGGGCGGGAAGTGGGAGGGGGCAGATAGGGGGTGGAAGCCAGGATGTTTGGGTAGGCACAGCTTTCCGTAACTGGCCTTTCATACAGTTGTGCAACCCTGATGTGGCCCTCGGGCCAAAAAGTTTTCCCACCCCGGCTTAGATGCTTAGAATTGACACCCAAGAGATCCTCTCTGTTCAGTCACTCTCAAATGCCAACACAAGAAACCAGCCAGTCTTATTTGTTTCAAGTTAGTAGCAGCAATTAATACTATTGAATCACACCTCATCAGCTGCAACAAAACTCTGCATCTAATCACCCTATGTAAATGATGGACTAGAGAAAGATATTCAAACTGCATCGAAGAGCAGACCCGTAGAAGGGCTCTCTGTCCTCATTGCAACAAGCCAACCAGCACCTCCTTGCTTTCTCAACATCTCACCAAACAATTCAAGGGTAGCCTATAAACCACCAGACAACCCTCCGGTAACTAGACCCTGAGTGAGCAAAATGCTTAAGCACACAAGTAAATTAAGATATCATGATATTGTCTGCACGTCCAAAACAACAAAACAACCAACATTGTGTGCTTGGTTCTTTAAACTGACTTCTGAAATGGCTGTGCCAAACTTCCAGCAGACAGTTGAAGTGGGAAGAACCAAAGCCAATTCTTGGGCTCTAATGGAGGTAATATCCTCAGGCAACATAAGATTAAGGAACGAGGTCAGCAGAAGCCCCCCCTCACCAGGACCTTTCCACTCAAATTCATTAGTCCAGCTAGTAAATCTCCTTATTTAGAACTTGAAATTCTCCCTTATTAAGCACTCTTCTGACACTGGGAAACAAAACCTCATTTGCAGAGCCTGGGAATTCTGCTTAAGCTCTCTCTCTCTCTTTCTTCCTTTTTGTTTCAAAATCCAGTCACTAGAGAGGAGTTTCCTGAAATCCCCAGAGGAGCTCCCAGACACAGGGCCAGCTCCAGGCACCAGCATAGGAAGCAGGTGGCAAATTCAAAGGGGAGGCATGTCCGGGTCTTCGGTGGCAAATCAGCGGTGGGTCCCTCATTCCCTCTCTTCCTCTTTGAGCTTCCGCCGAACTGCCACCGCTCATCTTTTTTTTTTTTTTTTTTTGCCACTTGGGGCGGCAGAAAAGCCAGAGCCGGCCCTGCCTAGAAATATGCAGCATTTTAATTGTTATTTTTTCGCATCATTAACATAGGACACTCAAAGTCTTTTTGAGGGCAGCGGGATGGTCTTCTTTTAAAAGTCTGTTAACACAAACACAAAATCTCACCTTTATTTAAAACTGTAACTCCATCCCCTTTTCTGTCTGCTTCGTTCATTGCTACTTACAGTAATATATTGTTGCTCCTTTTCACCCCAGCAGCTAGTCAAAGTTTAGAGCCCTGTGGGTGTTCCAGGTAGCTTCTTTCGCTCTGAGCACCAAGATCACTCTTTTCAGCGTGCATCCTTCACCCAAAAACCTTGCCCCAGATGTCTTGTAGGGTCAGCCGCCATGTTTTCAGCTGCTCCTTCAGCTGTCTCTTTCTGTCTTTCTTGACTGTTCTCAGCTTCTTTGAGTTCTGCCTTCACATATACCCCTACCCAAAACAATACTCAGCAGAAACTCACACACTCTTTTTGTCTTGGTTGGAGTTTATGTTTGCAGTTATGTTAATTGAAGGGCAAGTTCATGCCTATTAGTCTCAATTCCATAACAAGGTTTCAACCCAACACATAACACTACATTTGGGGAGTAAGGCCAAGATTTTCATCAATGGATGCCAAAAGCTAAACTCTTAAATCCATATTTAGGCTCCTCAAGGAGAGCTACTGAGTGCTTAGCGCATTTGTAAACAGACCACTTATTTAGGAGACTAATTACAGACTTGGAAGCTTCACTTTATGCCCCCATGTTTGAAAACCTTGGTCCTAATTTATCTTTTAACTCTTCTTTCAGCACAAACTCTGATCAGTGCAGAAGCTCCCTTTTCCCTGCTGTGCCTCCTGTTCATGAAATCTCAAACCACAGTCCCAGTTCTCTTGAATGAGAACTGTGACATCTTGCTCAGGATACGCAGAACTGCGAGGCACTGTGTCACTACTCTGCCCCATCTGTAGGAAGCTTTGCTGCTGCTAAGCTGTGTGTCAGTTCTGTAACACACCAACTTGTCTGCTGGTGCAATGAAGTTTGAGAACTGCTGCTCATAGGGTTGGGGGAGCTCGACTCACTCTCCTGATTCCAGATGGCCCAAAGATGCTGGACAACCCAAGGGCAGGGGCAGCTCCAGGCACCAGCACTCCAAGCGCATGCCTGGGGCGGCAAGTCGCGGGGGGCGCTCTACTGGTCGCCTCAAGGGCAGCAGGCAGGGTGCCTTCGGCGGCTTGCCTGCGAAGGGTCCGCAGGTCCTGCGACTTTGGTGGATCTCCCACAGGTGTGGACCCTCCATGCTTGGGGCGGCAAAATGTCTAGAGCCGCCCCTGCCCAAGGGACTTGGACCCTAGCCCAGTGAATGCCCTGGAGTGGTGAGGAAACTGAGGCAGGGACATGTGTTTAATGTTTATTTTTTTGTATGATCTCTACATTTCTGTGCTTTACAAGATAAAGTATAAAAAAGCATTCATGTGTTAGACTCTGAGCAAAGTCTCTCTCTCTCTGGTCACTGCTTCACAACTATTGCGTGGCCCTGAGAGCATTAAACTGCAAACCAGAAGCTTTGGGGTGGAATTCTGGGAGAGCGGGGTATTTAAGTGCCAGGGAACCTGAAGGGACAGCGCTGTGGCCAGAGGGGCTAGACAACCGGACAATGAATTCCAACCCTCAGAGTAGGGTGACAGAGAGCAGGTCTGTGCCCTGGGAGTGAGCCATAGGACCCTGAGTTTGGGGCAGTGGCTGGACGCTGTTCAAGCTCCAGAAGCTTAACACATCCCTGAAGATGCAGAGCACAGAGGTTTGGGTTCCCCTCATAGCAATCCTGGTGGGTGGCCAGGAAGGGACACTCATTAGGATCTGTGAGAACTAGTCACTTCGGAAAATCTTGGTCAGTGGATACTTGGCAGCCCCAATTGTTCATACAACGAAGTCAACAGCAGAACTAATTTTGAGCTCTGTGCTTTCCTTTACTCAACTAATACTTTCAGCAAACTTTTGTCCCAATTATATCTACCTCCCTTTCAGAAGTCCTTCATTTGTGTGCCACTGTGACTGTGAATAAACCTCCCCACTTCTCTGGGGTCAATACTGCCCCTCAGACTTCCACTGATGTCAAAGCAAGTCATGCATATGCATCTGAGGCCTGAGGGCAGCATTTGTCCTGCTGCTCTCAAAAAGAGAGATCCCTGGGGCTGTCCCTGGGCTAATCTGTTGAGGGTGTAGGTCATATACCCAGCATAATCATTTCATCAGCCCTACCAGCTGCTGTAATAATGGGAATAAATTGTGTGATTCAGCCTTGTGAATTTGGCTATATCATCCTGGGAGTGAGATAATGGTCACAGAGTCAGGGAGACAGCCAGCAGAATAAGGCTGATGGTGGACAGAGCACCCAGGCTCCAAGGATTGTACTGAGTTGCTCACCCAGCTGTGGAGCTTTAGTGAGCAATCTCCCTGCTGGTCCCACACTGGTCTCCAGAGGAAAAACAAGCCTGAGAAATACATTTTCAGATTCAAGGTCAAAGCCTGTTTCCATTACAGTCAGTGGCAAAACTCTCATTGACTTCAGTGGGGCCAGGATTTCACCCTCATTTGTTAGATAAAAGTCCTGAAACCAGAGAGAGACTGAGGCTATGTCCACACTTAAAACACTACAGTATAGATACTTACTACACCAATGGAGGAAGCATCACTGGAGTAAATCCACAACTGTGGGAGAAGGTAGCTAGGCTGATGGAAGAATTCTTCCATCAACCTAGCACTGTCTACACAGATCAGCTTAACTATGTCAGTCAATGATGGGACATAAGGAACCCTCTTAGTCCCCTGTGTAGGTTACCTGCATCGAGGGTCAGCAGGCAACACCATAGTCATCTCAGAAGGGACTAACAATCACCTTAAACTCCTACCAGAGCTGAAGTCCCCTGACACAGCTCTAACTAGATCTAGGGGTATGTATAAGCAAGCTCTGTGACCAGTCCATATCTGGTACAGAAGAACATAACATGGCCTATTCCACCTCCAGGTTTACTTCCTTGCACCAATGAGTAAAGCAAGTGTTCATTCTTGAAACCAGCTTAATTTACAAGTCAGTTTACTCAGTATCTCATAACTCTAATTACTGTACTGGAAATCTTTACATTAACCAGGTGGATAATGATGATGATTTAATGCTGCATGTTATACCCTGAATAATTCCAAAAGTGCTTCTTAAGCAAAATACATAAAACACAACTGAAACACAACCACCTCATGCACAGCAGACTATGTAACTGTGGGATGGAGGGGAGGGGAGGGGAATTTTTTTCAAATGACACTAAGCAAGCCAGTGTCCTTGTCAAAGTTGCCACAGGATCCAGGCAAAGCAGACAGGCCCATTTGTTTTCCAAGGTCTCATCCAAAAGATCCCCTCACAGTAAATGACATGTTAAGTTCAGTTTAGCCACCTTGGCTGAAGGAAACTCTGATCTGACCCTGCTGGAATTTGAAAGGAGGATGGAAAACCAATATCCTGTGGTAAAGCTCCAGCCTTACGCTTGGCTTTTATTACAAATCATCATTTCTGAATCCCAGCATTACTGAGCTCTGTTTTACATGAGCCCTTGACAAGCCAATGTTAGCAGAAGTTAATAAACAAGGTCCTTATATAGAAACTCAACAATATTATAAAAGTAATGCATCATCTAGTGTGGCACATTAAAAATATATGTAGCTGAGGCATAAGACAACTGCCATTCATCTGAAAAGCTCTGCAGTCCCAAATAATGATGAATGATATGCAAGTACATTCTACACTGAGTGCCTACGCTCATGAGAGAAAACTCGTGGATGAAAATTATCTACTCCCAACTTCAACTGAGAAGAAAAATGAGTCTTGGAATTTGTGTGGGGAATTTTGTGGGGATGGAATCCCACCAAACCATGCACAGGACAAGGGAGGTGCAGCCTCTATTTGGCCAGTCTCCCACATCCTGGGCTGGAATAGGGTCTCTCTGTGTTGGGTTGTGGCCAATGAAGTTACCTAACTGTGGACCCAGAGGACATAGCCTGGCCTATCCTCCACACCAGTTCACTAAGTGCTTGGAAGGGGGATGGAATCCAGCACTGTCATGATCAGAGCTTGTGGCGTCCTCTATATACCTACTCCTTGATGTCTTTTCCTTCCTGTGCAGTGAAGCTGTTATAGTTCCACTTCATTTGGGTGCCTTCTGCAATTCTGGGTGAATTTTACCCTATATGTATGTTCTACACTGTATGGTCTCTAAAGAAAGCCCAATCTGGGCAAACTGAAGGTAACTTAATGATAGTTGGAGATATGGAATAAGTCTACTTTCAGGAGTATCTGTTTGATGGGACATATAGTACTTTCAAATGCTTTGCTTTGTAACTTTTGTGGGCAAAGAACTGACACATTATTAAAAAACAAATTCAATTAGCATGTTTGGAAATCATGTGGCAGGTTGGCTTGAGACCTCATAAGCATGACATCCCTGCCTAGTATATCTGGAGGGAAGGGAAATGTTGGGTGAGAAACCAGATCCACAGGGCTCTTTCAGAAAGATGCAGGGTCAGAGCTGCTCTATACACCCAATGTATCTCCCATCAACTAACAGCACATAAAGGCCACCACATAAGGGTTGCAGTCATGTGTCAGCAAAGTGGGGAGGTTACAAAAATGTGTTTGTAGGAGAGGGCTCCTGCTTGAGCACTGACTGGGGTAGGGGTCCCTCAGAAATAATGGCATGTAATAATGACTGGGTCATAATTAGAACAGAGTGAATAACTGACTTTTTGCTGGGATTTCTGAAAAATCAAAAAAAAATTCATTGCAAATCTAGAAAAAAATAGTTTTCAGCTTATTTGTCAGTGAATCGAAAAATCAAACAATAAATCGTTTCAAAGGTCAAATTAAATGTTACATTTGACCTGAAACAAAACATTGCATTTTGATTTCAAGCTTTTTTTTTAATATTTTCCGTTTTTTTCATTTCAAAACAGAAAGTCCTTTTGAATTGAAAAGTCAAAATGTCTTGTTTTCAAGCGTCAAAACAAAATATTTTGATTTTTTCAGAACATTTATTGTTGTTGCTATTGTTATTGAAGGTTTTTCAACCACAGCAATCTAGTGAATTCAACATGAATTCAGTCAACCAGAATCTGCATTTTTCACCAAAAAATATTTTGGTGGAAAAATGTTGCCAGCTCTTGCCATAATGGATATGCATACAGTGGTAGAGTGAAGTTAGCACAAACAACTTTGAGATTGGTATTTCCTGATTTTTGAAGGCTTTTACTCTGCAAACTCAATAGCCTTTTAACATTGCTACACACACAAAGAGATTTTTAGTTTCAGGATAGTGTGCTTTGCAAAGAAACAGATGGGTTCAAGTATCTTGTGAGGTAAACCAGCAGAAAAAAAGCCTTGAGGCTGAACAGGAGACTATGGAATATAGGATTAAAATATCACTACTTGAGATTCCGTGCATACCTTAAGCTAGAGATAGCTGCAAAGTTTCTATTTGTCATTAGGTTCCTAACCCACCTTATTACAGAGCTAAGCCCACTTCCTTTTTAGAGCACTTGTTAAATGGCCATATTTAAATTGTCAAAAGATGTCAACAAGCTGTGAGGGCCAGCCTCACACTGGCAGTAATTACCAGAGGGCAACGATCAATGGGGGTCTTTTATTAGCATTGCAGGATCACTATTGACGCAGGAAGTGAGTGCCCCGGTGATTTAGACTGAAGCTGCAATGGACAGCCAGCCTTGTCCTTGGCTGCTCACAAGCCACTAACCTACACTTAGTCCATTAATTATTCCTGTCCCAATGGCAGCAATCCTTATGATCCACAATCAGCTGAGGAAAAAGAGGTCACAGGCAAACACAGAGGCTCCATTGACGGAACCAGGAAGTGCATCCTTCCTCCCATGTGCAGCAGGACTATTGTTTGACTCCAGAGTGGTTCCTTTCATAAACAGATACCAACACATGACAACCCCATCAGCTCCTGCTAAATTGAACATTTGGATACATTTGACATGTTTTTTCCACTTTTAAGATTAAATGTACATGGCACAGTGACCCAACCAATTGTATAGATGTGAGGAAAAATACTTATCACATTCCAGTGCATCCACATTGCCACTGCCTGGATCATCACATGGTCTGCTACTCTAAACCATGGGCAAAGCCTGTAACTATTTACAAGGCACTTTACTCCACATTGCTTCAGCGGTACTACTTGTGTGAGCAAAGTGATGTGCAAAAGTATTTGCAGGATTGGGCCCTATAGATTTAGGGACCTTTTCTCATTTACATAAAGTCCTTTTACATTGCTCTGGTGTAAATTACATTTATACCCAATTAACCTTCCTTGATTCTGCCAGAAGGAAGTAAAACAGTCTTTGTGAAAATGGGAATCAGGCTTGTTATCCATTTAAAAACACCACATTGTATTAAAATTTTCCTTTACATTTCATTGCTCAAAGGGCAGCACTTTAAGTTGATTTCTGTTTTTTTAAAAGTGGGGGGAGACATTAAAGAAAGAGAATATATAGAATAAAATAAGCACAGGCAACTCTTATCCCAATCCTGCCCGTTAAAGGGTTGCCATTGACTTCACAGAGAAAAAGGATCAGGAGTTTGCAAAGTGTAGCTGGCATGTGTATTTGGGAGGGAAAAGCTCATCTGCATATTGATTTAATATGTGCAGCTCCGAGAGGTATTGTGTTTGCAAAAGGTTTGTTTCACTATGGCTCCTCCCTCTGAGAAACTGGGCAGCAGCTCTCAGCCAGGGAGTTCAAAAATACACAGAAAAGTCCCTGCCAGGGAGCCATTTCCTTCTGTAAATTGCCTTTGTGGAAAAGGATTTTTTTTTCTTCCCCCAAAGGTGGATGAAATATGAAAACAGGCCACTTTCAACATCTGCTGTAGCTTGGTGTTTGCCTTATGAGCCTACTGATTTTTTTCCAAGATGCATATATTGCTCTTATAACACACATGCATTTCCTGTAGCTTAATCAGGCAGGATTTTCATGAGACTATGCAATTATAAGATTTTGTATTGTTTGTATAACGTAGATACTCTCGCGGCTTCCATATGTGTAACTCCATGTTTTTTCATCTAGATTTGTGCCAAACACCGGTGTACCAAAGTTCACAACATGTAAGACCTGGTAAGCGGTAGGAGAAACCATTGCACTCCATGTCAGAACGGCATTTCCAGTAGACAAACCACAACAGTGAGCTTTTCGGGAGACAGGAAAATCTGTCAATAATAATATTTCATTGGGTTCTCTTTTTAAAGACTCCCAACTCCACACTGCCTGTAATAATTGAATGACAAACTTTCTGGAGGCCATTTACCATACTTCAAGCAGGTATTCTCAATTTTGTCCATATCAAAATGGCTAAGGAACCGTTTCTGTCTGGCCAGGACCCCCTCTCCGTTTAGCAACAAGTCATGTCCCCCTAATGCCTGTTTGCAAGCCCAAGTTTGCAAACCTCTGACTTAGAGAGCCACACTTTCAGTGGCCCTCTAAAAATGATCCAGCAATGTTTGTGGATGTGTCAAGGAACACATGCAGGAACTTGCAAGTTCAGAGGTACTGGGGGGCATAATTAAGTGGGGGTTTTGAAAGGAAACCACTCTGCCCCCATCAAGCCTGTGTGATCTGGTCGGATGGGGGTAGAGGGCAGTGGAGTTGCAGAGGTGAAGTCAGACATCCCCCATATGACACCAGTGAGCAGGGCTACTGGGCAGCTTCCTCCCATGTCAGTTGCACAGGGTGCTGGGATCACGGGGTTCACATTATTCTTGATATTACTGGTAATGCCTAGAAGCCCCAGTTAAGACTGGGGCCCCACTGTCTCAGGCACTGTACACACAGTACGAGACAGTCCCGGCCCCCAAAGACCAGACACTCTGTAAAGACCTGGCAGGTGAAAGGTGGGAAGGAAAGAGATGCACAAGAAAGTGAAGTACTTTGCCCAAGTACCTGGCATATTTTGAATATTATGGTTGAAATGATGTCAGATGAAGATCATTATTGTATTTGTTTCTGTAAGTGATGTGTGAGCTTCGTGATATTGACAGGTGTGCTTTATATCCTGAGATGCATACTCTGCAACTGAACACTTGGCATAGCGTGAGGAGTTGCGTATGGGTGATTACAGCAATGACTTTGAATGTAAAGTATAGTGGCTAATGGAAAGCATCACGTAGTCAGGAATAATGCAGTCAATTCAGAATGATCAGCCTCATCCTGACAAATCCCTCCGGACTCAGATGAGTAGACCAGATTTGCCCCAGTATTACCAAACATTTAAGGCCAGAGTTTGCCACCCTTAAGACATGGTAAAATAAGTGGGGCTATTTACAGAGCACTCACTGCCCCTAGGGTGACCAGACAGCAAATGTGAAAAATCAGGACAGAGGGTGGGGATAATAGGAGTCTATATAAGAAAACCAGGAATGTCCCTATAAAATTGGGCCATCTGGTCGCCCTAACTGCCCCAAAGACTTACAATAAGATTCGCTGTTACACTACCCCAAGAACACTCTTGTATATTTTACCTACAACTTTCTGCATGTCATAGTGATTTCTTAACCAATGTTTAATCAATGGTACATCAAGTCAAACAACCGAAAAGGCTGTGTCTTACTGGGGGAAGTGGGTACTTAAGTGTCACTCAAGAATCACTAAACAAGTTGCAGAAAGACAGCAAACGGCAAAAGTCCTTGATCAATTGGCAGCCTGGGTGAACGCACGCTGATTAGCAAACAAGAATGTCGCTTCACAAATTCCCAGTGTAGAGAGGATCAACAGGACATTAGTCTTCCAGGGAACTCCTGGAAAACCTCAAGAAGGTAGCATTTTAATCAGCTTTCCTGGAAATCTGTTGGGTTTTCATTGCAATTTCTGCAGCGGCAAATGGGGGGCTCTACCTAAGCAGGTATGTTTTATATCTAGAGGCTCTACTCCAGAGACCCTTATCTGGGCTTCCCTGAGATTAGATCAAATTCCTGCAAAAATGAAAAGGATTCTTGAGCTATTGTGTTATCTGAGAGGAAGGATGGTCTTGTAGCTAAGACACTGGATGGGAGATTTGGGTTCAATTTCTGGCTCTGCCATGGACTTCCTGTTTGACTTTGGGCAAGTCACTTAATCTCTTTGTGCCTTAGGTCCCCCTCCATAGAATGAGAAGAACAGTATTTTATTTTTAAGCTCTTTGGGGTAGGGCTGTCTCTGACCACGTGACTGTACAGCGCCTCTCTAGGGACCTCTGGGCACTACTGCCCAACAAAGAATAATAACCAGAATGGAAAACATTATCCATCTATTTGATTGTAAATCACCAGAATCCACATCACAGGGTAGCTGGTCTCTGTGAGTAGCCCAGGCCCAACTCCCCTGCGTCAGAGCAGGTGGGCCCAACTGAGCCATGGAAAGGGGGCAGGGCTACATCTGTGGGTATAAAGGCCTGTCAGGGGCAGGAAGAGGAGGCGTGATTGGGACAGGCTGTGCCTGGGGAGAGGAATGACAGCTCCTGAGATGGGCCCCTGGAACAAGAGGCCAGGTGTCCAGGAAGATTGCCCTGGAACTGCTGTTCCAGAAGAGTAACAGAGCTGGCTGAGAGCAGATCTGGCTGACCAAGGGACTGACGGAGAAAGTGAAGGAAGCACGATTACCAGTCCCCTGAGAAGGGAGGCTCTGAAACCCTGGAACAAAGGGCGAGCTGACAGACTGTTTTGTTTGGTTTATTTGCTTGTGTTTGGCCAGCGAATCTACCTAAAGGAGACTGGGCATGGCGGTGTATGCTTGAAAGCTGGAGTAGAAGCCCTGCCAGGTCACACCATGTTAAAAACACACACATACATACCACCCAAAATGGGAATCATTGTGCTCGCCCAGCGTTGTGTTATTTCTTTAAAACAAATGACCAATCCTACTCTTCAAACATTACATCCACGCACTTAGAAAGTTGTCTCTAAGTCTGGAATAGCTGTGCAGTCTTTTCCTATCTAGTCAATGGTTCTGAGTCCACAAAATTACATGAAAGCGTGTACCAGGCTATACGCAGTGAAAGGCCAATCGTTTCACTCTGAATGCTTTCTTAATTTCTCATAGGATCTACAGCAAGCTCATTATTCAAACAGAATTTGCATTTTTCCAAAGATATTTACGATTTGGAGTCTTTTCAAGATCTCTCTGTGGACAGTAATTCCACTGTTGCACATGTTTGTTCCTCCCAGAAGGGAACGGGTATCGAGAGCAATTCCAGGGATAGCAGGAGGAGGAGGGGAGAGTATTTTGCAGAGAGGAACTTAGCTGCAAAAGCTAAGGACTCAGGCACACCTTCAAAGCCTTGTTATTCTGCGCTATTCATACCACTTCGCTTGTTTATATAAAACACTTTTTGTTTTCTTTTCCAGAAAGCACGCTGCCAATCTCTAGAGGCAGACATGTTTATCAAGCTGTGTATCTTGAAGTCTGACATAAAATCTGTGGCCTTTGGTACAGCTGAAAAACATTCTGTCAACACCTTGGAGAGAGCAAGTCAGTGGGGCTGGCTGGGGACCAGGCAGTTCAGGGGAATGGACAAGAATTTGACTCCAAGCCAAGAATTACAAAATGGGGGAAAGTCAAACTCAAGCCGAACAAACCTTTTCCATCCACTCTGTTTAATATCTGGGGGAGGCATCCAAACCACAAATCGGTCAGTTCTTAGGTGAAAAGAGAGGAGAAGAAGGCAGGGGTGAGAGAGTTCCTCCTAGCTGGAGAACTACTTTGCCTGCAGGCCCATGAATATATCATTATATTGCAAGTTTGTTAATGGGAACTTAAAATCCAGCCACGTTTAAGATTGCCCACTTCAGAAACAAAACACCCTTCAAGGGATCTCTGCACTCGATGATCAAACTGATTTAAAAAAAAAACAAAAAACACAGCAAGAAGTTTTCAAGGCAAGGGGAAGGAGGAGGGGAGTGAGCCAGAGGTTAAAGGAACTTTTGTTAACATTTTCAGACTTACTAACGTTCCCACAGAATGTGCCTTTGACTATGGCAATGGTGAAGACTATGAGTATGAAAAATGGATCTCCTGTGGCGAGAGGTGTGGGTTTCACTGATGAACAGCTCCTGGAGCCTTTGGAGACTGTGCAGGTTGGTCTCTTTCAGTGAGTAGCGTTTCCTCCTGCCGTGATGCTGTCCCCTCGTTTTCCAGAAGCACCTGGGCGCTACAGTAAGGAACAGATTATCTTCAGGGGATTCATCAGACATGAGGCTGTAATGAAAAAAGCAAAATCTCCTGCAGAAGGCAGTTAGTACACAAGCCTTTTCCTAGTCCATGGAAAACATGGCCTGTCTCTGTGCAAAGTTCCAATAGACTTCTTGCTTATCTGTCAATTACATTCACACTCTGCCCAACTTCCGGAATTGGAGCAATCTCCAGACTGTCATTTTCATAAATCACTCTTTCTTTTCTACAGCCCTTCTCCCCTCCCCCAACACATGCTCCATCGCTTGCATTGGGCACTGTGCCCATAGTGGGAGAGATTGCATCTCTCATGCTGTATATACATAGCCAGCATTTCACGAGATTTATGTCTTTAAAGCCTGTGAAAATGACAAATGGTGGGAAAATGCACACACACCAAAAATGCTAGAACAACTTTAACTGCTATTTAACTGAGAGTCGCTTGGGGCCACAGCACTTTACCTGCTCCCTAGCATTTAGGAGACATCTTTAAAAGAGGAATTAAACACACCTTTCAAAACCCACCATAAAGCCTGATTTCACTTCAGAGCAGCTCGTTCTGCCCTTAGCCTGCCCCCTTGTGCCTGCTTGTTGCAAGCACAAGCCTGTTCTTCACAATCACATCCAGGCCTTCTTCCACACAATCTCCTACCAAGTAAGTGCTCCCTGCCTTTGAGCTCATCCACAAGACCCTTACTCTGTCCATATGTATGTTAACGTAGTTCAAGTAGCATAGTATAGGTTTGTTAATGTGCATTAGGGAACTTTTAGTGCACGCCAGCGGGGTCCACACAGACCAGTTAGTGAGCAACACATCAGTGAATTCACACCCCTCTGTGTGGTTAAGCCCTTACACACAGTTCAAAGTATAGACATCATTCAAAACACTCACACTGAGTGTCTATTAACTGCGCCCAAGTCTGATATTTCCAAAGTATACATCAAATTAATTCTCTTACAAAACTATGGGTTTATTCGTGTTGTAAGGTGCTTCTTACATTCATCTGTGTTTCCATTTAACTAGCAGGAAAAATATGGGAGCAGGATTATATTTGTTTCAAATGATGAAAAAAACATTAAACAAAATTTCCCAGAGATGGTCCCCAAATCCACACAGTTTTTGTGCTAGTGTTTCCATTGAAGCCTTTACATTAGCACATTGGTGAAAAAATAAAAACAGGCAGCTCCTCACCATCTCAAAATTGGTGACACTGCCTTGACTTCATTTAGACCAGTTGAGAAACTGGCTCAATATATTTAAGCCATCTGCATGGTAATCAGAAGAGAACGACTTCCACTGTTTACTGTCATCTCTGTTGGTGGAAGGTCTGCAGAACAGTGCTTTTTAAGGAATAACATTTGTAAATACTATAAGCCATGCTGATAAACATGCCTATAAACTTGCACTTGCAATTTTGCACTTCTCCATTTTTGCACTCCACTCTTGTATTTGCTTGTACACTTGAGCAGCCGGGTACCACTTGAGTACCTGTGCATCCAACTGCTTGCTTTAAGTGTGAAGATACATGTTTGGTGTATAAAATCAGAGTGTGTAAAATGTCTGGTTATGTTTAGCTGGCCAGTTGAAAATGTAGCCTTATATGTTTTGCCTAAAATATGTCCCCTTTGAGGGAAATCACATCACAGATACTGTTTTTTGTCTGCTCCGTTTGGTGCAGAGGCAGCTCTCAGCTCTTACATCCCATGATATATTTGATCAGACACTTTACTAAAAGCTCCCCTATGGCTCGCATGGTAGAATCGTGTCCATGCTGTGTTACACTAGACCCCTCAGACCACCGCAGCAGGAATAGCCACAACAGGATGGTGGGAAAACACTGGGATTTCTTTGCCTTGGATTTCCTGTTTCATTAGTTTCTTTGTTTTCAAAAAGAAAAAGACAACCTGTCTTGAATATCATGTATGAGAGACACTGGCTCTGAAACTGCTGCAGTCCTTGTATTCAAATCCAAGCATCTCCAGTCTTAGTGGCCTTTTATCTGCTGATCATTGACATGATAGAGACTGCAGTTACCATGCCACTGCCAGCTATAGCAAACTGTTAAGGATCAGGCCCTGAACCAGCAGGTTATAGCTTCCCTACACATTCACAGAGTCCTCCTAATTACGAATACTATAGAGTGTAACAGTGTGCATGGATTTAATTCTACATTGTTGTATTTGAATTATACAAATTGAATGAAATCCCCAGATACTTGGCCTTCTTTCTACATATCTGAAGAAACAAGTTAAGTATCCACTATTGTTTCTTTTGTGTGCATGTTTATGAACCTATATTTTTATTAGAGTCCAGTGAATGACTTGTAATGAACAACTGATTTGATGAACTTGGTCTGTTTTATCCATTCTCAGATTTAGTCATTTTTTGAACATATTCCATTTATTTTTTCTCTTAGTTATGTTTTGTCTACAGCTAGTTGTGTTGCTTCATTGTAATTGGGTACATAAGTCACCTGGTATTGTTTGTGTGTCTTGACTGGATAAGCATAACTCATGATCAGGTTCCTCATGTGAGTACTCACAGAAAGCAAATTTAAAATTCATCTTTTGTGAGAATTTAAGCTTAAAATTTGCTTTTTCACGAGTATTTTAGATAGCAAAACTCAATCACATAGATGTTTGTGGAAAGCAAACAAAAGAGACATCAAATTGGCTGAAGCAAATTCCTTTAAACATTCAAAAGGATATCCATGGAAAATATTTTGTACTGTTCATCCAGGTCTAATTTGTATGTAGCTAATTCCTGCTTTGTATTCTGACTGATCTATTGAATTAAAAACAGATATTTTTCCCAGGAGTTAGCAGTACCCAATCCTTTTTGCACTTATACATTAAAACAGCCCTCTGCTTTTCTAGCATTCTTTAAAAATTTCCTTTAAGTGAACTACTATAAATACCTCTGCAGTTACCCAAAATCAATTCTAAAACTTGCACCACTATCTTACAAGCTGTAGGAATATATTGTAGTAGAATGTTCTCTCTGGAGCTGCTTGCAAATTTTTTGTTGTAACTTTGTTTCAACAAATTCTTTTTTTTTTTTTCGTTTTCTTTTTTCAGTTTAAACTGAACAATTTGGGGTTTCAGTTCCCAAAAGGCTTTTTGACTAAAATAAAATATTTTCATGTTTGTCAATATTTTTCATAAGTAAAAAAAAAGAATTTCCTAATCTCCTACGAGTTTCGTTTTAACTCCAAAACCAGAAAATGTAGGAAAATAAAATGTTACTTAGGATTTTCAACTGATGCAAAATTAAAGTTTAAACAATTCCTGTCCATATGAAAAAATAATGTCATTTTTATGAGGAGTTTACTTTCAGGCATGCACTCTTTAATGAATAGCTTTTTTTAAAACAGCTGACACTATTACACTCTATAATCCCAGAATTAGGGAGACTCTGTGAAAGTATAATGGGTCTATAAACTGCAGAAGTAAAGCTTGCTCCCTAATACTTTGAAAGCTGAAATTTTGTTTGGCAACTTTAAGCTGAGGGCAAATATTTAGTGCTAAGTAATAGGGATCTATAAATGGAAATGCTGACAGACCCTAAGTTGTGCCCATGTGTGTCTATGTGCATTCCCACTGATAGAATTTAATAACTATTCTAAGTTTTGAAAGCAAACCTGCTCCAGCAGGATCACACATGCAAACAAAGTTGATATTTCATGTTTGCTCTCACTCTGCTGCAAAGGGAAAGAAATAGAGAATTTTTCTCTCCAAGACCCAGTAGGACAAGTGAAACCCATACAGAGTCACATCAGTGTGGCACCATGTATCTGTTTTTTTGTCCCCAGTTTATATGATGAAAATATTTTCTTGATTTCCTTGCAAGCCTCACTCTTAGACACTACCCTAGTGCTCAATCTCTGGTCGCCTTCCTTTGTTCTGTTTCAGGTCTAGGCTGCTCTCCACTGAGCAGTCTTCCCCTTACCCAAATAGAGCGATCGAGCAACATTGCCTCTCTTTTTTTCAATCTAAATACAGTTAGTACCTGTAAGAGGCTGGGATTTAATGGCATTAGCCTGTTTCGACAGAAAATGTGCACGTTTACAGAGTGAAAATGAAAGAACATCCGATTCATGAGTAAATTTGCCTGGTTCTCATGAATAGGTCATTTAGTCCATTCCTTGAGCTGCTGACCAAATCGAGCTGCCTTTCTGTTGATAATCGAATGGACCTTTTTAAAGCAATACTTCTACGGGCCATTTACAACTCACACAAACTGCAGAAATGAATCAACATGATTTGTAAGATTAGCTGCCTTTGTACAGAATGAGCCTTTAACAGACACGTTTTTCCTTCGCCTTCTACTGCGGTGCTTGTTGCCCCCTAGCGGCCCCATGGAGTCAGACAGCGCTTTTGAAAGGGTTGAGCAGAAGAGTTGAAGAGAGTATTAAACAACAGGACAGGTATGTGGCGTGCATCTACACCTCTCCCTCTCCTTACCCAGGCAACTAATGAATCATTTGACATGGCAGGAAAATGATTGATATAAAGCGAGACATTCTTAAATGGGTGGAAACAGAAGTTCTCGCAGCTACGAAAAGCAAAAGGCACAGACTGTTTCTCTTGACCTGACCGAACAGAAATCATTGACTAACATAAACCAGCATGTATCTGTGAAAATGATACTCGTTCACGTAAAGTGTTTTGTAAACTGTGTTTAATTTTAATGATCGTACATAATACTCTGTAATCAGAGCCAAAGCATTAACCCACGTCGCCAGCCAAACAAACAAACACTCTCCTCTTAGGGACTTAGATGGTAAATGCTCTGGAGAGCAGAAGCAGCATCTGAAAATTGTTTTTAAGAACTTCGAATTTTAAACTCAAAAGAACCTGATTCTTCCCCATTTTGTAGCAGTTAAATCTTGGGAAAGATTCTGATTCCTGTCTATTGTTTTGCCTCCTTTAAGGGGCCGAGTTGTGTTATTTACAACATTTGTCTGAAATTATATAAAACCTCCTGGAAACTGAAAATCCAGGTGCATTGATTTCAGGCTTTTCCCATTTCAGACAGACAAGTTCATACTGTACCAGCAAAATAAGGACATTACTAGGCTGAAACAGTGGCTCTGCACTCAGATACAACCAGAAGAGAGAAGGAGAGGCACAGATGTGATAGTCAAAAACCTTATGGTGGGATCTAGCTGAACAGAAGGCCAAAAAGATTGGGGGGGAAGTGTGATAGGGTCTTTAGCAAGACCAGAAAGTATCACCAAAACCAATACTTAGTTGGGAAAGGCTGGGATTTTGGAGATTGACTGGAAAGGCCCCGGAAACAAGGGTTGGCTAAGAAAGATTTAAAAGTGACTAGAAGAGCTGGGGCACTGGGGACTGTGAACCAAAAGAATGCTGGGAACCACCACAGGGTCTATCTGAATCCATTTGCTGTCTGTCCGACTTGCCCAATACACCGGGAAGATGATGAAAAGACCAATTTTGCATAGATAAATTATTTAACATTATTTGGGGTGGGAGGATTTTTCCTCAAGCCCCCTGGGTAATCAAGCTTGTGTGCTGAGGCATAAAAAGTTTGCTTCTCTTTGTCAGGATAGCAGATACCTTCCAGTGCAGTTATTTATAGATTATACTTATTCATAGGCACCCAAGCCTGTTTCAAATCCCCGAAGCAATCTGACTCAGTAATTCTGGGGGAGAGGGAATGCAAGCCACAGACTTATTCTCTAGGGAACTTTCTTTAGCTCGAAACCACCCGGACCCGGACCCGGGAGATCTGGGGGAAACAGAGAGAAGGAGAGAGAGATCAGGCTTGTTTGGAGGCAGCCAGCTAAACAGCTGAGAGATCTGTCACTTGGTTTATATTTCCAGCTCTGTTTTGGTATTGCTTTACAACCTCCAGTGAAAACAATTCTGGATTGTTTCCCTCTTCTTGGAAAGCCTGCTTATGATTTTAAAAGGGAAAAACTCCCCTGGTTTCCAAATCCCCTCGCCCCGTAACACACACACACGCCGCAACTGATGTTTGGTGAAGCAGGCTCTTGGTTGTTGCACGAGCAGCTCTCTGTCCTTTCTTCTGAAAAGAAACATGTGTCTTTTCCCTGTATTGGCTCATTTCAGCGCTTTGAAGAATGGCAGATTGTATGATAAGCTGCTGTTTTTCTCCACTAACATGAATAGTGTTGACTTAACTTGGTCTCGGTAACAGAGCTAGCATCCAAATGTCCCCATCCTCTCACCCATTCGACATGAGTGCCAAGGTTTACTTTGTTTTCTTGCAAATATTTCTACATTTTTTCGGTGCATGTATATATTACATCGTGTATACTATTTGTTTTATATTTTTATATATTTCGGTATTATTTATATCCCGGACAGACAGACAGCGGGTGTTTCTTGGTCCACTTAAGGTTGTTTAACTTGGGGAATATTTGCGTTAGCCTCCAGTGCCCGGTCTGCTAAACAAACTTCAACAAACGAAGGAAGAGAATAAAATCCCATGGGAAAAAATGCAAACACAGGGAAAGGGAGAATAAAACACTGCTAGATTCAACGCGAAACGGAGGGGGTCACACTGCGAGTTTATTAAGGAAAGAGAAGGGAATAAAGATTTAAATCTGTATGCAGGGATGATGATATTTTTTAACTGATTGAGGTTCTTCGATTTCTTCTGGTTTGGCTGAAAAATTCCTCTGGTAGAGTCTGACATGCTGGTGCCTCAGTAATGCAAGTACGTTATGGAGTATCTCCCTTCCTGCACATAATGTCCTGCTGCCTTTGAGTTCCCAGCAATAACTGCTGAAGTATCTGTTCCCCTCAGGGCCACCCTGGGGTACTGGGAGTACAACTGGGAGTACCCAGGCAGTAAATCCTCATTCAGGCAAATTATTACCACTGCTCTTTGTGCAAAAAGAAGTAAAAGTGGGGTGTCCTGAACCTCTTGTGACGAAAGCACCCGAATTCCTTGGCCAGGGTGGGATTCGGCTCTGCAGTGCAGCTGGTTTTCCGTTTAGGTCTCGCCCAGATGGGAAGCAAAGGGTGTTCTGCCTGGGTAAGGATTACAGTATCTTTCTGGCCCTTAGAGAGATGCATCAGAACCTCACTCAGCTCCGGACCACAGTTATGTTGGAGACAAGCCATATGCCGAGGGGCTGGACTTGCTTCCACTGAAACCAACAGCAACATTCGTAATGAATTCAGTGGCAGCAACAGCAGGACGCTGTGCTGCCTTGTGTGGTTTTCCCCAGTGTGTGTATTTTTGAATCCATAGTCCCTGAACTACCAGATATTTATTGAGGTTGGGATTCATTAGGCTTGACAGCACAAATCCCATTTGTAAGAGATCTAACGGGAAGAAGACGAGCTGCGGGGCAGCTCCAAATCTCCCACACGCTGCAAGGACCACCTCGACTCCCACCCCTACAAAACAAAAACGAAAAACTGAATGTTCTAGTCAAACAAAGGTTTAAGACACAAGTTTTATTTTACTTATTTTTCCACAGGGAGGTTATTAAGATCCACCCTGAATGTCAGTGTGTCGTCAGGAATCAGTGGATTAACTGAAATCAATGTTTTTGTAGACTAATCGTTTCAAATCTATTTCCTTTTGAAAAAATATAAATAAAGTCAGTGTGGAAACTAGTTTATTTAAAATTTTCCTTTGTTTAACTAACTCCCACTCGCAATAGAAAAGTTTATATGCAAAATCCAGAGCAGAAGTTATTGAACAGATAGGGACGTGGAGTGGTAACAATGTACACACAAAAGTGGAGAGTGTTTGTTTCGGGGGAGTTGTTTTGTTTCTTTGTTAGAAGACCCTCGACAATAAGTCTACCTCACATCTAATCAACTAATTAATTTTTAAAACGTCTATCAACCATAATGAATGTAAAAGGATAATTGTGAAGTAGCTTATGTTTTTTAATCTTTTTTAAAACAGTATCAACGGAAATATTTTCATGCATTAAAAAGAGTGAAAGCTTTAAGATTGCCTTTAACTACAGAGCTTGAAACTCACAAACAGTATTGTGCTAGTGCCTAAGAATCAGAAAGTGAAATATACTAGGCTATTTTCATTGCCCACGGGAAAAGAAACACAAAAATGTACAGCCTGAATTATGAAAAGTGAATTCGATTTTTAAATGTCTCATAGTTTTAATCAGAGACTGGTAGCAGTTATACAAGTAAGGAAGTCTCTGTGTGTATTACAATACATTTATGTTTTACAAAGTGGTTCTTATTTTTAGGGTTAGATTCTGCTCCCCTTGACTTCATAGGGAAAACTCCGTTTGACTTAAATGGTGAAGAATCGGGCCCTTAAACGGTGCACCATCTGGTGGTGCAGAATTGAACTTCCATGCAATCTCAGCTCTGGAAACATAGCCCTTTAATAACCGGACAGAGTGGCTAGTTAATATCAAGACTTTAATACCCAGCAAACACACTGACACCCACACCATAAATAATCAAAGCATGTGTGTCCCATATTACCAAAAGGCCAGTATTTTCATTTGCCTTGTGTATGCCCTTGCAGGATCTTCTAAGGAAACAAATGATAGTCTTCTTACGTACCTTAAAGTAAGTGTGTGTGTATATGTGTGTGTGTGTGTGCGCGCTCGCGCTTCTTGATAGAGGGAGACTCCCTAATTTGGACAATGGGAGGGCAGCCTCAAAAATCTCTGCCACCGGAGATGGATGTTGGGATTTGGTTTTGTTTCACTGCGACATTTAAAATCTCATGGGTCTTTGTTATTAACTCTTTATTTTCACTCATCTTGACCAGTCCCTTGTGACAATACTAAAAACCCCGTGCAGTGCACATCTTAACTTCATGAACTAGCAATGTGAACTGTGAAGGAAGCACCCTGACCGTTAGCCGTGGACTATGCGAAGTGAAAGCGCATTTACAGTCGATCAGCCCTTATTCGGCGCAGGGGCAGCGAGCGATGCAACATTCTCCACTGAACACAGCGCGGCGCCCGCGAGTAGTCTAGGTTTTCCCAAGAAACACGACTCCTTCCTTTTTTGCATACGCTGCAGTGATTGGTTGCTTATTTTAGTAACGTCATTTATGACGTCTAAAAATTTGTCATCCAATGGCTAGCCAGGTCCCCTGTGATTGGTTTCCTTGAGGGACATCAATCAGCCGTAATTTGCATACTGGACCTGCAGGAGCAAGCAGGGCTCCAGTTTGTAGCTGCAGCCGGATCCGAGAGCAAGGGACGGAGAGAAGCAAAAATCGCCGGCACCCAAGTCAGTGCCCCCGAGGAGAGGCAAAAATGCTGGGCGGAAATAGCTGGAAGAATAATAAAATAGTCATGGTAGTGACTGATAAATAACAGCGAATAGCTCCTCTGCATGAAGCTGCATTGGCAAATCACTTAACGGCCCCAGCGCAACGAATAAGAATCCCTTCCTCATTAAAACATAGGGTTTTCCTTAATTACATAAAATGTTTTAGAGCCAAAATGTACTGTATAGGGTTACACATATAAATATTACATATTTGTATATTACATTTAGCTATATGTACACAGGCATACATTATATGCCACCTATATAAGTATATACATATATGTGCAGTCTTTACAGAAAAACTAAATTCATATGCGGTCTAATAATTAATCCATATAAATGTATCGTTATAGTTACATGTAGATCCTTCCTCTACCACTCTTTTTAATACTTAGATTTCAAATTTATATACAAAGCCAGGAGGAAATTGTAACGCTTGATCTCACGTCAGTCACGGAAGTGATTCTTTAATGTATTAGATAATTTTTCTTCTCTCTCCTTCAGTTAAAAGGTTATTCTTAGGGGGCTTTCCACACACGGGGATGGAAAGACAGGCCCTCCCTGTCTGGCCTCAACCGCTTTCCACCAGAACGGTGAAACGCAATCAATCCGTCTAATAACCAAGAGCTATGCTCAGGTTGTGATATTTGTCCGTCGGGAGCACTGAGATGATCGTGGTTGTAACGGTTGCAGGAAATCTGAGTTCTTCCTGCGGGAAGAAAGCAATCGGTCACCATACGATCATTCATTGTGCAACCCTCATTCAATACCATATAACAGACTGCGGGGTGTTTATTTTTTGCTGGGGGCTCTCCTAGCTGTCTGCGGGGTGGGGGGGCGCTTAGACATGGTTTCCCTTCTTGCACCGAGGCCTTTTGTTCCCCACTCCCTCTGATTTCACGCGCTAAAAACGCAGATCCTCCCGCAGGCCTTGCATCCCGCACGGTTGCGTTCCCTGCCCGTGTGGTGGCTGGGGTGTTCCTCAGGGCTGTGAGATTTCCCCGCGCGTCTCTTCCGGTTGCTGGGCTGCCGCCGAGCCACCCCGCCCTTCTGACTCAGCGGGAAATGCTTGCACACCCTCCCCCAGCCCCGCGAGCCCGGCGGCGGTTCCAACTCGGAAATGTCAATCATTCCCCCCCCCCACACGGCTTTTCTACGTCATGGGGGCCCAGCGACCAATGGCCTGGCGGGGCAGGGCGGACGCGAGGGAGGTGTGTTTGGGTGGAAGTGGGCTGGGGAGCCTTGCAGAGGGAGTAAATCCATCTTGCGAGTGCCGCAGCTTGGGATGATTTATATGCTTGTTTTATTATTTGTAACACTTTGGGAAGTTATTAAAAGAAAGATCTACAGCTTCCTTTCCTGAGCTGGAATTGCCCGTGAGCCTTTCTCGCTGGGCCAAGTGGCAGAGGCGATTGTACCAAGCGTTTGCACGCATATGTATAAAACAGGCAGGATTTGATTTTCTCCCGTTTCGTACGGCCGTGATCACGTTTCGCGACGAGACATGAGCCTTAAAATCGACCCAGGAGTCTAGTCTGCCTAGCTTCATATCCAGCACTGGGCAAAAACAATGTTGTAAACCTCACCACAGCGTACGATTGGCAGCGCAGTTCACATTCTCTCTGCGGTTAGAAACAAGTTTGATGGTTTAAATTTTTTTTAAAAAAAATCTGCCTTCCTCTTCCGTGGTTGCTACCGCACCCTCTGGCATGAAGTGGTTTCCTTTATAGACAAGCTTTACAGTTTGGTTCAATGGCTCCCAGTACTCACACCATACTAATTGTTCCAGCGGCCCCCCAGTTCTCGCCCCATGAAATAACTTTTCGGCAGAAACCCGAAGACATGGAGAATTACAGCTCCCTAAAAAAAATCGGTTTTGTCTGTGTCTGGAGGATTGGGCAGAGCAGCTAATTAAGGAAAGCTCCTGGTGTTGCTATTTGGCAGCTGGCTATAGAACTCACTATAAAATAGGTGCGATCAGTGGAAGTTCATATAATAAAAAGGGGAATACTTTGATCCTTTTACCAACATCACAAATGAGAAAAATGTCTCAATGAAAAAAATGCACAAGTCTATTGCGGTTTTTTGGAGGGAGTAGGCGGGGAGTTCCAGCTCTTTAATAAATCTTCACGACTCTCCTAAACGAAGTGGGGGGCAGTATAGATTCAGCCCTCAGAAACAAAACGCAGATAGCATCTCACAAACAAACCTCGATATCCGAAAGCTTTCCAAAGATCATCTAATGGATTTTATCTTCCACTGAATATTCGGTTTCGGCGGCCTTGCTTGCTGATGACTTTAATTGCCTTATAGATCTTTTCAAATAAAACAAACACAAGAGGGCGTGTTAAGCGTTTGATCGCCGATCTGTACAGTAAGGAAAACAAACCGTGAACTTCAAAGCAAAGAAACAAGAGGCATTCTGGTGTTAATTTTGTTTCCTAAATTACTGAGCATGATAATAAATCATAAGTGTCCCCCTTCTATGCCCTCAGCTCCTTAATCGGTGGAAAACATGTCCTTCGCTATTTTGATGGCAGTTTAAGAAACCGGGTAGGGTTATAATCTGACAGGTCAGTGTTCAGGTATATGATATCATAAATCAACAGGTTTAATAAATCTTTACAGGAGACGGCTGTGCGTAAGGAAAGAACAGGGTTCGCAATGCTTGAAGGCACGGTGGAAATATACTTTCGAACAATAACCTCAGCGAGTAAACCCAACACCGAAATGTTGTCCAGCAATCTGGCGTGAAAAGGTTACCGTGTGTTAAAGATTTGAAAAGCTCCATGAAAGCCATAAAGATTATGAAGTGCAGTTTAAAGTTTATCGAATGACTTCCCGTGCGGGAGCCCCCTTTAAACTGAAGGCAAAACCTGACGTCTGTGATCTTTGCGGCCTTAGCCCATAAATGTGTTTGAAGAGGGATTCTGTTTTCTGGTGCTTTATAGTGTCACTTCTGTAACACGTAATTTAAATCTACTTTCCAGGAGTAAATATCTGGTAGTAAAACTAATGCTATGGAATTAGACATGGTCTTTTAAAACCATCGAGGTGAACGCAGTTGGGGGTGGGGAGGGACTATAACGTGAACTTGGATTTGGAGATTAGGGTTATGGAGAGGCAGGAAATGTTTTGTAAATCCAAGTACTTAGTTTTCGAGGCTCTCGTGCATTACATTTATCGTTAGGAAAGGAAAATAAAGACCAGGGTTCTCAGTAGGAAAAGGAATTAGTTTACAATGAGAGGCTTACACGCCCAGAATGGATTTGGGGCCCGATTCTGCGTTCGTGACTCGGGCAAAACTCTCCTTAACATAATGGGAGTTCAGCTGAGATGGGGATACAGGATCGGGCCCCAAACTGGCATTACTCCAAAAATCGTTCCCTCCTCCGAAATCTTCAGAGAGCTCATATTCGTTGCTTGACTGGAAATGACTTTTTTTCTTTAGAGACTAGGATGCAGAATATCAAAGTGGCATTGAATGCAGGCAAAGTATATTTTTTTCAGGATTGTAATTTTGCACGACTCTTTCGCTCCACTGATATCCGATGGTCGCATCGCTTTGTTTTTGCTTCTCTGTTTTTGATTCATTAGGTTCCGCACGCACACAAATCGGATCACACGACGTTTTAAGAGGGAAATGGCCATGGAACTGGTATACCAGAGGGACTCTTTGATCTGATAAATTGTCAGTGCGCTGACATCCATGACTCAAATAACACGTCGTTATACCTAACAAATTTCTGCGCAGTCAACTTCATGGTTTTATTGTCTATGGCAAGAATTAAGTAAAGGAATTAATAAATTGGGGGAGAGGGAGGAACCAAAAATATCTCTTGAAACAAAAAGCACATTTGTTTCCATCAGAAAATATTATAAGCCAATGTGTCGCAGCCTCCGGCAGTGGAGAGAAATAAGAAGTGTAGAAGACGCTTTAGTATTTGCTGTCTAATAAGTGGTCGAGTCAGGGTTTGCACCTGTGCATATTTTTTATAATCTGTATTAATATACTCCAGATTTTATACATTGAACTTCAATGTCCAGGTTGGGAAAGCAATGCATAACTTCCGACATTTCAGCAAGTGGACATTTTTATGTCTTACAAATTCTAGAAGATATTAAATGCTCCAGGACTAAACCGGTGGAAATAATGGATTTCGTAGTAGATAAAAAGTTCCTCCACATGTTTTTCGCAAAAAGAAATCTCTCTGAGACTAAACGAATTTGAAAAAAAAAGCCCGAGATACATATCTGGGTATTAAAAAGGTGCATTTCGCACAAAAATGCATACGCGTGTTCCCTGTTTGGCATGGATTACAATCACATGAAATTGTAGTGATCTGTGTTAACTGAACTGGAATGGGGGCTTTTATCTGCAGAGGTTATTCTAGTCCGAAAACTTGGAAAATGAGTTTCAGTTTAGTCACATGGAATAAAATAGCGGCCACAGAAATAACAGTGGAAAACAACCAGATGCTGTTAGCCAAAAACCTGTCATCACGCGTTAGAATTATGTATTGCTGCCTAATTCCTCAAAATGCAAAGGGACAATCATCTCATAAAATTAAAGAGTGGAAATAAGAAGTGGTTTTAATAAACAGATCTGTTCAGTTTCAGGAGGAAAAGGTTTGCTACAAGTCACGGCTTAACCGCAGGAGGAACTGGCGAGGGAAAATATCTGTATTTACATATATTCCTATAACGTAACGGGTGCACGCGTACCTGGAAATGCTAACAGGGATCAATACTTATTCTGGTTTCCTCTTGCGAACCCTAGTGCAAGGAAAAATGTCGAAGTAACTGAGGCATCAATCAAGACACCGTGCCACATTTACTCATTTCTGTAACTCACAACTTTCAAAGTGTATCAAATGTAATATTTATATCCGTTTAATTTGTACAAATATTTACCATCTATATAAATACTTTATGTGGCTATATGAAGGCCAGTAACCTTTGACAGGGGCCGTCACATAACACTCCCCTGTAATGGACCACAGTGCATATACCTTTAATTCACTGTGGTGGAAGTTATTGCGGGGGCTAAACGGGGGGGGGGCGATTTTCCAGCCTACAAATAAGCGTTTTGCCACTAAACTAAAAAAAGGAGCCCGAGGTCAACCTTTCATAGCGATTGTAATATCCAATTCTAGCCGCTGAAGACAATCATTGATCCTATTTAATATCGCTTTCATGTATTTAGTAAAAATACAGGATAATGGAAGGGGATACGCTGATAATATGCAAGTCAATACCTCGAATGCATATTTAAGATTCAAGTATCTGATAAATTGCAACGCTTTATACATGATCTGGAAAGGAAGTCGTTTGAAATGAAATAGACCACATGGAGAGAACGTTAACATTCTTTCCAAATAGTGTGATGATTATGCCAACAATTATAAATGACTATCTGTTCGTTATACTTTTTATACCTTTGCATCAGATCATTTTCATTAGAGCGCTCGAGTCGGGACATTGATGGGAGGCATGTAAATATGTAGTGGTGCTGTTACAGAAGACGCACGGAAGTATCCTGATGGAATCATAGCAATGGCGAGAGTCTCCTTTAAAAACCCAGAATAATATATCTTAATAAGCAGAGTATTTTCAAAGTGCTAACAATTTCACACAATAGCTTCACACGAACTAGTCAGGGAATAGAGCGGAGGAAACCCAATGGGATATTATCCTGTTTTGTTTTCTCTTTGATCCATAGGAAATAGGTCCTGCACTGCGTGACCCATTAAACTAATAAGATTATAAAGCTCAGCAAAAGGGCTGGGGGTCGGTAATTGTTTCCATGTGTGTGCGATTTTTGCATTATTAGACATGATGAGGAAGGGGGTTGGGATTACATAGCTGAGGGTGAAAGCTGAGAGCCGAGCGGTTCGGACCACACATCAAATCAATTAACGTGGCGAGGAGGGAAGGAAATGGTCTGGTCATGTGGAGGGAGGCGGGGGGGGGGGGGAAATGGGCCGCTATAAAACAAAAGAAGGACATTTATGGTGTCCGCCTCCTGTTTGTTCTACCCAGAAAGGCATGGAGGGCAGGAGGTCGCAGGGGGAGAGATACACAGCCAATGGTAGGCGCCTCCCGCTGTCACGCGGCAGTGACCTGCCCACGCCCAGCCCACTGATGAATATACAATTCGATCTCCGCCTAATGTAAATCGCCCTTGCGACTCACCGAGGCCGGATTGGAGATTCCACTCAGGGGGCGGTGCCCCGCCCCCTGCTTTACCTAATCCCACCTCCTCCCTGAGCCTGTTGCGCAGTTTACCAATCAAGGCGGCTGGGGACTCCGGTTACCGTGACACATCCACCCTTGCAATGGCCCACCCCCTAGCTCTGAAGCTAAGCCAATCACAAGGCCCCATGCAAATAAGGCAAGGGGAGGAGCCCGCTAAATTGGATTACAAAGTGCCTTGCCGCTCGGTTTTACATAGGCCGGTAGCAGCAGCCTTTCCAATCTCGCGCGGCGATTGGCTCACGTGATTGGAGTGCCTGAAACAGCCGCTCGAGGGGTTCGCTGGTGGCCTTTAGATCTTGCGAAAAGGGCTTTTTAAAGGCAAATTCTCTGCGCTCAGGAAAGGGAGATCCCACCCCTCCCCTCTCTCCTCCCCAGGGTGGAGCATTAGCAGGGATGGGAGGAGATTGTAGAGAAGTGAGTCAGTCACAGATCTTACGGCTCATCGGAGCTGGCATTATAAACGGTCTAACCCTCATCACAGATTTATCTTTTATATTAATTAGCTATGATTACATCATAGAGGTATAGACCTCGCAAGCTGTACGCACATCCCTAAAGATCACTCTAGCCATATAAAATAGAGAGGGCGGAGTTTTCCTAAAACATAGCCATGTAGTTACACTGCTTCTCAATGTCTGTTTTAGTAGTTTAGAATGTAATAGTGAAGTACTACGAAAGGGAAACTATTAAAATATTTGGAGAAGACACACAATCTTTTTTTTCACATCATATTGCCTGCTTTGGCACCCTGAATTATCATTGCCTGAAACTCTTAAATGTAGCAAACAAAATAATTAAAAATATTGTAGAAACAAAACTGTGTTAAACCAAATTCTCTTTTTAGAAAACTTTGAATACTTGTAAAAAGCAACAGAGAGTCCTGTGGGACCTTAAAGACTAACAGATGTATTGGAGCCTAAGCTTTCATGAGTGAATGCCCACTTCGTCAGACGCATGGGATTATAATACTGAATACTTGGATTATAATGAAATTACACCAGAATGTTTTACACTTATAAAGTTAGCATTCTATCAGACAGAATTTGTGCATTTTATTATGCTATGCAGGATTTGTTAGGGTTTGTTTTATTAGTAGTAGTAGTGTTCTTGTTACTCTAGTAGCCCTATTAGATAGACTAGAAAGAATCTTGAGTCTTAAAATACTGTCAAATAATGTGTGCATGTATATATGTAATGTTTATTTTGATGTATGAATTGTGACAGTTTCTGTTTGCCATTGCAAGAGACTTTTTGTTAGCAGTGTCAACCACACTCATCATTTTAAGTAATAAACTGTAATTTCCCTAGTACTAGTAGAAAACATTGGCATCAAAGTACTATGTTGAAATAGTGCTATATTGAAAGAGAGAAAGGAATGTTAATGAGATATGTAAACTATATAACACATATAAGTATCATTAGGGCTATGAGTTATAGAGATACCGTCAAGATAAAACATATTTTAAATCATTTGTATATCTGTATTACTGCCAGTATCTTTGATTTATTAAAAGAAAAAAACCTAATTGAATTAAAATGTTTTTTTTTTATCATTTGCATTTTACTCAGCTTGGTCAATAACAATAAGATAGTTAGGTTCAGATTCTGGTTCCCCTTTATTTGCAATTCAGGAATTGGTTAATGTTTTACAAAGTTTTAATTGGAAAAAAGTTTATTTTTAATATAATACAACATTGTTTAAAAGGTCTGTTTTTAAAATAAAATTTAAACTCTGAATCTAAACTATTTGACATGCACACATTTTAGAAACATGAAAATGCCTGTTCTGGTTGTTGTATTTTGTCTGACTTTGTTTTCTTCTAACAAGAGACTGGAAAGAGAGGAATATTTAGAACTATAGAATCAGAGGGATGAGATACGTACGAATGACTCTAGTCAACGTACTTGTAAGAGACCAAATAATCTACACATCAGTTGAAAATGGATGAGAATTAGTAGGGATTGAGGAAATAGATCAAGTGAGAAGAAACAATTTTAGGCAGCAAGGACAGCCCTTCTTGTTTATATATATAACATCCTGTATATATTGGTATATATATAACCAATGAACTGGTATACGCTACAGCCCCTGTAATCCTGGAGATGCTTGGCTACACGATCAAGAAGAACAACAGGATGTACCCACCCTGGAAAATGAGGTTGGAGGATAAGATCAAGGCGACTCGGAGAGAAGTTAGTCAGCTGGTGGAACTACAGAAGGGTGTAGAGATTAAGGATAAGACTCAGCTACTGAAAAAATACAAGGGCTGACTCCATCTGAAGCCCTAGAGACTGCTAAACAAAGGTTCACAGCACTGGCTACCAGGCTAAGGAGATACACTAGAGAAAGCAGAGGCAAAAAGTAAATGCCCTGTTCTCCAAAGAACCATCCAAGGTGTACTCCCAACTGCAGTGCAACAACACAATAACAGCAGAGCCACCAGCAGCAGAAACTGAACAGTACTGGAAGAACATATGGAGAAAGAGAAGACTCATAACACCAGTGCAAAGTGGCTGCAGGACCTGAGAACAGAGCACAGCAATCTCCCAGAACAGAATCCAGTCACCATCACAGTAGAAGACATCCAGCAGCGGGTCAAGAACATGAAGAGCTGGACAGCACCTGGACCAGACATGATCACACCTACTGGCTAAAGAAACTAACAGCAGTGCATGAACGCCTAGCAGCACAGATGAACCAGCTGCTAGCAGCAGGCTCCCACCCAAACTGGCTAACACAAGGAAGGACAGTGCTGATCATGAAAGACCCCTGCAAGGGGAACAGAACCGTCCAACTACGGCCAATAACCTGCCTCCCACAACATGGAAAGTCCTATCAGGCATCATAGCTGCCAAGCTACAGGACCACATGGGCCAGTACATGAGCACAGCTCAGAAGGGCATTGGGAACAACACAGAGGCTCAAAACACCAGTTGCTCATAGATAGAGCAGTCGCCCAAGACTCAAGGTCTAGACAGACCAATCTGAGCACAGCCTGGATTGACTACAGGAAAGCCTATGAACTCAATGCCGCACACGTGGATCTGTGAATGTCTGGCGCTATACAAAGTCAACAGGACACTAAGGACCTTCCTCAAGAACTCAATGGGACTATGGAAGACAACACTGGAAGTCAACTCAAGGCAGCTTGCACAAGTGGCCATCAAGTGTGGCATATACCAAGGTGATGCACTGTCCCCACTGCTGTTCTGCATAGGCTTAAACCCCCTCAGCCAGATAATCACAAGGACTGGATACGGTACAGGTTCAGGAGTGGAACTACCATCAGCCACCTCCTCTACATGGATGACATCAAGCTGTATGCTAAGAATGAACGAGACATCGACTCGCTAATCCACCTGACGCGGATCTACAGTGAGGATATCGGGATGTCATTCGGACTGGAGAAGTGTGGCCGGATGGTAGTGAAGAGAGGGAAGGTAGTCAAGACTGATGGGTGGAACTACCAGCGGGCCACATAGCAGACATACAGACCAGCTACAAGTACCTTGGCGTCCCACAGTCACATGGAAACCATGATGAGGAGGCAAGGAAGACAGCAACATCCAAGTATCACCAAAGGATAAGACAGGTCCTGAAGAGCCAGCTCAGTGGGAAGAACAAGATCCACGCCATCAACAGATACGCCCTGCCGGTCATCAGATACCCTGCGGTATAGTGAGCTGGCCAAAGGAGGACATGGAGGCTGCCGATGTGAAGACCCGGAAGCTCCTCACAATGCACGGAGGTTTCACCCCAAGTCCAACACCCAGAGACTGTATACCAGCCGGAAAGAAGGCGGGCGGGGCTTGGTGAGCGTCAAAGCCACTGTCCTGGACGAAACCGGAACATCCAGGAGTACATCAGTAAGATGGCCCCCAAAGATGAGCTGCTGAGAGAATGCCTGAGGCAGCAGCAGACATGGGAGGAAGACCAAGCAGAAGAAGTGCCATGGCAAGACAAGACCCTGCATGGGATGTACCATCGACAGATAGCTGAGGTGGCTGACATTGGGAAATCCTACCAGTGGCTGGAAAGGGCTGGACTAAAAGACAGCACTGAGGCACTGATCATAGCAGCACAGGAACAGGCACTGAGCACCAGATCCATTGAAGCAGGGGTCTACCACACTAGAGAGGACCCAAGGTGCAGACTGTGCAGAGAGGCCTCAGAGACAGTCCAACACATAGTGGCAGGATGTAAGATGCAGGCAGGAACAGCATACACTGAACGGCACAACCAAGTGGCTGGCATTGTGTACAGGAACATCTGCACAGCGTATGGGCTAGACCCTCCCAAGACCAGATGGGAGATTCCACAGAAGGTTGTGGAGAATAGCAGGGCTAAGATTCTGTGGGACTTCCAGATCCAGACGGACAGGCAGGTACTGGCCAATCAACCAGACATCGTGGTAATAGACAAGGAGCAGAAGACAGCGTGGTGATAGATATAGCAGTGCCAAGTGACAGCAACATCAGGAAGAAGGAATATGAGAAGCTGGAGAAGTACACCAGGCCTGAAAGAGGAACTAGAGAGGATGTGAAAGTGCTAGGAACAGCTAAGATACTGCGCAGAACCCTCAAACTCCCAGGCCTCTGGTAGAGGACCCGAGGTTGAGGAAGACACATACCACCCATACGGGTGAGAGGGGAATTTTTATATATCTATATCTATATCTATATCTATATCTATATGCACTCAAACCTCAGTATAGTGGGAAATACATTTTTAGTGTTTTGTGTGTGTTTGTGATGCTACTATTTGCATCATTCACTTTACATACTGCTGAAAACTTCACAAGTATACCATAAATAGCTTTAGGATGTCTGCCTTGCTTTCTTGAATAAAATCAGATACTTAATGGAAAGGAGAGCCTCAAAATAACTCTAAGCTGTTGCTTAAGGACTAATTTACAGATTCCAACAACTTTCCCATTGCAGTAACTTGAATGACAAAACATAGTATTAAACTATACTAAGCACATTACTGGACTTTTTAAGTCCCCAAAGTTCATCTCTATCCTAGATACAGGTTTTCAGTATTTTTGTTCAAGTAGTTTAGACCCTGCAAAGACTTATATGTGTTACTATGAATAGTTACATTCATAGTAACACATATAAGACTTATACTTTTTTTACTATGAATGGTTACATTGATTGGGGACTACTCATAGTGCATAAAGCTAAAGATATGCATAAATGTGGAACTGGAATCTGAAATAAATTAAATTAACTATTTTAATTTATTTTCCTTGTATTAATTTCTGTTAATAAACTGGATGCGTAGGATTTACTTGATCCCTGGGGAAGCTCCATTGAGGAACATTACTAGGTAATGATTTGGCCCATATCCTAGAAAATAAAATGTACTAAAATATTTGATCCCGAAAAACTAAAATTAGAACTAAGCACACAAATTATACCAAGATATATTGATCTTTTAAAATCACAGTCATACTAGCAAACATTTTTGTATACTGTACATTACGATAATGCACAAGATTTGTACATTGTGGTGGTTTGTGTTATGCTTGTCTCTATTCTGATAGGCTACTAGGAATCTCAATTATAAAAACTAAGCAAATAAACAGCAATTTGACACTTTAAAACATGTATTCATGCATTGATTGTTTTTCATGCTGTGCGTAAGTCAGGGTGAAGTGTTTTGACTCTGATCCTCTACGCACACATCATCAGACTTAGGCCAAGATATACAAAAATATTTAGACTCTCAACTTCCAATGAACTCAATGTAAGTGAGGAGCCTAAATACCTTTGTGGGTCTGGGCCTTACTGCTTACAATTTATGACCACTTTTCACATTAGTGCCTTATCCCAGAGGCAGTCCACAACAAAAACATTTATCCTGATAATGTCCTATAATTTCGAGAATTTATTTAGACATTAAAAATCAAGGGATCTGCTCATGGAGTAAGATGCTACTGAGCTTCAGAACGGCAGAACTGGGCCCATAAATTGTAAGCACTACACCTCAATAGCTGTTTGCAAGATGGAAAACTTAGAACCTAATGATGCAAACAGCGAGGCACGTGATTACATTTACTTTACAAGAGGAAACTTACTCGTGGTGCTTAAGTGTGGACAAGATCAGGCCCTTATTCATATTTTTTTCTCCAACTAGTTACCCTTGTACCGTATGTATTCAGTTTTCTGAATGCTAAATTTAAAATCTGAATTTTATTTTACTTTAGAGTAGGTTAAAAACTCCTTTCAATGTCTATTTTAAATTGTGCAGAGTATTTCCTTGTGATTTCATTGTTCCTGTGTCCAGTGTAAGATTTGTATATGTCTATTATAGTCATCGCTAAATTACTCACATGGCATGGAAAACCATTGAAACCAGAGACAAATTACCTGGCTCGATTACAAATTACTGGGTTGCTTTTTAATTTAATTGTTTTCTCTCAACAATATCTGCTTCTAATGATTCTGCACATTAGAGGTATTAGAAGATGTGCAAACAATTCAATGAGCACTTGTGGAGATGAAAATATTTTGCAGTTTTTCATTGGATATGTTAAAAGACAAAAAGAAATGTGAACCATAAAAATGCAGTTTATTTGCTGCTAGCTCCTTTGACTTCAGTCAAGATAAAACATTTTTTACCAGTTGAAAATCTGTCCCAGTAAATTAGCAAACACCTTAAATATTGATGTTATGTACAATTTTTGATAATAGCCAAATATACCTTAATTGTTGTTTGTTACTATTCAGAATATGCAAGTAAGTAAGAGAACGGAGGCTTAAGTCACTTTAACTTTAACAGGAGTTTAGGTGCATAAAGATTATAGGATCAGGCCCACCAACGAATAATAATAATTCTACTACTGGCCAACTGATGTGTAATCCGAATCTCATCCTATCTTTAATCTTGTTTTAGTTTTGCTGCCTAGATTACATTTTTACACACAGAACAATTAACCCGCGGAACTCACTAACAAAAGATATTATTTTTGAGGCCGAGTTTGGTAGGATTTTAAAAAGGTTTAGACATATATATGGATATTAAAAACATCAACAGTTAAAATGGGTAGTAAAAGAATGTATAAGGGATATAAACATTCATACTTCAGGGTGCAAACCATCAGATATATACAAGATTCATGTGGTTAGAAAGAAATGTCTCTTGTAGGCAGGTTATTCCATAACTGTAAGGTTACTTTCCCCTTTCTCTGAAGTATCTGGAACCGGCCCCTGTCCAAGGCAGAACACTGGGCTACATGAATCAGTGTTATGATTTGTTATGGCAATTCTAATGTTCCTACGACTACAATTTCAGTCTGGAATATCATAAATCACTGCATTCCATTGTTCATTCCGAGTCTGGTGCAAAGCCTACTGAAGTTAATGGGAGTCTTTCCACCAACTCCAAAGGGCATCTGATCAGACCCTAAAAGAATTATGCATTATACTTAAAGTAATGCCAGAGCGTAATTAAGCATATCAACCATTGAGATTTTTTTGCCTCCATGTGCAATTTGCCCAAATGCTGAATATACTGAATCGTCATGGCTGAGGGACAGTGATTAAATGTGTATTTGACAAGTAGGTGAGAGGGATAGCTCAGTGGTTTTAGCATTAGGCTGATAACCCAGGCTTGTGAGTTCAATCCTTGAGGAGGCTACCTAGGGATACGGGGCAAAAATTGCTAGTGAGGGGACCTTGAAAGGTCATCAAGTCCAGCTCACTAGCAGCCCCAATTCAGCATATATACTTTAATTGCACACACCTAATTTTCTTTCCATGTCCACATACAGTCATTTTGTAACCACAAGGACAGGCAATCTCTTGTAAGGCTATAGTACTACTATGTACCATGTGTAAGCAAAGCACAAAAAATATGCTTGCCTCATTAGCTTCCAGAGAATAACATCACTTCCTGCAGGGCAGCAAAGAACATTAATGAAAATACTGTGAGCTTCAGAAAATATTTGTTTCAACCCCCAAAATACAAATCTAGAAAGAATGAAGATTAAAAATCATTTGTACAGTTCACTTGAAACTACCAGTTGTTCCAGGAGACAATATCACCTACTGGTTAGGGTATGAGAAAAGTGTAACCCCTTGTGGGCTGAAACAACTCATAACCTCTCTGGCTCAGTTTACAAGCTTGTAAAGCCAGTACACGAATACCTACCCCGCAGGTGTTAGCTGGTTAACAGATTTATTTGTACATTTCTGAGATCTGCCACTGAAAGATGCTATATAAGTACACAGTATTATTAAACAACACTGGAGTCTTGAATGGGGGACTGTTACAAAAGGACAGACATAAGAAAAAGTGGGTCTGCATACATAGGGATTCTGTTTTGTGGGGTTTATTAATTTCATTTTTCAGGGTTTATTTTTCGAAATTGTTGAGTTTCGTATAGGTGCCCAAAATTCAGGGTTTTTCCGGAGGGTGTGTGGGGGGGGTGTTCTTTATAAATACTATCATGAGTAATGTATATTATATATATTACTCATTAGAGTAGTATAAACCCTTTGTAAGTTCCCTAGGATGCTTTAATGTAGTATTTCTCAAATAAAATTACATTAAAGCGCACTAGGGAACATTTAGTGCACACCAGCAGCGTCTACACAGAACAATTACTGCTCAGTAAGTGAGAAATCCCAGCCCCATAGTCTGCATTTCTGTTCTGTGTAGATAAGCCCTTAGGTACAAATAACCATTTCCAAAGTTTATTGGATAAATACCAGTTTCTTCTTTTTAATTGAAGTGCTTTATTCATGCTTATTGTTTGAACCCTAAACTCAGAAACCCTATGCATATGCTACCAAATAACCATGTGTATGTTACATAAGAGAATCATAGACAAACTCAAACTTACAAAAGGATGCTGATTTTTCCCCTTATTAACCACGGACGAGGTAGTTTGAAGAGAGAAAGTGCAGAAAACCTGATGTATAATGGGTTTGTGGAAAACACATCATCGAAATAGTTCAACAAGTTTACTTTTTCATCCTGAAGTACCTTCAAGGGGAACAAAAGGTCCTTCTATTCAAATCAGCTAAATAAGCTAGATGCACTTGCATCTTATCTGTGAATGTGATTTTTCAAAGCTATTTCTAAGCTTTAGGGGATAGATTAGACCTGTTTTATTCTCCATCAATGAAGGCGTAAATCAAGGTAGAATTCTGTTCTAATTCTATTGGCAATGGAATTGCACCCACTTACATCAAGTTTACAAATTGATTTCACTTACTTTGTGCCATTCCACTCTCTTTTGTCTTCCTCATTTTCTATTCCCTTTTGGAGTTGCTCATCCATCCACTCATCCAGATGTTCTTCGATGAATATGTCTTGCCACCTCTTGCATGAAGTCCATGTCTTGCTTATGGAGGCAAAAAATATCTTTGCGCTGAGACAAAGTTCAGGATCTATCAAACCTGTATGCTACCTGCATTGCTATATGGGTCAGAAACCTGGACCCTCTTTACAGGTAAACTTGGAGTGGCTAGAGGCATTCCATTCATACTGTCAGCATCAAATTTTTAGTATAAAGTGGTTTGACTTTGTGCAGAATGTCAGTCTTGCAGAGATCTGGCCTTCCTTCCAATTGCTCACTATAGCCAAAAGTGGCATTGCATGCTCTTTAGCTATGTTGCAATGGTGGGAAAAAAACACTCCAACATACACTGCTCTCAAACTCTCCATCAACATGTGAAGGGGTGCACATCTTGACCCTAACTGGAACTACCCACAGGGACATCCAAAAGATTCCACGATTTGTAGGATTAAGCTACATCACTACATAATGCCTAGTGCTATGCCATCAACTGTGGCATCGTGGCTGGCATAGCGCCCCTCAGTAGCCTATTCATATTTGATTTTGATGCATCCACAATATGCATCTACAATATGAATCAAACAAAGAGCTGACTGTTGGCTGGGAACCCCACCATGTTACCTCTCAAGGTACGGGTGGGTAACTCTTCCGTAATACTGATTGTCCTGTTATCTTTCCAGATTGATAGATGCAATACACCAAAATTCCTTCACAAGCATCATCTACCTTATGAATAAAATACTTAGTAAGCTCTTTGCATTGTGATGGATTCCAGAAAGAGGCTTGGGGTATTATATGACAAAGTGTTTAAGACAGTCAGTAGCCCTCTGTGTTAAAGCATAAAACTAGGAGTAGTTCACATGCCAGTGTTAGCTTCTGTATATTTTGTGTAGAAATCCCATCTAACTTCCTGGGACTGTTTTGAGGCTTGAATGCTGGTTTATAGCTGACTCTGCCTTCCATAGCAATGGAGTTTTATTGTAACTTGGTGCTGAAGGAGTGAGGCATTACTTGCAGTCCCTTAATTCTTTAATATGTGTGGTGTATTGAAATTGTAAGCACTGTAAATACTTGGGGGGTTTCTGGGTACTGCTTGCAGGCTAGGGAATTCTCTGCGGAAGCATGGGCCTAGCAACAGTCAGTCAGCCTACAAACAGCCTATACTAAGGTTGGGGTGAGCTGCGCCTCTCTATTTTAGGAAGCAGCCTGCTTTGTTACTCTCTGATTTGGGGTTCTTATGTTTTATCATCTAGCATTCTAAGAAATAAAGTAGTTTTAAATTTCAGTCTTCCAGGACAAATATTATATGTTTTTATCGAACTTCTCTGTTTGCATGCCATGAAACAGGTGTCTTTAGTGAATACACCAATGCTGGAATGCTGCTTCTGAGGGCTGGTCCACTTAAATCACATGGCAACAGGAGAAACAAAAAAATGGCGCAGAAGAAGTAAGTGGAACCTTGCCTTAGAGATGCACTCATCACATTATTTCATTCCAGCGTCTCCCTCCATATGAATAGGAGGTGACCTTAACCTGGTCATGAGTGATTTTTCTTGGTTACAGAACTGCTCCACAGTGTGTGTATATATCTTCCACAAAGCTTAACATTTATATTTCTGTCCGCTTTGTTAGCATATCTCTCAAGTCGTCCAAATTATTTTGTGTTGTACTATGTTTCAATCCTCTTGCTCATATTATTTTAGTCTGTGCTCAGAGAATCCAAAGCTACAAGACTGATTATCTGGATTAAAATCCATGTGGGATGCTGTAACAAATAGAACCTACTTGCACTTATAGAGAAATAGATCAAACAACGAGGAGTCCTTGTGGCACCTTAGAGACTAACACATTTATTTGGGCATAAGCTTTCGTGGGCTAAAACCCACTTCATCAGATGCATGAAGTGAAAAATACAGTAAGCAGAATATATATGAAAAGATGGGAGTTGCCTTACCAAGTGGGGGGTCATTGCCAACAAGACCAATTCAATTAAGATGGAAGTGGCCTATTCTCAACAGTTGATTACTTTTATAGTGCTAAGAAGGCCGATGCAATCAAAGTGGACGTCACCCATTTCCAACAGTTGACAAGCAGAGGGAAAATTACTTTTTGTAGTGATTCGTGAAGACAAAAGGGCAAACCCCGTCCCCCCTCTGCTACCCCAAACACACTGAACACCCAAGGCCCAATGGAACCAGCGTGTTCTGGTTGCAGAAGGGGAGGCAGGGATGTTGGACCCCTGCACAGGGATCCCTACCTTCTGCAGCTCATTGAACTATGCCCCATGTAGTCTCCCTGCAAGGGTCTTTGGGGGTCAGGAAAAGTGAGGTCAGCAGGGCTGGTGGTTTTACTACTAAAATGAATCCACTAGCTACTTTCCTCCTATGGCGGATTGCAGTAGCAGCCACAGACTGTATTGAAATTAATGGGAATTAGGTGTCTAGGCACTTTTGAAAATTCCATGAGGTGGCTATCTGCATCTTTAGGCACCTAAATACCTTTAAAAATCTGTCCCTCAGTAGCCAAGGGAGAGAATTCTTTCCACCTCAACAGTAGCTCCCATGAAACTCCCTAGAACCCCTCAGCAGTGAGCCTGCCTAAGGATTTGGCCTACAGAATCATCGGGCAAAAACCTGCTTTCTGCCAGGCAGGCCCTCTACTAGGGGATGAGGGCATGGGGCAGAAAGCACAGGGAGTCTTTCCCTTCAAGCAGTAGCAGGATATGTTTCTAACCTTGAACTAAAACAAGTACTGAGTTGAGAGATCAGCCACCACTCTGGTTGGTACATCATGGCCCCAAGAAGATGTGCTCAAACTGGCGACATAATCAGTTCCCTCCCGCTATGCTTGTATGCAGTATTTTGCAGCCCATGTCAGATAGATGTCTGGGCTTCTCATAAGAAGAACAGTAGAAAAGTGAGCTTCCTTCCTCACAGCACGCTTCCCTTCCTGCTTGCCTTGAGTCACAGTGCCATTAACCAGCAGGATGACTCAGATCCACCACACTCTGCTCCTTCAGCCTTTACAGCTCCAGATAGTCAGGGTAGGATTTTCCTATAAGGAAGAAAGAGAAAAGTGTAAGACTTTTAAAGACATTCAGTCCATCCCTGGCCAACACAAGGTTGGTCCCTCTTGTATATTCTCCAGTGCTTTACCCATGACTCAAATATTGGTACTTCTATCATTCAGCTTGGAGAATATTACATATTTCAACAGCGCTCACTCTTAGAAGAAGTACAAGAGTACAGATTTTCAATTACAGTGATTAATGACTTTTCCCTGCAGATATAGTTTGTGTTAATAGTGAATCAAATCTTCAATACACAATATAAACTTAACAGCAGCATAGTAAAGTATGATAATTATTGGACCTGTTAAGTCTGTTACAGCAATAAATTTGCAATGGACCAATATTTCCACCATATGTTTCACAGAGACACTATGCCTTCTGCTGTCATTGAATTAATTTACTAAAAGAAGCTGTAATTCATATATAAATCTTGAGATGATTTCTCATTTACATAGTAGCTGAACACTTAAGCATGGTGCTATTCGCTTGAAGTACCTGGGGACACTTTGGAAAACAATATGAATCATCTGGTATGTAAAAATTAGGCTGAAATTTAAATAAAAGTCCCGGTACTACAATTTTTGTTAAGATTGGTTTTCTCTATAATGGTCTTTATGATGACTTTAATTATCCAGCACGGTATGCTTAGTATCCTAGAGTACATTTTGCGTTAGTCTGTTTTGGGGGAATGCTTGCAGAAAGCTTTCTGTGTTGTGACTCATTCATTATGTGTTATCTCAAAAACTGCTGACGATATTTGGTGTGATACTGTGGATCAGGCATGGATTTTTTTCTTGTTATCATTTATGAAGAAGAAACTAGGTCACACACATAACTGAAACCAGGGCCTGCGTACTTGTACTTCCTATTTTCTGTGGAGTCCCCAGAGCACTAGTTTGAGACCATTACTGTTGTTAATTAATGATTTGCCAGCTGCCTGCCCTCATTTTATAGCATTTATGCATGCAGAGCCATTGTGCTTTAGATTCCTGTTTTGAAGTTCTTTACCCTAAAAATAATACATTTGCATTTATTTATTAGCTTGACTGTGGTCTGTTCTTAGACGATTTCACTTTAGCTTTCTGAATTTGAAGGCTAGCACAAAACAGGTTGAAAATAATCAGCAAGAATCTCCTGTTAGGTGCTGTTTTCATTCTCAATTTTTCCTGATTTAAGTCACCAGTAGAACACGACAAAAGTGAAATGGTCTTTTCTTGGTTCTAATTTAGGGAAGCACATTTAGTTTTAAAAATGGAGCAACTGTTTGTGCTACGGTCTGAAATTCTGGTTATCAGCTCCATTCCTTCCGAACTTGTAAACTGTCTGTATGTTTTGTTGTTCCTTTGCTCTCTGCATGACTACACTCAACCCATATGCATATATGTGGTCCTCTGTCTCTTCCCATTAGCTTTCCATATAGCCTCAATTACTTTCCTTGCAGACGTGGAACACAAATAGACTGTGCTGGCCCATTTCAAACTGAACAATTGCATTCTGCCCTAACGAAACCAGCCTGTAGATACAATTTGGATAATATTTTCTTTTAATCCTGTCCTTTAAATATTTGTGTTGATGAGTGCTGCTAAAAATCTGTGGCATTTTACCCAGAAGTGGCTGAATTTCAGTGGTGGGTAACTGGAATAGTTTGTATTTCAGTTTAAGGGCTGGATCCTGCTCCCATGGGAATCAATGGTAAAACTTCCATTAAAATTAAATGGGAGCAGAATCAGGACATAAGTTTGCACTGTGTTTTGGGATCCTTTGCAGTAAAGGATGCTGTATAAATGTAGCATTATTGTAACACAGTATGGTACTACTGGGTAGATCAAATACATGGTGCCAGTGAAAGTCAGCAGCATAGGTCTGATATGAGCAAGTCTGGGGTTCCCTGAAAAGCCAGGTTTTGTTTCTGCTCTCACAGCTTCTGAGCAACCCCCTTTCCTGACCCAGAATTCCTCCCTGCTGCTGTGGCTTTAGCCATCTCTATCTGATCGTCATGCATTAGCATTTGGCTACCTCTTAAAGAAACACCTTAAACTATACATCTTTATTTCAGGAAATTATGAAGCAGAAAGAGGTACGACAGCAAAAGGCCCTGAGATTTCAAAGGGGGCACATAATATGACAGAAGGATTTTCCCCCCTAAACAATTCTTTTCAGTAATGAACAGGTTTGAGAACAATCCAATCCACAAGGTCATGAGAGGGTCAGATTTCCTGGCCCACTTGCTCTCACATCTTGATAATCTAGAAATGAAAATCAATTCTTGTCTTAGAGTTTGTGAGGAGCTCATAATTGCTTTAGACCAAAGCACAGAATGGCTGCTGTTTCTGCCACCTTTCAATTCTTGGAGATGGAGATGTCATTTTTCAAGTCTGGTGCACTGTCAGGATTAGATTGCGTGGTAACCAAGTAGAAAGCTTTCTACTTGGAATGAGATTTCTTCTCATCACTGTTCCCTTTACTCAGAACAAAATTCCTTTCTTTACTGTTATCTATGGAGATATCGTGTGCTTTGAACAGACTATTTATGGAAAACACATTTCTCTTCTCTGGGACAAATTCTGTGCTGATTTATACCTCATGCAACCCAGCTGGAAGTAGTGGGACTGCATGGGTATAACTCAGTGCAGAATTTGGCCCTAGATCTTCAATTTACTTTACAAATTCTGCTGCAAATTACATTGGTGTAACTGTAAGTAGAACTGGGACTCACTTGTTTGAAGGTTAGCTTTTTAGCCAATGAGGTTAAAACCTGTGTATTCCTCCGCCTTATTATAGTGCCTTTTTAGAACTTCTTTTGAACATTCTGAATTAGCTTAAACAGAATTGACTTTTATCTCTATGCTTGTGCCCAGCTGATCGCAGGACTGGGGCCTAAGGCAGTATGGTCTGGCTGTCTAGATTGGGAATCAGCAGACATGGCTTGAAATTAGGGTGACCAAATGTCCCGATGTTATAGGGACAGTCCCGATTTCTGGGTCTTTTTCTTATATAGACTCCTTTTACCTCCCACCCCTGTTCCGATTTTTCACATTTGCTGTCTGGTCACCCTACTTGAAATCCTGGCTGCCTGGGAGTCTATAGTAAAATGCCTATTGACTTCAACCGTAGTAAGATTTCACTCTAGGGTTCTAGTCCCAGTTCTGATGATGATGCAGTACATGACCCTCTGTCACGGACTCCCCGGGTGATGCTCTGGAACTGCTCCCCACTAAGCCAGTCAGGACTTTGGGGAGCCTCCTCTCCCTTGGAGCAGACTTGTTCAGGGCAAGAAGCTCACACGTCTTCACCTCCTGGGTCTCTTCTTGGAGCATTCA